>NW_024342647.1:3141754-3695501 GCF_902729225.1 Pteropus medius | reverse complement strand
GGGCTATTAATTGTAAATTTACCCTGGTTAACATAAGAAAATAGAAATCGAAAAGATCTCTGAGGGTATCTCAGAGAAATGGATTTGGGAATAAGTAGGAGCAAAGGTATTCTGGAGAAAAAAAAAATCATTTCCCAAATGAGATACAGGTAAATTATTCAGAAATATCAGAGGATGGAGAGAAAAGATATCAAGGCAACTCTAAGGAAATAAGGGTATGCATTCTGGAGGAGGCATGGTTGAGCTGATCTTTCAAGGACAGGAAGGATTTCTATATTTTGAAATAGAAGGGGAAAAGTGTAATTTTTAAATAAGAATTCAAGATCACTTTTAGGAAACTTGACTTGTGAATATGTGAAATAATGGGTGATGTTGGAAGTTAAGTCAGTATGTGATGAAGGGCCAGAATGACTGATATCAGGATTATGTCAGTCGCTCCACACCCAAATTTATTCTGGCCCAACTTGGATCAAATATTGCTGTTTTGCACTGTTTTTCTTTTTCTATCTTTCTTTGTGTCTTCTTGCTGTCATTTCTCTCTCTACTTTGTGCTTCATTTCTCTGTCTTTTATGCCCCATTGCCTCTTCTCTATTGTTCTTCTGTGTGCCCACTGGCTGTGCTATGATTACTGGCCTTATTTTTAGGACATTATAAAAATTACCTACTTTTTAGTGTGTCCTCTGGTATGACAGCATGAGGAGCTCCGTAGATTTTCGCCCCATAAAAACTGGTAAAAATTATTTAAAAAATTTTTATTCTCTAGAAATGATCCAAAGAGCATATAGCAAACGGAGAAACATTTATTCAAGAAAATCTACTAAAACCCAGTAGGAATAGTTACCTCTTCCCCACTCCTGGCTGAATGAAACAGGACAGAAATTCCACTCTAGACTGACTCTATCAAGAGCATAGGACTCCATCTCCCCCAGACTCCCAGAAAAGAAGCTATCTTCCCAGGGGGAGCAATATGTCAGCATTTAGCATCCTGCCATCAGCTACCTGTCGCCAAGGCTAAGTTCTGTGCAAGTGCAGCCGAGTGGTGACTGCTCCCTTCTTCTGTTCATCACCCACTAATGGGATGGAGGTTCTACCTTGCATATGCACCACTGAGAATAATGACAGGCCAATCTCCTTTGTTTCAGCTTGTAAGGCAGAGATTCCATACTGGGAGAGGCAAGCCAAGAAGACCTGATACTACTGTCACCAGCCTTTACTGAGCACTCAGCTCCTAAAGTGGGGAGTGTCATTCAGATTGAAGCATGGCATTGTTCCAACCTCCAGCTTCAAAGGGCTGGTTCAGAGATTTTGCCTAGGGGAAGAAGCAAGCCTTAAAGCAGTTCCTAATCTCTTCTCAAAGGAACTGAATTCATTTGCAAAAGAGTGTGGGGAATTTCAAATTAGGAGCTCTCCCCAAAACAGCGGAGGCTGTGATGAATGGCAATTGGGATGATACTGGTAGATTCATTGTAGATATAGATAAAAATGCAGGCCGGATAATTATAAAAATGAACCAAATATAAATTCTAGAATTGAAAAGTATAATTGAAATGAAACAATCACTAGATTGTTAACTGGATCGGAAGACTTAAAATTGATAAGATGACAGCATTTCCCAAATTGATCTATAGATTCAATGAAATCCTCATTGGGATTTTATATATAATTATAAGAAAACTAGTAATAAATCCTCAGGACCTCAGATTTGGTAATGGATTCTTAGATATGATATAAAAAACAGGAATAACAAAAGAAACAATAATTTGGATTTTAAAACTTAAAATGTTTGTACTTCAAATGACACTATCGAGAAAGTGAAGACAACTCATAGAATGAGAGAAAATATTTGCAAATCATATATCTGATAAAAGGCTACTATCTAGACTATATAGAGAGCACTTACTTCTCATTAATAAAAACACAAATAACCCAATTAAAACATGGATAATGACCTATAATAGATATTTCTCTAAAGAAGATACATAAATGGTCAATAAATACTTGAAAAGATGCCGGACATCATTAGTCATCAGGGAAATATAAATCAAAACCATAATGTGATACCACTTCACACTCATTAAGATGAATATAATAAAAAAGGCAGATGATAGCAAGTGTCGATGAGGACGTGCAGACACTCTCATATGCTGCTGGCAGGAATGGTTACCACATTACTCTGTAATTCCGCTCCTATGTCTATACTCAAGAAAAATTAAAACATGTTCACACAAAAACTTGTTCACGAATGTTTATATCAGTGTTAACAGGCAAAAGGTAGAGATAAACCAAACACTCATCAATTAATGAATGGATAACCAAATTCTGGTACAGCCGTACAATAGAATTTTAGCCAGTTATAAAAAAGGAATGGAGTGCTGATATGTACTACAATATGGGCGAGCCTTGAAAACAGTATGCTTTGTGAAAGAAGCCAGTCATAAAATACTACATATTATACCATTCCATTTATATGAAATGTTCAGAAGAGGTAAGTCTATAGAGACAGAAAGTACACTAGGGTTTGCTTAGGCCTGGGACGATGAACAGAGAATACAGCAACGATAGCTAAGGAGTCCAGAGTTTCTTTTCGTGGTGATGGAAAAGTTCTAAAATTGCCTGTGGTGATGGCGGAACATATTTGTGAATATATTAAAAACCTTTGGAATGTAAACTTTGAATGAATGAATTGTATGGTAAGCCTCTATAAAGCTGTTTAGTTCCCCAGTGACAGTTCAGTGATATATTGTTATCAAAGCTACTCCCTGGACCTCAACTGGTGATGGCAATAGTGATGATGCCAAGAATTGCAGTGATTTGTGGTATTTCAGAGTTCTAAAACCCTTTCTCTCTTCTTGTTTCTTACTCCCCTAGGGTGTCCATGATGGTTCTTCTTTCTTCCACATTAAAGGATTTGTCCCATTGTCTACGTGTTTGTTGGTTTGTTTAATAGTATATGCAGCTGGAATACGTACATACATACATACGTACATATATACATACACACACATACATATATATATATATACATATACACATACATATATGTGGATTTGAGTTCCAGTACTGCCAGATTTAATTGTGTGAAAAGTGCATTTGTATAGCTAAGTTTTAGATTTCATAAAGAAAAAAAGTAATTACTCATGGAAATAAGAGCTTTTGTCCTTGGAAACTTGATTCCATTAAAGAGACAAATGTGGGGCAGGGCCAAACCACTAGCAGTGGCTCAGTCAACCTTTGTGGAATTTGAACTCAGCTATGAGTGTATTCCTTGTCTTCACAATAAAGATGTTATTGGTAGTGAAGTGAGGTGAGGAAGGCAGACTGGCCCAGTAGCCCAGCATTTTTAGGGAAAAATCCTGAATTATGTACTTCTCTGTGTATGCTTATTCTTTCTTTTTGATTGCTTGTAGTTCACTCCCAGTTTTCCTCTGTACCCCTTTCTTTTCAGATCTTTCATCTTTTTAAAGAATTACCTTCCACGTCTTGACCACAGAACTCCTCTCTCTACTTATCTCATTGTATTCACTGTTAGACAGTAAGCTCCCTGTTTTCATGGGACTGGCTGATTTGTCCTCATCAGCAGTTTACATTGGCATGACCTAAATCTGCAAGTAAGACCTAGTTAGGTTGACTTAAGGTCACATTTCTATTGCACAGCCCTTGGTTCAAGTTCACAGACTGAATCTCTAACCCTAACAATTTACTTCCCATTGAGCCAAGTATGAGTATTGATATTTCTCTGCACTTCACTCCCACCATGACCAAGAAAACTAAAATAAGCTTCAACATGGATACTGTACTTGAGTCTTATTTTCCCACAAAAGGACAGAGCAATTCAAAATACAGAACTCTGACCTTATCACTGCCTCTTGTGTAAAGAGAGATGGAAGGTGAGCTTAAGATACTATAGATCAGCATTGAGCAATCTGCAGCCATATGCTGCCCCTCAGCTTTGCCACATGGCTCTGAGTCTAATTTCAAACTGACTTTTCAGCACATTTTAAAGTTAAGGAGTTACGTGGGAATAAGGAACCTTCGTGGAAACCACCTACCAAGTGTAGAAGATATTTTAGAATGGCCAACTTTCTAGCCTGTGTTCTCCAGCTAGAACCACACAGAAGCAGAAGCAAAGGCTTGTGGTTGGTGAATATGAAGCAGATGCCTATTGAGACACCCCAAGCAGTTGGGCCCATGAACTTCGTTGTGCAGCTCTGACTATGGAGTCCCAGAACACCTTAATATAAGGAAATACAGAGAGCATTTATTTGTTTTCTCAGAGAATGAGGATTTTTTTTTTTTTAGTTGCATCATTTTTGAACTTTGTACCATATTGTAATGTCAAATAATTTTATTTTATTTAGGGGAGATACAGTATGGATAGTTCTCCAATTTTCACTTTTAAAAATTTATTCTATTATCAAGTTTATTCATTTATTTTCCTCTTCTTTCTCTCCCTCCCACCTGCCCTTGCAGTTGTCAACTTTTACCACAGTGTAAAATGCTATGTAGAATACATATATATGCAAAGAAAGGTTCTTGCCCTTGGGCAGCTCCTGGTTTTAGAGGGATATTAGCTATGATAAAATACCTTCTAATACAAATACATATTCATAAAGGCTAGAACAATACTTCTAGAGAAATTCAGAGAAAAGTGAGATCACTGAGACCGGGTATGTCAGAGAGTGTAGGACTGGCAGTACGGGATGCTGAAGAAGGAACTAGACAGCTATGTCGAGATCAGCTTTGAACTGAGTCTCAAGTCTTGGAAGACAATATTTCCCCCCAAACACCCTGAGTCATCACTTCCTTTTCACACTCAATTCCAGTAGCTCTGGTTAAGTTGGCCTGTGCTCCTTTAGTGAAGAAAACGGATTGTGGGAATTACACCCCAACATACAAAGTAATAGGAGCTCCATCGGGCATTTACTTTGCATCTTTTTTCAACTAGAAATGGTATGACATTAAGAAATCAACCTAGAATAATCAAAAAGGTACATCGGGTGTTATTTTCTATAAGCAATAAGAAATCTCCATCAAGTTTTAGCATAAATTAAAATAATAAATCTTAAAGTTGTCACGGTCTTAGCATATATTACCTCATTTTCTCCTTAGGAGAAGCATTGTTATGTAAAGGGTTATAGAAGTTAAGTGACTTGGTTGAAGTCACACTGCTAGCAATGGAGTAAGTAATAGAAGCAAAGACTCCCAATAGAATGCATAGCCCGTGCATTTCAGTTATTATTCCATGACTCGTCATCGAGAATAATCTTCATTGTGCCACTCCGGGAACATTCAATGGATGTTTACTCTGAAGAGTTCCCTATGCTGAGCTCTATAGGAGTCAAAGATGAGAAAGGCATGGTCCCTTTGACATGGATTAAAAGGGCAGAGTCAAAATAGAAACATATTTAGGTTTAGCATTCTAAACATATTTTTATGTTACCCAAAGCACAATCCTTTTCCACAATGTCACATCAAGCTTTTTATTTTCTCTCTCTCTGCATCTTCCCGCTCCCTGGAGCCTAAACCTTCTAAGATCAAGGCACTAGAAAATGGTTTTTTTTTTTTTTTTCCTATTTTGACTCAAAGCAGGAAGGAGGTAAGTACTTATAGAAACATAAAATATAAAATAGTTGGTTGAAAAGAGTTTCACCTTCACATGTAAGTATCCATCTTTTGGGCTATTTTTATTTTATTTTATTTTTTCCCCACGGTGGCCATTCCACAAGGGCTTCTTTGTCCCACAGCCTTCTCCTTAGGGTCGATTGAGTCCCCTTTTCTATAACCATCAACACCACCAAGCCGAGCAGGAACAAACTAATGACGTACATTGAACTCGAGCTAACAGAATGCTGGGACTTTGGCAGGAAGAGAAGAGTTAGGGACAAGGGTCTGCAGGGGTGGAGGAGAGCATGTGAGGAACGGGATTTGGTAGCGACACTTTCTGCTGTGGGAGGGAGAACGCATGAGTAGGGCTTTTGCAAAGGCTGGGGATAAAGCCGGGGACCGGTGGAGGGTCCGTGAGATAAGTTAATTTTACAAGGAATGCCACTCTGAATGCTGCACGACACTTCGGACTCTGTAGGGATTGAGTTATAGCTCCTGGACCTCAAAGGAAGTGTTCACGGTGTACTTTTCAGTGCTCCATGTCTATCTGCTCAGTTTGCATATTTGTTCATTATTTTCTCATTTTAATCAACTTCAGATTCTTGGATTCCTCTAGTGTGGAAGATAGGAGAAAAGGAGAGCTACTTGTGGACTAAACCAGCTAGTTGACAAATAATATTTATTTACTCGTGTCTTTACTAATTTTCTTCTAAAGATATGTGCCCCGGCTGATGCGAGCATGTGCTGTCCACAGTGACGTGTTATAATGTGACCTTAAAGCCTAGCACAGAATTGCATCAGATACCAGATCAAAGTATTTTGTCAGTGTTTGCCTTCTAGAAAAAGGGGCAGATATTCTTTTGCAATTTCTCCTTCCTCTTCTTCAAGAGAAATTGTGAGGAAGAAGAGAAATCTGACTGACCATCAATCAAGGGAAGGACTGATTATATATCATCCACCCATTCTTTTATTCAATCAATGTTTATTGAGCATTTATTGTGTACCTGGTACTGCCTAGGCATCAGGGCTACAGCTATGAAGGTAAGAGATACAACCTGTCCTCTCTGGCATCTTACTAGCCTGTATATGAAATGAAATGAAAAGCCTGAGCCAGGCTGTGTTAGGATTGCTCACTGGCTATTTTCTTTTAATCACCATGAAATGGATATTATAGGATGCTTAAGTCGTAGCATAGATAACCCACTGACCAACAGAGATTTGTGTTTTCTTTTGCAATATAGAATATAATTGGCGCTGTGGAGCATACCTTAATTGAGTCTCTGTGTGTGTGTATTATTGTGTGTGTGTGTGTGTGTGTGTGTGTGTGTGTGTGTGTGTGTGCTTTGTGTGTGTGTTAATTTAGTTAGTTAGTTAGATTTTTTGGTTGGGGTAAGAGGCTTGAAGATGAGGAGAAAGAAAGTTTGGGACTAGTTCTGGCCATGGAGTGAAAGCAGAGATGATGCATGCTGAATATGGCAGCATAGTGAAATAAAAGGAACCTGGATCTATGAATTTCTTGGAGTACCTCCAATCAGGAATATCCTCACTGAGAATTTCATGAGCAAGAAATAAACTTTTATGATGTTAAGTCACTAAAATTTGGAGGTTGATACAGCAATTAGCCTAACCTAACACCGGTCAGCTTTGTTCTTTCATTATTTCTTACTGAATGTGCAGTGCTTGCCAATAATATTGAACACTTCCTCCAGAAAGCTGGTGAAGGTGAGATTCCTCCACTGACTGAATGATTATGGCTCCTGAGTTGACCTTACTCCATGTGATGGGTCTGGAAAACCAAGTTGCTTTCCATGCCCCTGGCTAAGTCTTTACTACTGTGCCCAAGGTGTAACTATTACTATACTACAGTGGAAATTATGAGCCCAGGATGGTAGCTAATCACCACTGTCTTGCTTCCTTGAAACACTGTGATGGTCCGTCCATCAACAAAAGCAAATAAGATTTGATAACTGAGGGCTTAAACCTTCTCTTTTGTTTTGACATAGCCTGCCTTCTGGAAGAGACACACAAAACTGATATCTTTGGTTAAGGCAGTAGCTAGTGTGTTAATACCATAAAAAGGAAGCATTTTTTACAAGGCACTATTGTGAATTCTCTAGTCATAGAATTCTTCAGGAAGACTTTTATAAAACACATATATTAACTCCTCATAAAACAGAGTCTAGGAGATCATCTTGAACCCTTTCTCTTAGGCCTCATCTTGACCATCAAAGGGCTTTCTCTTCAGTGACAGTAAGAAAGAGGATTTGTACCACTACACACTCACATTACTCTATTCAATTAAGTGCTGTGTCCTAGTAACAGTCTAGTTGTGTCTAGCTTGAAATAACACACATTTATTCTTAGGAGGTAGAGTGGGATGTATGCATGTGTGTAATATTATTATGTGTGTGTGTGTGTGTGTAAGTGGAGTAGAGAAGGGAGAGGTCCAGGAGCCTGTATGAACAATATACAACCTCAGAATGTTATTATCATGAAATGAGGTGATTCCACTTGCAATTTTAGAAAGATTGCTTTGATTTCAGGATAAAGATGGATTGGTAGATTTGGGACATTAGAAGAGGTGAGTCTGGCAGCTGGAAAACCCATTAACAATGTATTTCACTAATCTAGGCCAAGGGGTATCATGATAATCATAACAGAAATGAAGATGGACATTTTAAAATTGTTTTATAGATAAAATATCTAGGACTCAGTAGAATGTTTTGTTTTAAAATGGAGGTTTTATTATTCAGGTATGGTGAGACCAACAGTTCAGGAGAGGATCGTCACTGGAAAGATAGTTTATTACTCACAGTTTCCATGCCATACTGTGCAGGGCCACGTGGGGAAGCACCACGGTTGACCAGAAGGCAGAAGGAATGAGGGCAAAGCATGAGCAGGATCCTGTATTGTGGCTCCTGTGGGAAAGGCAAGGAAAGGCAGTGCAAATAGGCTTAAGTTTGCCTAGTTTGAATCATTTTAGCAGGCTCTGGCACATGGGAGTTTTCTCCAGTTGTCTGGTACCTGGCCCTGTGATGATAAGGGTGAAAGAATTTTGCCTCCTAGAGTGAAAAAGCCAGAGAGAGGAGGTGGTTCAGCAACAGGCTTTGGATTGGTTAGTTTGCATATGAAAGGCACACTGAAGGGCAAATTATTTGCTGTCTTTAAAAACTGGCTAGCCCTGAGAGGGGCCATCTATTTTCAGTGAGGCTCCCAAGCTAAAGCATCAAGAATATAGAAAATAAGAAAGTATAGTTAATATGCATTTGATGAGAGAAGTGAGGAAGCCAAGGAGATTTCCATCTTGGGTGACTATGCGGAAGTGAAATGCGATTACCTTTCCACGGAGCTAAACTTTATTGAGCACCTATTCTGTGCCAGGCGTTTAAGACTTTGATATAGTCTCAATCCTCAAAGCAAAATTTTGACAGGGGGACTATTTTTAGCTTAATTTTAGAGCTGTGTTAAAGTAGTCTGCGAGAATTTGTGCTCAGCCCCCTATGACACACTCCTTTGCAACTTCACTTTATATTTACTGGATCTGAGGAATACACAGATGAACCATGCACTAGACTAGGAATTTTATATAGATTAATTTAATTCAATCATGCAAGACAAATGAGATTATTTCCATTTTAAAGACCAGAAAGTTAGGGCTTAGTGGCTTATATCATTTGCCTACTGTCACAAGGCCTTAATTCTATGAATGCCATAAATATCAGCTTCTGTTGTGATTAAAACTATTATTCCAGTTTTCAGACCAGAAATTAAGGCTTCTCAGTTTAAGTGACTTGACCAGTGCCACAAGGCCGTAAATCATCCAGCCTGGATTTGAATTTCAGTGTATTTGATTCTTCATCCCAATCTTTTCCCACCATCCCTATGCTTTTCAAACTGTGTTTCACTGGAGCTTTATTTTTTAATCAGATTCATAATATGAGTTTTTCCCCAAGATTTCACAAGGTTGCCTGGAGCTATGGGTTGAAATGTGTACCCCACTCCCAATTCATATGTTGAGGACCTAACCCTGACTCCTCAGAGTGCGGCTGTGTTTTAAGATAAGGTCTTTCAAAAGGTAATTAAGGTAAAATGAGGTCATCTGAGTGGGCCTTAATCCAATACGACTGATGTCCTTATAAAGAAGAGGAATTTAGGATACAGACACACACAGAGGAAAGACTCTGTGAAGACACAGAGAGAGGGTGGGCATCGAAAAGCCAAGGAGAGAGCCTGAAAAGAAATCAGTCCTGCTGGCATCTTGATCTCAGACTCCCAGCCTCCAGAACTTCGAGAAAAAAAATAAAATTCTATTGTTTAAGTCACTCAGTTTGTGGTATTTTGTTTGGCAATCGTAGGAGACTAATGTAGACAGTAAGTTTCCACTACGAAAACAACACTGGAGAGCCACTGCCCTAGTCAGTTAAACAGACTGCCTGGCCAATCTGATTGTTTTTTTAAGTTCACTATCGCTGAGGTCAGATGACTTACTGGGATAAAAGTCAGCTAGCTTCCTCTTGCAGTTACTCCGGACACTGGTCTGCAGACATTTTCTTCTTCTTCTTCTAACTTCCCCTCCTTAGAAAGGGGACATAAATATTAGAGAAACAAAAGTCCAGAATGCTAAGCTTGCCACTCTCACTTCCTTTCTTGCCCCATAAGCTAGCGCTGCTTTGAATACAGTAATTGCTGTGGGGCACCGAGCGAGGGAAAGAAGACAGTGCCTTGGAGGCTGCCCAGGCAGGTGGTTACGGTTACACATGCTTTCACAGGGTCATTTTTGGCCACAGAAAATGCCAGGATGATGCCTCCCATCCGCCTGGCTGGGATTCTGATCCCAGCCATGGCCTTCCTTTCCTGCCTGAGACCTGAGAGCTGGGACCCTTGCGTGCAGGTATGTGTTCAAAGTCAGTTTATCTCCTGTGTGCTTTGTCTTGTTTCTGAAAAACTGCCCTCTGCCCAGAACTTCCCACTGTGTGGTGCCCTGGTTAGTTTCATTTGCAAAAAGGAGTCAAATTATCTTAAAGAGATGAGGACCAACTAATTCATGATTACCAGGCACTCACAGGCAGCCCATGGGATCCTGTCCCATTTTAAAATCCCTGTTCTCAGGCTTCTGGGCTGTGTGACCTTGAAGAAGTTATTCAACCTCTCTGAGACTGGTTCTCACATCTATAAAAGAATTATAATAATACCTACTTCAACAGAGAGTTGTAAGAAGGCTGCTTCCTATCATTCCTTTCTGCTGGTTGTCTGTACATTCAGCTTCAAGCAGTCACCTGGCCCCTTTCAATTTCAGGAAGATTTTTTTTTTCTTGTCTCTTAAAAGAACAAACTTTCCAAGTGTATTTCAGACTTCTGAATCTAGTCCAAGTTCTATCCAAAGGATGAAAAGAAAAGAGATTGGAAAAAAAAAAAAGGAGAGAGAAATTAAGAAAGAGACAGAGAGCGGGAAATAAAGAAGGGAGGAAAAAAAGAGAAAAAGACATAAAATGTCAGTTAATGCAATGGTTTCTTTCTTTGTGAAACACCTACCAGCTGGTTCATAATCTCATTCCTGCTGGATCTCTTTTGTTTTTTTCTTGCATGGACTTTCTAATTGCTTTGGAAGCCCATGATAGAGCCAATAAGCCAAAAGAATGTCCTGGGATTTTAGGGTGTGGCAGGGTCAGAAACTCAAGAAAAGCATAAACCAGAGGAGGTGAGGGAAATAGCGGACTTTAATATCTAACAAAGATGAATTTGTCATCCCAGTCTTCTGTTCCTCCAATCCCTGCCCACAGTCCTACTCCTTGTTCTGTGACTCTCCTGCCGTTAAGTTAATAGGGAGAGATCCTCCAATTATTGTCACCCTCAGATAAAATCAGACTTACTCTTGGCTTCTCCCTTTCTTCATGCCCCATATTCTCCTGATCTCCAAAGCCTGCCTATCCCCTCAGTGGCAGCCTAGGGCAAGTCCTCCATTTCCCTAGCCTTGACTCTTGGATAGTAATTGGTCTTCTGACTCCATAGCTCTCTTCCTTTAATCCACTGTGTGCGTTTTCGTTTGTTGTTTATTTGTCACTGCTGTTTTTTCTGAGGCTCAGTTCTGACAAATTATCCTCTTTAAAAACATAATAACTTTTCATTGTTATTAGGACTGTTTCCTACACAAAGCCTTTGCACTGCTCATCCCTCTAGCTGGAATGCTTTTCCCCTTGATCGGTGCCGCCCAATGGTAGAACACATAATGTAGAACACATATTTAAATTTAAATAATAAATTTAACTAACTAAATTTTAACTAACTACATTTAAAACATAGTTTAAAATTTTCTAGTAGACATGTTAAAAAATATAAAGGTGAACTTAATTTTAATATTTTTATTGAACCCAGTATATTTAAAATATGATTTTGAAATGTAATTTACACTAAACTATTAAAAATAATTTTTACCTTGTTTTGTTGGGATTAAATCTTTAGTATATATTTTACCTTTATCATACACCTCAGTTTAGACTATCCACATTTGTTACGGTCAATTGCCTTGTGTCACTAGTGGCCACCGTGTTGGACAGTGCAGCCCTAGATATTTTCGTGGTTTAATCCCTCACTTTATTCAGATCTCTGCTTAAATGTCACCTTCTTTAGAATTCCTCCCCCCACCCCATCTCCCATCCTCCTCTAATCTTTTATGCTGCTGTGTTATTTTTATAGCACGTCACTATATGTATTTGTTTATTTGTTCATTGTCTTTCCCTTTCAAATGGAATCTGTAAGAGGGCAAGATCATTGATGGCTTTATTTATCACTATATTCCAGTGTTTAGTACATAGTAGTTGTTCAATTTATATGTGTCAAACAATTAAAGGTACTGCCACAGGACAAAGTAGAGGGCCCTCCTTGTCCAGCTCTGGCTTCCTCTCTGGCTTGGGGTTTTACCATTTCCTCCATGCTCCACCTAATCTAAACTAGTTTTTCACCCCTCCTTACTCACAACGTTTTTGCCTTTTACTCTTTCCATGTATCCAAATCTTGCTCATCCTTCAAGACCCACCTTGAAATCTTCTCTTTCTCAAAAGCCATTTACCATCCCTGTATCCAGAATTGATCTCTACCTTTTCTGAACCAAAGGAAATATTTTTCAAACCTGGTTAATGGCCGTTTTCAGTAGTATGAGTTGTGCTCCCATCTTAACCCTTACTCTAGAGTATGAGCTCATCAAAGTCTGGAGCCATGTCATGTTGGTCTTTGTACTGCTCTAAACATTAAACAGAAAATTTGGATTTAAGCAATTAGTTATTTGAGCAAACCTCCATTCAATTAGTTATTTAAGCAAACCTCCATTCAATTAGTTATTCATTTATTCGACAAAGATTTATTAAGCATCGACCATTTGCCAGGCACCATTCTGAGTGCTGGAGACATAGCAGAGAACAAGACCTTCACAGCGTACGACCTAGTGAGGGAGATGAACAATACATATGGAACAATCATGTGGACAACATAATGTCAGAGGGTGATGCATCTGTGAAAGAGGATGAAAGAGGGCATGAGAAAAGTTACTGGCAACATCCTCTGTTTTACAGTATGGTCTATGAGGCTCCTAAAAAGGGTAATGGTCACAGGGATTTAAATAAGTACAGGGAATATAGTCAATAATATTGTAATAACTATGTATATGGTGTCAGGTGGGTACCGGACTTACTGGGGGAATCACTTTATAAATTATATAAATGTCTAACCACTCTCTACATACCTGAAACTAATATAATATTGAATGTCAACTTTAATTGGAAATAATTTAAATTAAAAAAAGGGTAACATTTAAGCAGACATGTGAAGTGAGGACCTGCATGTATAGCTTGTGAGACTTTATACATATTATTTTATCTCTTTGAATTCTTCTTCTTTAAAAAGTTTATTTGAAGATTAAGTTAAAATATATAACATAAGAAACATACTGGCATATAGTAAGAGATTAATAACAACTAATAATAATAAATGTTAACATTTATTGATCATTTACACTAGAATAAGCTTTGAGATAATCTCTTTAAATACCTTATCTCATTTAATCCTTTTAACAAATTCTACTGGTATTAAACAAGAGAAAGCCAAAATTAGCAGGCTTAAGCAAGACATTTTGTTAAAGAAATCAGAGAATTCAGAAATTAAATGGGAGATTAGAGAACAAGATTGACAAATAATTTGGGAAAGAATAACAGAAACCAACACAGAAACCAAGGCAGCATAAAACATTTGACATTATTTGCTAGGTCCTGCCACTGAAGTCCATGTCCTTTAAAGATTTTCCCATTTCTGAATCACTTGATCAAAGGTTAATAAGCCAAGGAAGAGAACACAACTGGCAAAAACTGGGCTATGATTAAGGGAGGTCTAGACACCTTGATTGGCAATATCCCCAAGGCTGTATACAATGCGTGGAATTACTTAGGAAAAAAAAAAAAAAAGGCTTGCCCTAAAACACACAGAAGAGCTGGGGTGAAATCCCAAGCTTTTGGACTCCAGAGACTCAGCTCTTTACCACTTGACTCTATTGCTTCTTGGTAAATGTTGCCATTATTACAGTAAAGATTAGAACACTAGGTACATGTAGGTGTTCTTTCCTTCTTAATCTAGAGTAATATGTTCTATAAGTGTGAAGTGAATAGATAAATGGATGGATGGATGGATGGATGGATGGATGGATGGATGGATGGACGAACATATGGACAAAGGAAGGTTGACTAGTTCCTGAGCTTGTACTAAGGGCCTCCCACACTCTTGCCTAGGAGAGGGGAGAGGTATATTGAGGTGTACACAGTAAAACACTGCATTTAATGTATGATCATTGCAGGTGGTTCCTCACATTACCTACCAGTGCATGGAGCTGAATCTCTACAAAATCCCCAACAACATCCCCACATCAGTCAAGAAACTGGATCTGAGCTTTAACCCCCTGAGACGTCTAAGCAGCCATATCTTCTCCAACTTCTCAGAATTGCAGGTGCTGGATTTATCTAGGTAATGAATGAGCATGTAGACACTGTACAAAGTAAAATGTTCATTGTTGTATCATTTCATTCTTGAGCCAGAAAACGTAGTTGGTGGAATCTCATCTTCATTCACTTATACATTTATTCAATAGATGTCATACTTGCTATATAATTTTGGGCAAGCCACCTCCCATCTCCAGGTCTCAGTTTCACAGATAAAGTCTGTGAACAGAACAGTTGGACAAGAGATAGTTTCTAAGAATAATTCTATCTTTGAATTTTCTTTTAAGTCAGGAGAGAAAGTGAATTCAAACTCTTTCATCCGCAGATATTGTTGGCTACTTGCTATATGTTGTACACTCTGCTACTAGGGTGGCAGGCAAGAGAGCAAAGCTTCATCTGTATTTGCAGATGCTCCCCAGCACTAGCATCACTGCCTCAGCTCCACCTCAGATCATCAGGCATTAGATTCTCAGAGGAGCACCAGTCCCCGGTGCCAAAAAGGTTGAGGACTGCTGGAATAGATATCCTTTGCCTATTCATATTGATTTACAATGTTCATATATAGTAATTCAACTAATTCTCTAAGGATGCTTTGTGATAGACCAGGAAGCCTTTTTTCCCCCCATAGAAACCTACTGATATCTATCTATCTATCTATCTATCTATCTATCTATCTATCTATCTATCTATCTATGTATCTATATCTCTATACGTGTGTGTGTATGTATATATATACATATATATATATGTGTGTGTGTATATATATATAAAATAAACAGGCTTGGAGAGTTTAAGTGATTTATCTACATTCATGTAGCTTGTTGGCAGTGGATCAGAGATTCAAGTTCACATCTCCTACTTCCAAGTTAAATGCTTTCTTCATCTTAGCATTCCACTTCTCTAAAGTGATGAGCATGCTTTGACAGAACAGAGACACAGGAAGACCCTTTTAGTCTTGCCTGATGCATAGAGTGATATATACATAAGATTATCAGCTATAAAATCATATTACTGAAAGCAACTTGAGAAATAATCAACTTTAGTTGCTTCACTTAGAAATGTGATAACTGAGGCTTGTAGAGGAAAAAATGTTGCCAAGTTCACGCGGTATGAAAGGACAAGCAGAGACTCCAGAACCGGAAGCCTTGCCTCTGTCTTCCATTGTTCTTTTGACTGCACCCACCACCATCTATCAAGTTGCCCATCAATTATAAAAGCTTGGATAGGAATGATTTTATTACCTATGAACTTCCTGAAGGGTGATCAGGCAAGTGGGGAGCATTGCAAATGTGATTCAGGGTGTACTAGGAAAGCACTCATTTACAAACCCTACTGGCAGGCACTTGCAGTGCTAGCAAGAGTTTACCATTAGTTCACTGTTTGTTGGCTGGATAAGAGCCTTGTCTCTAGGATACCTCTATGAACATTGTATATAGCATGGCTTCCATTTCACTGGGGGTGAAATTCAAAGTACTTTTTCTAGTCTGAAAGTCTTGGTCTTATTGTAACCTCCTTTCTTCACCACTCCATCTGATACCTCTCCACTTCTCTCTCTGGACACAGAAGATGTCTCTCAGGGTTCCTCCATGTATGACAGCTGCTGCCTAACTTGAGACTTTTGTATCTGCTCTTCTGTTCACTTCCTTTCTTGTTAATTCCTACTCATCTTCTAGATTTCATCTTAACTGTTCTTAGAGAAGCCTGCTTTGATCTCCTTTATCTAAGTCCATTCCCTTGATGTCAACTATAGCAGACTTTTCTTCCACAAAACTCATTCCTATCATGTTATTAACATGTACCTCTGATAATGACAACTTTCAAATATCTGGCAATCATATAAGGATAACTTTTTATCAGCATTAAGGGTCTCTGTGACACATACGTAATTTCTTTTTATCTTTGAAATTGACATTCACCAGTCATTTATTATGCCTAACAAATAACAACTATCTGTATCATCTGTACCAATCAGATCTGTGACCACGCTCACTTGTGGTAGGGAATAGCTAAAGTTGATCCAAGGCTGTTACATACTCCATCAGTCGTATAGTCTTTATGTGCCCCAGTTATTGATCTTAAACTGATTGGTTTCTGATAAATGTACTGTCTCTGTTTAGTGTGTGTACACACACACAGAAAGAGAGAGAGAGAGAGAGAGAGAGAGAGAGAGAGATTGATTGAGAGAGATTGATTGAGAGAGAGATTGATTGAGAGAGAGAGATTATCATTATGGATAGTATGATGATACCAAGGTTGTGAAGTTTATTATTTGTTCAGCCCCATTCGATGTATTTGTCTATGCACAATCATATGACATGTCAAATCCATATGAAGAGCTAGATAACTGAGGGCTGTTTTTCCATTTTGGGTTTTCTATTCAGCAGACATACTATATAATCTGTATCCTTTTCCCTGTAGGTGTGAAATTGAGATGATTGAAGATGATGCATATGAGGGTCTAAACCATCTCTCCACCTTGATATTGACAGGAAACCCTATCCAGAGTTTAGCCATGGGAGCCTTTTCTGGACTATCAAGTTTACAGACACTGGTGGCTGTGGAGATAAACCTAGTGTCTCTAGAGGACTTCCCCATTGGACACCTGAAAACCTTGAAGGAGCTTAATGTGGCTCACAATCTTATTGATTCCTTCAAGTTACCTGAATATTTTTCTAACCTGTCCAACCTGGAGCACTTAGACCTTTCCAATAACAAGATCCAAACTATTTGTCATAAAGACCTACAGGTTCTACATCAAATGCCCCCATTCAAACTCTCTTTAGACTTGTCCCTGAACCCTTTAGACTTCATCCAACGAGGTGCCTTTAAAGAAATTAAGCTCCATGAACTAACTTTGAGAAGTAATTTTAACAGTACAGATGTAATGAAAACTTGTATTCAAGGCCTGGCTGGCTTAAAAATCAATCGTTTGGTTCTAGGAGAATTTAAAAATGAAAGAGCCATAAACCATTTTGACAAATCTGCCATGGAGGGACTGTGCAACTTGACCATTGACGAATTCCGGATGACATACTTCGATGACTTCTCAGAGGATGTTATTAACTTTTTTAATTGTTTGGCAAATGTTTCTACAATTTCTCTGGTGAGTCTGTATTTAAACAGGCTAGAAGTCCTTTCTAAAGATTTCAAATGGCAACACTTAAAACTGACTAACTCTAAATTTGATCATTTTCCCAGGTTGGCGCTTGACTCTCTCAAAAAGTTGGTTTTCACTGCCAACAGGGGTATGAGCACTTTTACTGAAGTTAAACTACCAAAACTTGAGTTTCTAGATCTCAGTAGAAATGGTTTGAGTTTCAAGAGTTGCTGCTCTCACACTTTTTGGGGGACAACTAGACTGAAACACTTAGATCTGAGCTTTAATGATGTTATTACCATGAGCTCAAACTTCTTGGGCTTAGAGCAACTAAAATATCTGGATTTCCAGCATTCCAATTTGAAACAGGCCAGTGATTTTTCGGTATTCCTATCACTCAAAAACCTACTTTACCTTGATATTTCTTATACTCGCATCCGAATCATCTTCCATGGCATCTTTGATGGCTTGTTCAGCCTCGAAGTCTTGAAAATGGCTGGCAATTCTTTTCAGGACAACTCCGTTCCAAATATCTTCAAAGCGCTGACTAACTTAACCTTCCTGGACCTCTCTAATTGCCAGCTAGAACGAGTGTCCCAGGCGGCATTTGGCTCACTCGTTAAACTTAAGTCACTAAATATGAGTCACAACCACCTTTTGTCCTTGGATCTATTTCCTTATAAACTTCCCCACTCTCTCCAGGATCTGGACTGCAGTTTTAATCGCATAGTGGCCTCCAATAGGCAAGAACTACAGCATTTTCCAAGTAATCTAACTTCCTTAAATCTCACTGGGAATGACTTTGCTTGCATTTGTGAACACCAGAGTTTTCTGCAGTGGGTCAAGGACCACAGGCACCTCTTGGTGGGAGTTACACAAATGGTGTGTGTGCAACCTTTAGATATGCAGGGTGTGCCTGTACTCAGTTTTAGAAATGCCACCTGTCAGATGAGCAAGACTGTCATTAGTGTGTCGGTTCTCACTGTACTCGTGGTATCTGTGGTAGCAGTTCTGGTTTATAAGTTCTATTTCCACCTGATGCTTCTTGCTGGCTGCAAAAAGTATGGCAGAGGTGAAAGCACCTATGATGCCTTTGTTATTTACTCAAGCCAGGATGAGGACTGGGTGAGGAATGAGTTGGTAAAGAACTTGGAGGAGGGGGTGCCCCCCTTTCAGCTCTGCCTTCACTACAGAGACTTTATTCCTGGTGTGGCCATTGCTGCCAACATCATCCAAGAAGGTTTCCACAAGAGCCGAAAGGTTATCGTCGTGGTGTCCCAGCACTTCATCCAGAGCCGATGGTGTATTTTTGAGTATGAGATTGCCCAGACCTGGCAGTTTCTGAGCAGTCGTGCGGGCATCATTTTCATTGTCCTACAGAAGGTGGAGAAGTCCCTGCTCCGGCAGCAGGTGGAGCTGTATCGCCTTCTCAGCAGGAACACTTACCTGGAGTGGGAGGACAGTGTCCTCGGGCGGCACATCTTCTGGAGACGACTCAGAAAAGCCTTGCTAGATGGCAAACTGTGGAGTCCAGAAGGAGCAGCAGATGCAGAAAGCAGCCAGCATGAAGCAACAATCACTATCTGAGGAGAAAAAACTCCTGAGGTGCTTCTTGTGCAGCTGGATTCATTACTTGTTCAGTTAACAAGTATTAAATGTTGCAACACTGCAGGCATTGTGTTAAGGGAACATGATTCAGTGGTACACAAGATACACAGGGCAGCTGATCTCATGGAGTTTACAATGCAGAGGTAATAAATACCGTGCTAAAACACAGAACCTCCAGGTGGATGTTTCAACCAACTCAGCTAAGGAGTCTGGGAGAGGGAAAGTCAACTCAACTTTTATCCCATAAAATTGAATTATAACTAAGAGACTGGCCCCAGTGAGATCAGAAAAGGTGCTAGTTCTCCTGATTCTTTAAATGGAAAGCACCTCATATTTTACATTTTAGTCATCTTAAAACAAAGCAGATATGGAAGTTTCAACTTCATTGGGTCTTTGTTTACTTTTTTCTTTTATATTGAATACAATTAAAATTCTACTTGTGACTCAGAGGCTCCTGATTCGGATCTTCCCTCCACTTTAAGTCAGTTTCCTTATAAAAATTAAAATTTTGCAATGAATTCCGAAGGAAACTTGATTAACACTTATTTACAAACATCCTGGTCATGCCTTAGCATGTCTATTTATTAACTAATAGTCTCTGATATATTTTTGTTTTAATAAATCCGTTTCTCATTTTGCACATCTCCTCTATAAACCTTTATCATAAATAAGGTTCTTAGAGACATGCTGGAAATATCCATATTTAACCACTATCTTTCAAGCAAATATGTAAAATACACTCCGTCACTTTGTCACTTGATGCCATTCTAAATTTATTACCTATGAAGTTATGACTGTCATAACGGTAGCATTAATAATTCGGTTGAAAGTGGCACTAATTGTAATCGGGAGAGGAGTTCAACTTCTTGGTCTCATAGTGAAAAATTTGGGCTAGAGGAATAGCAAGAAGTGGGATGACCTCAAGAGGTCAGCTCTTTTTGATGATCGGGGAAATGTATGGGCCGATAAAGCTGGGGCATCCACGTGACAGGAGTTGCGGCAAAGGCTCCTTCTGCATCAGATGAGTGTAGTTTGATGGCACACTGAATTCCTTGGGGGACTGTAAAATGATTCAAGATATGGAGCACCCATCGCTGCTTCTTGCTGGGTATGACTCCATGACCACATTTTAAAAAGAGTAGATGTTATCACTGAGAAAATAATGTTTCTGAGATTAATGTAGGTCATGGTTAGGGGAGTTTGCAGAAAACAAAAAACACTCACCCAGTTTCCCCAAGAATGATGCATTCAAAGAAAGCAATGAGGACATGTGGAAAATAACTTACAACAGCTTTACAGAGTAATAGTCTACTGTTGTTTTATAACTGAGTTAACTAGACTCGCAGAGAAGTGAATCCCAAGGTACGTATGGGAAGTAGTGAATGTGAGTTTTGGCTCTCTCTAAAAGTCCCACTATCCAAAACACTAGGGGTTCTCTCTGGAGTTAGGACAGAAAAACACTATGCTACAGTTTATTCTTAGTGTCTTTTTCTCCTGTTTTTGTTTTTTGTCCAGATTTTCTAGTTCTAATTGATTAAACTTATTGTTCATGTATGCTATCTTTGAATCTCCCTCACGTCCTTCATGGAAAGAAATGTGTTGTAAATAAATCACTTGGTATATATAATACGTATGCATATGTATTCGCCTGATGATTCACGGTCTCAGTGAAAAACCCTTGACTAGTGTTAGCCACACAAAGAACTGCCATGGTTTCACTTCTCATTTTGCAGCTTTAAGCATGAAGTAAAAGCGTTCAGTGGAAAGTGAGACAGAAGGTTTTATGCATTTTTGTGAGAGAAGGGTGTTCTTGGCATAATAGTTACTTTGCAGAAGGGGGGAAAGGACTTCCTTTATAATAGTTATCTTTCATGGCTATTTTTAGGCTCTATTCTCTCATTCTCCTTTATGTATGACATCTAATTTAAATTCCCACACCATGCCTATGAGATGGGCAATAGCAATATTACCCATTAGGAAACTGAGTATTTAAAATAATATATGTTCAGTCCAAGAAACATGATTTGTATGGGTGAATAATCCTCTGGGGCTTTATAAAAAAGGCACAAGGAGAAATATTGAGTGCTGTCTTTTCAATATCAGCGTTTTAGCAATTGCTGTTTTCCCAACCTGTGGGACCACAGGAGGACTGTAACTTAAATACACAGTTTCTTTCTGACTCAGCCTTCACCCATGGTATTGTCGGAACCTCGGCCTCCTTCTGGATTATATGACCTTTCTCAAAATCACCAACATGTTCCTAGCATGTCTTATGTAAGCTCACAAGAGTCTTCACCAGAATGACAGAGCTCCGTGAGGGCAGAGAGCATGTCCGTTCATCTTTTGCTTCTCCAGCCCGGAGCTCGGTGGCCCACACATAGCAGGTAGTCAACCTCTATTTATTTGAAGAATTGATGAGTTAATGAAGAAGCATCTCTATAGGGAATGTTGTCCTCCATGCTTTCCAGACAAGCCCCTTCAAGCCCCCAAACCACTGTAGTGCTGGGGCTCTTGACTTCCACAGCTGTCTCTTATTTCTATTGTGGTCTATATGGATTTTCTCAATCACTTCCTCCACCATTTGATTGATATTAACCAAAGGGAATTTTTACTATTGATACTTATTGATACTTATTTTACTATTGATATTATCATTGTAGCCATAAGAGACTGGGCAAAAGTAAATCAAAGATACATGTGATTAAAGTTTTTAACAATGGACAAATCATACTCGGTAGAGATGGCCTTCCTGCAAACAACATACTTCAGTTGCTGTATCATTTCTTTAGTCAATCTGACTCCCTGAAGGGAATCGCAGACCTGTATTTGAACACGGACGTTATGGAGGAAGTTTCAAAAGCTAAAGGCTCTTCAGATGGTTGGAATAAAATCATATACTCTGGGTTCCATTATGGAGATCAAGTTTTCCAACTCAAAGTGAAAACTGTGGAATAAATGGGTGATCAAAAGTAGCCAAATTCATTGAGCATCATGTGTGCTCATCTGATTGCTGCCATTACCCTGTGAGTTAGGCGCCACTCTCTTCACGTTAACGATGGGGAAATGAATGCCCAGAAAAGATGAGTAACTTGTCCAAGGTCACACAGTTTATATGTATTAATCACAATAATAATATTTGCTAAGCCTGTGGCACATGCCTGTTACTGTTCTAATCTATCAATTTATTTAATTATTAAAAGTAAATGACAAGTATTGGTAGCGGCGCCATTTCTCAGGTGAAAAAACTGAGGTGCAAAGAGTGAATTGCCCAATTGGAAAAGAGAGAATTAGGGTGTGAAGCCAAGTTGGCCCGATTCCCAGGACTGCATTCTTTCCATCCTGTAACAACAGCTGCCGTGGTGTCCGGAGCTCTTCTATAGGGGTAGTCAGAGAAGTGACTGGGGAATAACGTAGACAAGGTCAGTAACTCCCATGCCATTTAGAAATTGAAAGTTTAAAAGGCAGTGTCTGCTACTCTCCTTGTATTCTGCAGAAATAGAGATGATACCTCCCTGTGACAATACTAAGTGACAATTCTGCGTGTAAATGGACTTTTGGCACAAATTGTCTGGTTCTAATAGTCTTGATTATAATTATAAAATAATGGGTTTCTGAAAGGCTACAAGCAGTTCTGGGAATGGCAATAAGAGTTTAGAAATGACATGTTGTTTATGGGAGAAGTGTTTTGCTGAAAATTAAACCTACATTTAGGAGAAAGGATTGTGTTGTATGCTCTTAAGAAACTATCTCACTATGTAATTAAATCAAAGCCAGTCAGCTGCCAATGTGAGCTCTTGTCTCTCACTAACAACACCCCATCCCTATGAGCCAGGAAAGACAAGACTGACCTAAAATAACCCAGCCTGGTTCGTATGCACTGTTGCTCAGTGCTTTGTTCCTTTATCTCCCCAGGGCCTGGCTATGAGATGCAGTCACATGGCCCAACTTCTTCTTGGTGCTCAATCTAATCTTTCTCTTTAGACTCTTTCTTGGTGGTCTGTCCACCTCCACAAAAAGGAATGAACAGCCTTCCTTTTTAAAGGATTTCCTGGGGACCAATATATGGAAAAAGGGAGTAAAAAAGAATTATGTGGAATATGCGAAACTGTTTCAGAGGTTCTGAACTTCTCACACAATCCCCAGAGAAGCTGCCTCTGATTTAATTCGTTGGATGAGTAAGAGAAGCCTCTCTCCAAAGGTTAGAGAGTCTTCAATGTTCCAAGATCCTGAAGTTAGATTAAACTACTTACTTAACATGTTTTGTTGTGTCTCTAGGTCACTCTCTCTATTTCATCTGTCCTATTGTCTTCTAGCCTCTTCCTTCAACCTTCATTTGTACCCAATCTATTTTCACCACGAACTTCAGGCAGCTTACATTTGAGATGGTTTCAAGAAAACTATTAAAAATGGAAATAATATATCAAGATCATAAAGCTTACCAACTCTGACTTTTAAAAAAGTGCTCGGCTTAAGAATCACTTGAGGACTTTAATTACACTGTATATTTTTGTCTGTTTTTCTAGATATATTTATGATATCCTTATTGCTGGAAATTCTGGTATAGTATCAGAGGTTGGGTTTAAGGAATGTTTTTCGAAATATTCCGCAAATGATTTTAATGCATGGACAGATCTGGAAATGACAGTTATAATAGAAAATGGAGGATAATATCCAACATTTAATATAGTTACTGGTTTTATACTCGAGATTTATTGCTAAGATTCATATCAGCCAAGACAATGTCAATGAAATGGAATGGGTGAACTTTCTTGTTAAAGGAAAGAAGATGCCCCCTATTGGTCAGGTAATTTCTTTCTTTCACAGTATAAATTGATGCTGGATCTCACCACATCAGACTCATCGAGATACTAGGTCTGGCCTGTTTAATTCCGAGCTTACAATATCCATGTAGACATTGTGACCCAGGCGACTGTGCAGCTGTCCTAGTTCCTCCTAGTGTGTTGCCAATTTCCCTTCCTCATTCTCCGGAATAGCCAAGACCCAGGATAAACTCATGACTATAAAAAATGTCATGGTCTCTCCGAGGCATCGGCTGCCAGTTTCATTTTTGCTGATTTTTCATTTCAAAATAAAACCCATCAGCTTCACTTTTGCAAACTGACTGTTCAGGTTGCCATTGACTATCAAAATTCCAAAAATGGTTTTCTCTGGGAAATACCAGGGCATCCCATGCAAAGACTTGCTGAGCCATTTGTCATTCATTCCAGGAACCTATTTTTCAATATTGCTGGGGCGGGGGAAGAGTCGAGGCAGTGAGCATTCAAAGTTGATATTCAGTAGTTCTGACCTCTAAGTTTGGGACCCTGAAACTTCTGAAGGTGTCTACTGCTCCCCAGTAGGAAACATCTACTTGCAAAGAGCAATTTTGAAATTAACAGCTGGGGCTGACTCTCTGGTTGTTCAGCTCACTGCTGAGTCCTGCTGGGTCCTCTGTGCACATCATCTTTGGGTCAATTGGCTGTGGTCTCAGTGTCTTTTCAGGGTCTGAGAACTGAGCATCACAAGAGCAGGAACACGTTTTTCAGTTACTGGACTATCTGCTGCTGAGGTCAGGTAAGTAAGAAGAGGCAGTGGTAGTGTGACTTAGAGCTTCTCTCTGGACTCATGTCTCTCACCTGTAAAATGGGACACTTGGGCTGGATCAGCATTTTCCAAAGGGTGGTATGTTGGTAAATGAGATGATCTGACGTGGTTAACAGATGAGTATATTGTCTCTCATGATTATGCATGTATTTTATGGTTAATTTCTATTAATTATAGGTTTTGCGAATAGTAAGGAATACGATTCCTTGAAATTATATGTTTATAACGTGAGCCTTATGAAGAAAAAAAAGAGAACGACATGAATAATACGAGAAGTATGTAGATGTAAAAAAACATTTTGAACGTACCATGAGCAAGACTGCCTATTAGAAAGCGGTGAGCCAAATGGCGACTGCGAGTCAGGACATTCTAGCATGTTCAGCTCTCCAGGACTATTTTCTTATCTATAAAATGCAGGGGTTTGAGTAAATGTTCTTTTCAGTAATTCCATTCTATGATTAGAGGTATAATTCCATCACACAGATATTCCAGCGTCCTCAACATGTGGTTCTAGCATTTTAAAACCCCCGAAACTGTATGAAAACAGGAGACTCAATAACTAAGTAGTAGTTTATTCAATGCATTTATAATTTTCCCATTCTCCCTCAATTCAGGAAAAGATTCAGCTATCAACCGAATTGAGTGGTAGATGAAAGACTATTGGAAAAAGGAGTTAAGACGATCAGGTAAATTGGTTCCACCACTATCTGTTTAATAAACAGTCCCTTGATCTGTTGTCACTCGGTCTCCCTGTCTTTGTCTGAGAGGTGAATGGTTTATGGAGTACTTCTGTGACAGCTAAGAGAATCAAATGGAACAGAGGATTCAATGAAATACAGGAAAAGGCTACACAAGTGGGAGAAGTTAGTGTATATTAGACTGAAAACTCCTTGAAGGAAAGGCTCCTCTTCTAACTGTATAGTCCCAAGAACACCTCCCACCTTGCCTACACATTTAAAACGCTTTTATGTTAATCCATACATCATATTTACAAGAGTCTTCTACATTTTAGCAATATGTTACTTGGCTAATTTGTGTTATCTTAAGGAGAAAACTACAGTATGTCTAAACTCAAGCATTTTCTTGCAGAATAATGCTTGCAATTACTCGTCCCCATTCCCACACTTGACATTTAAAGTGGTATCTCACAGGCTCCTGAATAGTTAGCCATGGAGGCAATGTTCAAACCCCAGTGCCTCTCACCATCTGTGAATTCTTGCTAGTTGAGAGTAAATAAACGCTCTGCAAAAATTTCACAATTTCGATGATTAGTATTAGCAGAGACCTCTGATTCCTCATTCTTTCTTGCTCTCTTTTGTAAAATGTCATGTGCAATTAGCTCTTCTATCACTGTGGGGCTGCTATCATCCCTCTTCCATATGCCACTGCAAACGGCCACCAAAGATGTACTCAGTGACCAGGCTGCTAGACCTCCAGGCACTTCCCTTCTCAAGCAGTGAGGTCAATCCACCTCCTTTCTGAGCTGTGTCATCTGCCTCTAAATCATTCTTCCTCCTTTGCCTGCTGCAGGGCCCTGTCTTTGCCCTTCACCCTTTACTGGCTCCTGAAACAGTTTTGAAGAATACTTGTCCAATTAACTGGGGTTCAATTCTGGTGCCATTCTAACCTGTCTAAATGTCACTGCAATCTCCCTTCCTTTGCAGCTTCTTATAGGCACTACACTGGCTCTTGCCTAGGAAGTTGTATCTCCTCACTGCCTTGAACTATCGCTATTCCACTCTCCTTATTTTTGATGTTATTTCTCCCTTTGCTTTTTTCCTTCCCTTCTTTTCTGTGAACTCCATTAATTGCTTCTGCATGTGACAATACCTATTGCGTTCTCCAAAGAACGTACCTTTTCTTCGTCTAATATATTGGAAAGAAGACAGGCTTTTGCCTCAGCTATAAAACGAGGATACTAATATCTATTTCTCAGATATGTTGGCAGTTTAATTAGTTAAATTAAGGCTCATTTTCCTTTTTTTTTTTCCTTGAAAATTTTCATCATTTTACTTATCTTTCCAATATTTACGGAGAAACTACTCTGTTGCTAGCACATTGCAAGACACATGAGGTATAAATAAGACATGATCCTAGATTCAATTTGGCAAAAGTTGTGTGTCAACACCACACACACACACACACACACACACACACACACACAAACTGTTATGACAACATTTAATGGGGGTTTTTCTGCCTAGAAACAGTCAGGAAAGGCTTTATAAAAGACGTGCTATTTGAGCTGGGAATTTTAAAAGAATAGCTCTGCAAGTGAACCATGGTGAAGAATGAAGAAGGGAAATTCTTTGGTAAGGAGTAGCACGAATATAAAGGATAAGTCTAGGAAACCGCAGGTAGAAGAGCATGGCTATAGCACAGAATGGTAGGAAAATAACAATATAGTAAAAATAGTTCATTGTGTAGATGCCAATACTTAATTGGCATCAGTCGACCCTGGCAAAGTCATTTATCAGGACTGTGTCTCAGTTGACTCATCTTTCTGTTAAAAATAATATATTTCTGGAGTTAATACAAGCAAAGTACAAGGTATTTAGCAATCACTCAAAAATACTAATTTTTTGTGTGAGTGCTTTTATAAGAGACAGGGATGATACAATCAGAAAGCAAGCCCAGGTCATTTCTCAGCATTAAGTCCACTGGATTGTGGTGCCTGAGATCTAAGAAGCCTGAGATTTCATCTTCATGTTGCTATGAACTTCCTGTGTGACGCTGGGGAAGTTATAACTCAGATTTGAAGTAATGTGACTTGGTATTTGTTTGGCTTTAAAAACTTTCCGGGAATTGAGGTGACCCTTCCTTCCCTTTCAAGAAACAGGGAAGCATTCTGGAATGTTACCACATCAGGAATGGAGAATCACTTTTGTAAAGGGAATGTGTCACTGGCTGTAAAATTGTTGTCAGTTACATAACAGGGTTATGTAATTTCTCCTTCCTCTATTTTTATGCCAAAGTGTCAGATTCATGACAGGGCGGTTTTGCTTCCCTAGAGCAGACACTCCAGTTGAATAGAATCCATCGCCTAGAAATTAGCAGTTATAGAGACAACAAACAGAGGGCATTTATTGAATGCCAAGTTTCATACCAGATGGTGAAAAGGTACAAAGAGAAGAGACCACTGCCTCCTGCCCTCAAGGAGATGCCAGTTAAGCAACAGAGATAGAATGTGAAGCACCAGAAAAACACATCTTCTGAAGAACTCTGAATGACAAGACGCATTAATTTGGCAGACTCAGACCTGGGCTGCCTTGTCTTTCTCGGCTAGCCTCCTGCTATGCCCAGTGTCATGGGGAAGAGCAGGAAACTTAAGCTTAGAGAGTTCGAATGAATTTTACAAAGCACTCATTTAGTAAATTTCAGTTAGTAAAATGTGAGGCTGGAACCCACGTGGTGCCTGATTCCAAAGGCTGGGCTCCCAGATTCTGCCCTCAAATATATTTTACACATGATTGTTCAGATGATGCTCAAAACTCCAGAGATGTAGCTGATTACTCTCTCAAGTATTTCATTCATTATTTGATAGCTCTGTTGACAGATTATAGATAGAAATATTTAAGTGGAACTCAAATCAACCTCCCTATTCATGAGAGTTGGTCCATCATTTTCACCAATGATATGGAAGAAGTTTTGAGAGTCGTTGCTTTATAGGTGTTTGAATGGAAAATAAAGGCTTGTCTGGAAGGGCAATTAGAACCAGACCCTACCCTCTACTCATCAGGAGCTCTTGGTCAGTCTGGAACAGAAAACCTTTGTCTCGGGTAGGAACATCATTCTGGGATAAGCCTCCTGAATAGGCTTTTTCTCTTTCTGGCTTGGCTGTTCAACCCTCTACAAGGCACTGATTGAGCTCTCTGGGAGGTAGGAAGTGATTAATGAATTCACACAGAGGTTCCCTCCATGAGGAATGTATTTCATCTGTATATCGACCAGTTTCTCTCCAAAGCACTGGGGTGTCAACAATGAAATGGGGTGATCATGTAAGATACTTAACACAGTGCCTGGCACATGGTTCCTTCATGGTCTGACTTGTGGTCAGCTTCAGAAACTAGCTGCTAAGCAAATATTGAATGGGGAACCAGGAAGCAGTAGACCATTGTTCTTACAGGCCTAGAAACTGAGGGAGGCAAATGAGAATCCCCATCTGGTACCCTTCTTGTCCCTTATAGCCTGGATGAGAGAAGAGACATAATTCCAGAATACCATACCCACTCATTTAAACACCTTGGTTGAGCTCACGCCGTGTGCCAGGCCCTGAGGGGAGTGGTATGAAAACCCTAACAAAGCATAACTTCTCCACTCAGGAGGGTCTCGGTCCAGCAGAGCAGACAAGGGAGAGCGGTGTGATGGGCATGTTCCTAAAAGTGCTGCGGGGCATCGGTCAGCCAACTGATAATCAGGGCTCACATTTGTGGAGAACTTCCTCCATGCCCAGCACTCCTCAAAGTGCTGGATGTGAATTTACTCACTGCTCACACAAACCCCATTATTCAGATAGGAACCTAAAGCACAGCAGCGAACAACTCAACCCTTGATCGTTATGAATTCAGAAGTCATAGAAGTTCGATCTGAACTTGTCTAGGGTTAGATGCTAGCTTTTAACATGCCTTTATCTACCACTAGGAGAGAGACTATTATATAATACCATTTGGAAACCATTTTCTGAATGCCTGCATGGCTCTTTTTCTAGCTATGGGCAAAAAAAAAAATGAAAAAATGCTCTATTCTTAATCTGTCAGAGTTAATTATTTAGTTGCGAGAGACAGACATGTGACCATGTGGTTATTGTAGTACGATACACAGGAAGTAAAGATGAGTGATTAAGAGTATGGGGCTTGGCGCCAGACAGACATAAGTGCTAGATCTACTACATGTAAGCTGTGTGACCAGGGGCAGGTTACTTAACTCTTCTGTTCCTAAATTCTATCATCTTGCCTGCTAAAATAAGCATAATGCAGACACTTGCTTCAGAGAATTACAATGGGATAAAATAAATGGATATAATGAAGAGACTGTGATTGGCACACTGTCACATAGTAAGCCCTCATTAAGTGATACCTATTATAATTAGTTCCAATGATAAAAGTATGAGTGAGATAACAAAGAGAAAATGCTGGAAAAGCAGCAAGAGACCAGATCCGGAAGGACCTTGAAATTTCTTAAGGTATTGGGAAATGGTCAAGCAATTTAGTAAGGGACAAGGTCAGAAACAAGCTTTAGCTCTGTCACTCAGGAGATGGCGAGGTAGACAGATCGAAGGGAGAAAGTCTGGAACCAAAGACCAGTCAGCAGAACATGGAGTTGTGCCCTCAATTGCTTCAATTCATGTTAAAGAGGTTTCTGATCTTGTCTCGGAAGGGACTAACAGATCAGGACACCTTACAAATCCTGGCCCCTTTTAGCTTCATCTTATAAGGCATGGAGTGGGACCTTTAGGGCCAGAAAATAATCTCTTCTTTTTGAGAAAAAGTAGCAACAGTTATGTCTCTTGTGGTCTGACCCAACCATGTGAGCTCTACTCATTCATCTCAATATCTCGAGCACTTGATATATAGAGAACCATGGTGACAATGGGCAGAAAGTAATTTCATTTGAGCAAAGGCCCCAAGTGGAAGAGACAGTAGGCCCTTCTGAATGTCAGTGCCTAAACGTATGGCTTTGTTTTTTATTCTTTTTTATCCCCTGGCAAAGGCTCAGTCTCATCATCTCTCCAGTTGTACTTGGCCAAACACCAAAGGGTAAAGAGAAACAATCCAGGCCAGTGCTTATGAAAAGAAAAAAATCCTTTCTTGAAAAAGAAAACACACACACACACACACACACACACAGGCCTATTAGTCTCTCGGAGGGTTTGAAAGAGGAGAGTGGGATTCTCTGTTACTCCTATCATTCACTCCTTACCAGCTGACATGTCATTTTCTTCTAGATCCCCTAAACTCACCCTAGAATATATTAGCCAGAGGATGGTGGGACAGGCCTGCTTAGATAGTATTAAGTAATGGTAGGCTGTCATGTGTGTATCTGTTTTTTGTTTGTTTGTTTGTTTGTTTTAACCTTCTCTTTTATTTTTTTTTTTAAATCTATATATTATCTTTGCTTCCTCTGCAAATGACTGCTCTTCCACATTATCCTTGGTTTGGCTAGGGTTTATTCACATGCCTCAAAGCTCCTGAGATTTAAAGATAGGCCAACTTGAATAAGGATCCTGATTTTTGCCATTTCTTGCATGGATGGCCTTGAAACAGTCACATAACCTTCCTTATCTTCAAGTTGTTCCCATATACAGTGAGGATAAGGATGCTTACTTTCTCCGGTTAGGGTCGGGGTGGAGTTAGATAATAGAGGTACAGTGGAGGCATAGAGTAGGGTCTCTAGAAATGCCAGATCCCACTCCATGGCCCCAATGTCCACGTGGCCTTAAAATCCTCCCACCATCTTGTGCCATGGGCTTCTCCGTATATACAAAGCCATGCAGGAGAGATTTCTCGCCTCCAGTGCTCTCTCTTTTGACCCATTCGTCATTCCACCCCACGGGTGACATGTCTAAAATTCATTTCTGATCTTGTCCCTTCCTAGAATAAGGAGCTTCACCATTTCAAACACCCAGTTTCCAGCTCCTCAAAGCCCTTCCATCCGTCAAGGTCCAGCTAATTCTCTGTTTCTTCTAGGAAGCCTTCTCTGAGCAGAACATCTCTCATTGTTTATCGATATTGAACTCCATGGGATTTCTGGCATATATGGTTCCCTGGGATAGTTCCCAAGCACTCCCCAGATGCCAGGCTGCATGCTGTCTTACACTCTACATAGACTCTTGATCCTGAGAGATAAAACTAAGGTGACAGACAGATGTTATAGAGGGACAGACAGACATGGATTCAGCACAAGCCAGAGTTTTCACGAGAGCCAGATCTGACCAATGTTAGAATGAGCTTCCCTGAAAACAGTGACTCCCAGACAGTGCTCGGCCTTGATTGTCTGTGGCCCCGAATTCTGGTACAGGGATTGGTACAAGAGAAACATCCAGGGTAGGCCAAACCTGCAATTGGATATAAAATAAACTTCACTTTGGTTTACAGATACAGAGCTGAGATATAATTCAACAGTCACCAAACCTAGCTGGTCACCAAAATATCCTGGGGAAAGGGTACTTTGGAAAAGAGAGAGAGGTGAGGACCCTAATCTCTAAGCAACACTTTTCTGAGTTAGGGACAGGAAGAAGTCTGTTTATTTCAAAGCTCCCTGAGTGATTCTGCTAATCAAGCAGATTTGAGAACCGCTGATAGAGCCCCTCTACCTTATTCTTCAGGAAGGAAACTGAGAACTTCACAATTTATACTCAGTCTTCTGCTCCAAGAGGAGTTTAAGCATCTCCTACATGTTGTGTTCAAATATTCCAGCAATTGAAGAATTAATTTCAGCCATTAGCTTAGAATGGACAGAAAAGGGAGCACTGTTTGCTCTATTTCTTACTGTCTCTATTCTCACTCGCACGAACACTGTACCAAATTTCCAGTTCCCTTTTCCGGTTTAGTATAGTCCTGGAAGCCCGCGTTTAGTGAGTGATCTCTGTGTCCCAGGCATTGTGACTCATTTGACCTACATCACAGAGTCTTACTGACTTCCTCAGAGGAACACTGTTATTATCCTCATTTCACAGATGAAATTGCAAAGAGAAGTTAATTAACTGGCCTAAGATCTCACGGCCAGTAAGTGGCAAAGCCAGAATTTAAATCCTGAGGCATTTATTCCAGAAGCTACTCTCTTAAATATCACTACCACGTTTCAGAATTTTAACATATGTGTCTGAATATCTGCTGTCCAATTCCAGTTTTGAACATGCAGCTTCATACTTAGCCACTTCCCAATGCCTTGCTTTTCCCTAAGACAGTTAAAATCTTCTTCCAAATAAATCTGTTGTACTGTTTCAAGAACATCGTTTTGTTTCTACAAGTATAATTTTGCATGTATTTTTTTGGAGAAAGGAAAATTCATTTTAAAAAACTTTTTTTTTTCTATTACATAATTAAGATCATACATCTTCCCACTGAGATGGGGAATATTCACTGATGTGCTGGTAAATGTTTCACTAACAGCTCTCCAGGAGCAGAACGGAGTAGAGAACCTTGATACCATTTGCTGATTTCTGTGATAAACTATTTCTAACGTGGCTACTACTTTCAGGATAACCAGCACTAATCACTAAACATACAGTTGGGAAGAGATGCTCACGGTCAGCTCTCAGGAGCCAAAAGATGGGATTTTCTTCCCTGTAACTTTTAAAGTATCTTTTCCTGCTGACAGACAAATCACATCAATTTTCCGAATCCAATTTTTGGCTAAGTAAAATCATGAAACCAATAGTTACGGAATGATCTCTGAGTTCCAGGGACTATGCAAATCACTTGATATAGTTTAGCATTTCTATTGGTTGTGTTTTAACAGAAAAGAGTGTGGTAAATAGAATTTCCTAACTTAGGTTGTTTTTCTCTAGAGACCAGTGTGTAACCTACCGATCCTGATGGAGGTAGGTTGAAATATGGGGGAAGGGGTGCCTCTGGACAGAGAGGCACATCTCAACTCTAGCACTAAGAGGTGTGACCTTAGTCAAGACATGTAATTTCTATACTGGATCTAGAATGTACGGCTAAACATGCTGACAACGTCAGGCTGTTAGGAGAATTAAGTGACAGGCCATATGTAAAAGACTAAGCACATTACAGATGATCAATAAACGTTAGCTCCTGACCCTTGCTCCTTTCATAAATCATTTATATTTTCTTAATCCATATCACCTTCTTTCTTATACTCAAATTATCTCCACTTGTTCTCTACTCAGAGCCCACGCAGTTTGTTTCCTATTTATATTATATGTCCCCCACTCTGAGTTGTGATTTCTCTGTCTCTGTGGGATTCTTTTTTCATCCTTCGAGGTTTCCTTTCTAAGCCTCTTAGCTTTTCCCCTTTGTGTTACTACTTTTATTCTCAGGCTATAACTTCTTCAGTTATGCATTTCTTCTTCTACTGGGATGTGTGCTCCATCACCAGTGGGACCCTGAGTCTCAACTCTTTGCTTTTTCCTCCATTAATTTCTCACAATACCCCTCCCTACTTCTCCTCTGTGGATTTCAGACAAAGCCGTCATCACTGATGTGTATTTTGCTTGGTTCTCTACACAAGCGCAGCCTTCACTGTCTTTTTTTATTTTTTGCATCTTGTGCATCCCTTGCTCCTGCCTACCCTTTTCCCCAAATCCCAAATGCTTCCGCTGCTTCACCTTGAAATCCATTGTCTTTATTTTTCCCATTTCTTCCCAAAGGATCTCTGATTCTTTCTTCCATCAACCCATTATTTGTCTTTCCCTTACATTTCCCCCTGAAACTCTTGTAGCTGGGTGTTTTTCCCTTTCATGATGCACAGGACCCAGGGGCAATTTGCATTGATATGTCAGTTTTGCACCATAAGAACAATATTCATTTTTTGAGTGAGTAGCTGGGTCCTTGTCACTAACTTGTGGTGAAGGTGGTGGTAGAGGGCAGTGCCCCTGTCTCTACATTGAAATCTCCTTAATAAATCCCTGCACAGAATGCCAGTTTAGTTAGTGGAAAGAACATGGATCTGGACCTAGCATCTGATTTAATTTGTCACAACCATCTGATTCTGAGTAAAAGAATTCACCTCTCTAGGCCTCACTGTTCCCATCAATAAAATAGAGGAGCAGCGCAGTATAAGAATGAGGCTCTGGAGATTGACAGAGCAATACCCAATTACTGGTTCATCTCACTAGCGATGCAATCTTAGGTCACCCACTTCCTCACAATGGCAAGCACTTCTTCATCAATGAAAAACGTAAATCTCAGAATTGAAGGGATGAATCAAAAAGATCATGTGCACAAAATATTTAACCCATTGCCTATGCCATCATATGTACTCAGCTCTATTTCACATTATTGAGGTACTTCTTTTCTCAGAATTGACATGGGCCCTCATGCACTTGGCTCTTGCTATTCCCTGCACCTGGAATGCCTTTTCACTTGACCCAAAAGTGTCTTCCATGATTCTTTTTTTATTTGCATCTTTCGCAAACCTCCGATTTCTCTAAGCAAAACCAGTCACTCCCCACTGTGTATTCTCAGAGGACTTTGTCCTTGCTGTTTGTAGATCTAATCACCTTATTTTGTAGCTGCCAATTTTCTTATGGGTATACGTCTTACACGTTATTCTAGACTCTGAGCTTTTAGACACCTGGACTATGTCCTTTTTTTCTTGGTTTCTCAGTGCCAGACACAATGTCTAACGAATAGTAGGTGCTCGATATATAATTATTAATGACTGGAAGAGTGGATAAAGACAGAAGGTAGGTATTCACTGTAAGTTTGTGATGAATGAATAAATAACAATAAAGACCCAGTTTCCATAATTAGGCCATAAGGCAGTGGCATATGCATGGGCCATCCAGGCTTCATTTCCATCATGCAGAACCAGGTCAGACTTGACTCAGCAGGCTTATGGACTTGCTGCTGAAGCTCTGAGGTTCTGATTTGAACATATGACAATTCTAAAGGCTGGGTTCTGGGCTTGTTCCCAAGTGTGCAGTAGGTCGGAGCTTGGGTACAGGGTTAAATGGCCCCAGCCTCGAAGATAAGAGCAATTCAGGGCAGGAAGACAAGCAAGGGATTAGAGTAATCTGGTTGATTTGTCTTTCTCAAGTAGTAATTCCCAGACAATTTGGAGTTTTGACATCTTATCATCTTTCATTTTACTTTCTTGTACTTATTTTCTCATGCTTATGAAAATGACAGAGAGAAAAAAACTAAAATATAATGGAATTCCTTTAAACAACAAAAGTGAACTAAAATTATAGTGCCTCCCCACCCTCATTCTTTGCTGACATTTTTTTTTGAATAAGATCAGCATCTTTTTGACCCTGTGGGCTGTTGTCTTTCTGGGAGCAAGATTTAATCTATGGAATAGAATGGTTCAACTATTCATTTAATAAGCATTTATTGAACACAAAGTATGATGTAGATACCATATGACATATCAAGGATAATAAAAAGTGATGGGTTGGCAGACAGTCCTGAAAGAGAAGTCAAGGGCTTGGAATTCAAGTCTGTGACTCCACCCCTCGTTAGCAGTGTGATATAGGACAAGTCACATGGAGTCTCAGTTCCTACATATCAGAAACAGGCAGGATAGGAGTAGCTTTCTCTCTAGCCCCTTCTCGCAGAGTTACTGTAAAGATCAAGTGAAAGCATATGTGAAAGAGCTTTGAACACTGAAAAGCGCTAAGAGATTGCAAAGAATGTCATTAAGGGTTTATGTTGTTCTTCTCTCCCCGCTCCTCCCATCCCCCTGAGAATAACATAAGCTTCATTCTGAAGAAATTAGTATAAATCAAATGTGAGATTCAAAAATGAAAGTTGGTAATATGAACCGTAAGACAATCCTCCAAGTTCTGACTCTGGTATAAATTACCTATATGATTGTTGTCAATTCATCTCCCTTGTCTGGGCCTCAATTTCCTTATCTTGTAGAATGAGGTGGGCAGACCAGATAAGGAGCCCTAAAGACCTTTCTAGTTCAGACAGCATTCTTCTGCGAGCCCATGAAAATGACTGACATTTTCCCGAACTAGGTAGTGAATCACGTTTATAAGCCTACTTACCTGGACGGGACAGATGACAGGACACGAATGAATTGTTTAGGCCTAGGAACATAGCTGGTGGGTAGAAGACTCAAGAAAGCAGAGATGTCTCATGTCCCATGTCAGAGGAGGCCAACACGAATTCTGGGCTCCAGGCACCATTGTCTTCACAGGTGCCGTCCTTCATTAAAAAATAAAATAAAATAAATATTGTGACTGTGTTGGTACAAAAATGAATATAACCCAGGATTGATTATAATATCTTTTCTTTAAATATAAAAAAAATAAAACTTTTATAAAATAACCCTCTATAGTTGTCACAGACTCCTGGCACTATCCCTACTGTCTCTAATGAGTAAGGTGGCCCTGCTGGGTTCTACTAAAAGGAGTGGTCCATTTTCCTCAATCGACTGCCAGCCAGCTGAATCTTGCCTTCCTTCTGGAGTGTGGGTTCTCAGCTTCGGCACTGTTGGGGTTTGTACTGGACAATTTTTGCTGTCGGAGGTGTTGTCCCCTGCACTGTAGGTTAAGAGCTTCCCTGGAGTCTATCCGCCTCCCTCAGTTGTGACAACCAAAAACGATCCCAGATACTGCCAAATGTCCCCTTGGAGCCAAAACCATCCGTGGTTGAGAAACCCTGTTCTAGAATATTCTTTCTAGATGATATTCCACCTTCTACTAGGAGCTCAGTATCTTTTCTTGGGCAATGGCTTTCCACATCGCTGTTGGTAAAGACAAAGTCCTTCCATGGACCATCAGCTCTCTCTGACCGTGCCCCCTGTCCCCCTGTGCCTCTCTGACATTGTTTCCTACTGTCCTTCCTGTTGCCAGCATGGCTCCAGCCTTGGCATCCCTCCTGCTGTGTCCTGTACTTGCCAGTCATACTACTGCTGTCTTAGATCCTTTCAAATGATTCTTCCTCCTGCATGGAACGTGCATCCCATATAACCCACTTGGTTACATTCTTCACTTCACTAAGTATTATCTTCGCAATGAGGCCTATCCCAGCCACCTTTTCAAAAATTACAACCCTATTCCCTGCCATTCCTCTTCCCCTCTCTGTCTCTGTCTCTCTCTGTCTTTTTCTCTCTATATATTATTTCCATAGGTCATTACCTTCTAATGCACTGTATAATTTATATTATTTAATCATTTGCTGTATTTATCACTTACTGTCTTTCTCCTCCTGCTAGAATATAATGCCACAAGGATAGGAATCTTGTTTGGTCTCTTTTGTTCATCCCACAACTGCTACATAATAGGTGCTTGATAAATATGCATTATATTGAATTGGAAAAAAAAAATTGAATTGAAGTAGCCCCTCTCTGTCTTTGAACAGGCTCACTGGGAACTTCATCCTTCTTCTGACCCCAAATTGCATCTCTGCGTCTCTCATGCTTTGTGATTATTTCTTCCACAGTGGAGTTTTCTGTGTCTGTGTCTCTTCCTGAAATGCTCCCACTCTCCCCGACTGCATTTATGTTTGTTTGTATCCCCTCTGTTTCCCTTTCTTCCCTGAGTTGCCTGGAGAGGGAGAGGGGAAATCTGCATGCTCAGGTTTCAAAACAGCTGACTCTTCACTTCTAATAGCTGCTCTATGATGAAAAAGGATGATTCAAAAAAAGACTTGAAAAAGCAAGACCTTGCAGTCCCGGTGAGCACAAACAATGACCAAGAGAACAGAAGGGCCCCTTTCAATCTTCTTGTTGGGAATTATTTACCACTGGAGCTGCTGAATAGAAAGGCCAAACTACGGGGTTATTATGTCCTCCTCTGAAAGCTGGCTGGGGAGAGGTGGCCAAGGAGTCACTGCAACCAGGGCTGGCATGTGGGGACACCAGGACCCCATGTCTTACTGGAGAGACAGACTTTGCTGACCCAGTTTCAGCACAATGTTGCCTGACGCAGCACTGCAATCCACAACTTTAATAACTTGGTGACATATAAAGCAGTTTTGATGCAGAGTGGAGCTGACAGAGCAGCAGAGGGAAGGCTCCGCTTCTCACTGAGCTGCGTGGGGAATCCACTCAAGGTGACTGCAACCTTCGCAACCCAGCTGACAGTCCGAGCCTGCTCTTGCAAATGAGGAAGGCTGGTTCGTTTTCCAGGAGGGCAAACATGAGGGTGGCAGTGAGTGGAACTAACTTAAAAGGATTGGTTGACACAGCATGTCTCTTCTGCTTTGATATATGTCCCTAATGTTCCTGCTCTTCATCATTTCTGCTGTCCCTGCCTTCATCCAAGCCTCTGTCACCTGGGCTATTGTAACTGCTATATAATATTCTCAGGGATCGTCCCCACCATTCCTCTTGTTCATAGCCAATAGAGCAATCTTCAAAAAGCGTATCGATGATCACAGGGTCTTTACCCATTTTTCATATGACAAGGTTTCTCCCATCCCAACCTCCTCCATCTTGCCCTTCTGCGCCTTTCTCATACACTCAAGATTCCCCCTTAGAATCAGCAGAGGAGAGTTGTACATTGTGCATGTAAAGATAATAATAACGATTAGCAACCACAACAATAATAATAACCATTAGCAACTGTTCTTGGCATAAGAACACGGACGCTTCGATCTAGGTTGTGTAATTTGAATTATTTATTCTAGTATAAATTATATATATATATTTTTATACGTCATATAGATGACAGCATGGGGTATTCAGTGACCTCAAAAGTTCTCATGACTCCTTACCAGGGCAGTGTGTATTTAGAGGTTGATTCCTGTGTACAGACTGCAGTTAAAATGGAGTTTCAGAAGAGAGAGTTTACTGGGGCTTGAAATTTTCCGGACAATCTCCCTGGAGATGGAAGTGGGCCTGGAAGGAAGAACACATTATGGATAGCAGAGGGGAAGGGAGATGGAGATCTGTATGCAAATGTGTCTGCACGCTTACTTCTGCTTCATATGTATTTAAACCTTAAATTGACTTTCACTTGCTTTCCACTTTGGTTTCCATGGTAACACTGACCACTTATTTTTCTTTTAACCTCCTTTTTATTGTTTCAGGATGAGGTGAGCTACGTAAGGGTTAATCAGTAAGGGGAGGACAGGTGATTTTAAAGCAATTATTTGGATTTTTTTTTTTTTTCCAAGAAAACCGCCAACTTTGCAATTTAATGCAAACTGTCTCTGGTATATTTGCCCTGAAGGATGCTGTAGGGAAAAAATGGAGCCAGAATCCTTTTTGTCCCCTCCTCCCTGACTTCTATTATTACCGAGCACTTACTGCTAATACAGCATCTAAACTTGCAATCTCGGTAACTATGGCAATAAAATGGGTGAGATTCCCTTCTATTTTGAATTGAATTGTTAGGACTTTACAAAGAGCACGTGCATTTGCACAGGGGAGGGGGCCAACAGATTATGGGAAAACAGTTATTTCAACTTCCTGTGGGGAGTTGAAGACTGTCATCTATCAGTCCACATTCACATGGAGAATTATCACCTTGTCTGTGCAAAAGGATGCAGGCACCGAACGTGGAGGTTACAGTGTACATCCAGAACTTTCAAAGCTCTCCTGTGCACAGTCTGTAAAGCCAAGAGGCCAGGGCTGCACTGAGCTTAAAAGAAATGGTGGGCAAGAGGCAAGACAGGAGGATCTGATCTAGGAGCTAGCAAATGTTCTCTGTAACACACTCAATAGTAAATATATCAGGCTTTGGGGGCCATTTTGTCTTAGTTGCAACTTTTCAAGTCTGACTTTGCAGCTCAAAAATGGCCATTGACAAAATGTAAGTGAATGGACAGGTATATGCCAATAAAATTTTATTTATGGACGCTGAAATCTGAATTTTGAATATGTTTCATAGTTCATGAAATGGTATTCTTTGTTCTTTTCCCCCATTTAAAAAAAATGTAAAAAGCATTCTAAGTTGCCAGTCTCTACAAAAACAAGTAGTGAGCTGGATTTCTCCCACAGACCATGGTTTACAATTCCTCATTTAATCTATGCCATGAGGAATTCATTCCACCTCAGTGGATTTTGTTGTTATTCTTACCCGCTTTAGTTTATCATTATCACTACATGTAGTAGTAAACACTACTTCTACCATTGCCTATGATTTTTATCATTAACTATGTGTCAAGCACTGTGTTAAGTACTGTAAACATTATCTTACTTAATCATCACCAAAACCTGCTTTAGAGTTAAGAAAAACAAGGCTCAGAAACTGAGTTCCTTAAGGTCATGTAGCTTATAAAAACCATGACATTCAATTCCAAGGTCTTTCTGGCTCTCTGGGGCACAGTATGGCTTTTTTTCCTGTAGACATACTAGCTTGCTGACCTGGGAGATTCTCTGTGTCCACCAGGTTCTATCATCCCTACTCTAAGAGGGCTGGGCCATTAAATCTAACAGAAACTCACCTGTGGGAAGAGGGCCCAGGGGCTTTCAAGAGCCATCCATTGCAATGACACAATATCTATAAGAATTCAATGGGAATGACCTTAGACATCCCAGCTCCATTGATATCTCTGATGGTCCTAACCTCTGATTTGTCCTTTGCCTTAACATGTAATGCCATATACATTCACTGTCTTCTGGCCCTGGCTCTATCCCAGGAAGAGCTTTAGCATTTTGGGCAGCTTCCATCTACCTGTCCAGCCTCTGCTTTCTCTTTGTCTTTGCTGGCCTGTCTTGGTGCTGAGATCTTAGCTCCGTGGCCCAAAGACTTCCTTTATTGACTGGCTATTCTCAACTCCCCCAACCCCATGCCTTCCCCATCCTTTGAGGAGAAGTTCTGAAAACTTGGGATGCTCAGTAGGGAGAGAAGAAGTTCCAGCGCTTCTAGGAGTGGGTCGTTGTCTTCTAATCTGCAAGGAGGCAGGAGATTTTAATTATTCGGGATAGTCCTAGAGGGAAAAACTAGAAATGGTGAGTAGAATTTATAATGTGGCAGAATTCTCTCTTGCAGATCTTATTCTAGGTCACTAGATCTTACTCTAGATCGCTAACTACACCTTCTGTCACAGGTGGCTGTGACGTGGTATAGAGAGGACTGAACTGGGTGGGGGTCCAGAGTTCTGGATACAAGGCTTTCGCCTCTTCCATTAGGATAATCAGACCCAACAGTCCTCTCTCCCCTTTCCAGATGAAACAAAATGACTCCATGACTTTGGGAAATGCATAGTTCAGCAACAGCTGGCCTTGATTCTCTTGGCAGGTTGTGTGACCTTGGGAAAACCAAGTCCCCTTCTCTGAGCCCTATTTTCCCGTCTGTGCCATGTGAGTAGTAATCCTCTCCAGCTCCCGAGACTGCCGATTACAGCCTTTTCTGCTCTGCTCCTGAGGAACAGGCACATCTGTTTTCTGGATCCATTACTTTGCAAACTTTTAAGGGATTCCCCCCTCCCCTTAGTCCCTAGGAAATTGGTGCAGCTCTTTCTTTGGAAAGAACATTAGCCAGGCCCTGTGCTAAGCAAATGCATTCAGCTTCTCCCTATCTGATTTCTCTCTCTCTCTCTCTCTCTTTTTTATTTTCATTTGTCAGCAAAGGAGAAACCTCCCAGCTATTAATCAAACTCCTGGCTGTGGATAGCTTTAATTGCAGAAACCATCGCTGGATGAGGGATGCTCAGCTTTTCCAAAGAAAGCCGGCTGCCTAGTGCAGAAGTGAAACAATTAATTACCTGCTCCTCCTGTCCCCAACAGAGATGCAGATGAACTAACAATATTGCTGCTGGCACTGAATCCTCCCTTCCCGAGGTGGAGGAAAGCTAATGCAAACTCTGACAGCATGTATAAAAGTAGAATGCCCAAATAGAAATTTAGCTATAAGGCTCTGATGGGACCAAAGTTTTTACTCTCTCTGGCATCTTTATTTGAAGATGGATAGCGACAAGTTCTAGACCCCACTGAGGAGAGTGATTGGAGATGTTGACAAGCTTGAAATTCATATTCTCTGAGGAAGAATTTAGTGTATTAAAGATATCGAATTCAAAGAATAAAAAAAATGAAGGTTGGGAAGGGAGGGGTGCAACTCAAAAAGCAGCCAGGATAAGAGAGATCGGACAAATTTGTATATTCCAACGGACACGCTAGAATTGTAGTTGGAATTTACAGTTTCTTACTACAGGAAATCCTTGAGAGTTAGAACTGTGTGTCTATAGAGAGAGATCACCCCCAAAGGTAGTCTCTTGTCTCTGGAATTCTTCAACAACGACTGAAGATATTGGAAGTCAATCTTTGTATTGAATGGGAGGTATATTAAATCTTCTTGGAAGAGTTAACTTTTTGGATGTGGTTTTACTAATAGCTTGAGCTTCAAAGTTTTCAATCTTGTGGAAGGAGTGGTTTGGGGGAGGGAGAACTGAGCCCAAGATTAGTGTCTGTTTGAAGAAAAGGTTTGCACTGGAGAGCTGGGGGAGCTAATGTCAGAATACTTTTTTTTAAATATTCAATTGCCACAGAAATATGATAGATATGATGTTCTCTTTGGAATTTGGTGCTAAGAACCATGTTGTTTTTCTCTGCATTCCCAATACCCAGCAGATGCCTGGCACAGGGAAAATGTTTAAGACACGTTTGAAAACCTTGTGATTGAGTCAAATTTAAACTTGCATTTCTGGTATGAGTTCTGGGAGGCAATATTGTGCAGTTATAAAAAGAATAAACCTGAGTTAGACTGACCTGGGTCGAGAGCTTGGTTTTTCAGGTGAGTGAACTTGGGCAGCTGGCAGAAACTCTTAGTGCTCAGTTTCCTCATCTGTAAAATAGGGATATATTCATATTACCTCGTGACACTGTCATAAAGACTTAAGGAAGTTATAGATGCAAAATGCTTGCAACAGGGCTTGATAAAAGTAGCAGATATTTAAAACTTAAAACAAAACATGCTAAGCACTGTTTTCTGCATTTTGCATATATTATTTAAGTCTATTGCTGAATATGATACTAAGGACCAGAGAAGTTAAAGGATGTGCTCAAGACAACACAATGAGGAAACTATAGCACTAGGATTCTGAGCCAATGCTCTGATCACTTTTGGCCTCTGCTTGATAAGCACGGACCATCATTTGTATATTATCACTCCAGCCTTTCTCTTAGGAAGGGCTAGTTCCCATTCTTTTCTTTCCTTGCTACCTCTGCTACATGTATGTGAAAATACTGCTTCTCTACTGCACCATGAATTTTCAGAGCACTGAGACCTCGTTTGATTTCTTATTCCCTTTTCCATAGAGCTCGCATGGCTTCGCACTTCACAGATACGGTTTACATGCTTGGTTCTCTGCACTGAAGTTCCAGTCTCTTCAGAGTAATGGATTGGAATCCAACTCCAGCCATTGCTTTTCCTGTGCTCTATTTCATTTTTTTCTTTCTTTATTTACTTGCAAGGCAGAATGGTGTGTTGAGGGGGGGAAAAAAAAAAAAAGAAAACACAACAGAGGCCATGTTTGAACTCAGGCCTCTGCCGTACAGGCTGTGTTAACTTGGGTAAGTTATCTAATCTCTCTGAGCTTTGATTTCCCGTGTGACCCAAGCAAAGCGAAACCTGGAGAAGTGATAAACAGTATAATTTCACATTTACTTCCCCATCTGCATAACTACTAAAGAAGAAATATGCGGTTTACCCTAAGAAGCCACTGAAATTCTCCCGGGTGACTTCCCCTCTTACTTCCCCTGGATTGGGTTTACCTCAATTCCTGGAAACCCAAAGCTTCCATTTTTCATTGAAGTCTGTCTCATTGTAGTTAGAACGGAGTAGGTCAGGGAGGCGGGGAGGAGCAGCTCTTATTAGCCTCATTGTTTTCTTTTCAGTTGCTTGAGCTATTTTTTTTTTTAATCACCTTTACTTTGTTGGGATTATTTTTCTGGACGTTTAGAGATTTAAAAAAAAATTATTAAAAAAAAAAATCTTGCTATTCTTTTCTGTCTCTCGTCTATCCGGCTTTCTCAACAGCTTCAGATGGAAAACTTTGAAGTAAGTGAGCTTAAAAGAAGAACTGAAAACTCAGCCTGATGCCCCGAAGTCCCAGAGTCAGCCTTGCCACAAGAACCACTCTTGGTGGAACTCATTAGTGTGGTCTGTTGTCGGCGGTGACGCCGGGGCTCCGGGCTTTGAGGCCGCGGTGGGCGCGCGCCTCCGCGAATGTGCGCGGGGTTGCGCGGGGCTGCGCGGGCACCGGCCACGCTCGCAGGGTCGGGGCAGCTCGCAGGGCCCCGGCTGGCGCGCGGCCCATTGTGCAGCGGGTGCCGAACCGCAAATTACATCTGAGCCTCCTTTCAACACGCCGGCCGCTTTCAAAACGCGGCTTTGAAAGGCTGGGCTCCCCCTGGCTCTGCACCGGGGAACCGAGCTTGGCTTTTCAGGGAGGCCTGGCAGCCCCACGTGCCCGCCCCCGCGCCTCTCGCTTGCGTTTACAGCGAGAACAAAAGGAAGAAGACCGTCTGGGGGTGCTCGTGCGCGCTTTTCCTTCCCTTTATTTACTGAGGAAACGTCCGACTCCTGCAGTTCTCAGCCGCCACTGGGGGATGAATGGAGTATTTGAAGTGAGAGTATTGGAAGTTTTTCTTTGGGATATATATATATATCCCAAAATTATATATATAATTTTATATATATAAATATCCCATTATATATAATTATATATATACATACGTGTGTGTGTGTGTGTGTGTGTGTGTGTGTGTGTGTGTGTGTGTGTTTCTTTCCATGCCCCTTTGTCTCTCTCGTTCTCAAAACTCAGTGATACCGTTTTACTTAGAGATCCGCTTGGAGAGGGAGATGACATACAGATACATGTAGAGTTAAACAGGATGGTTCCAACCCAGTCTGAGGTTTGGAAAACCAATTTCCATTAGTCAAGAGAAAGGAGAGTCGCTGCCAACCAAAGCCTCCTTCCTGCTTTTGCCCCTGACTGAATGAGCAGTCTGTCCACACAATGGGAGAACACAGTGGCGAAACGCATCGAGAAGATGCCTGAACACATCGCAGCCATCAGCCTTTTCCCTCCACACCAGAAGAGAGCTTTTTCCTTGTACCGCATTACGTCATTCTTAGTCTTCCCTAAGCAAAGGCTGACTTTTTAACAGGACTCAGATCTCCATCGCTTCCCTCTGATCAGTTCTTTTCGTGATGCCCTCCGTTAGTATAACTGCTTCCATATTCTTACAAGTACTTTTATAAACCCAACATGTTCTAAGTCAACCCCGTCATGTAGGGCACCCTATTCTTGGTTTTAGGGGCACGATTCCACCCCCGAAGACACCCAGAGCCATTCGGCAGATTGTGCTAGGTTAAAATAGGAAATGTCAGCGCTCGCTCTGCTCCAGGGCACTTCTCCGTTTGGAATGACATTGACTTATTCAAGGTTTCGTTGGAAGTTTATCAGTGAATCGGTATAAGCCTGGCAGAGCATGCTGAAATAAATGCTGCCAAAAAAGAATATAGATCCGATGCAACAGTCTTAGAGGGCGGTCTGGTTAACTCTTTCTTTCAAGAATGTGGGATTTAAGGATCTCTTATGGATTCCCAAGGAAATATAGAAAGCGGTGAATCCAGAACACAACAAAATATAGGTTTTCAGACTCTAAATGGATGTTCTTTCCGCACATGGTGAATTGTCATTCTCTTTACACTCATCTGTTAATCTCGGTCTTCCTGGTTAGAACACTTATCTCTTAATTCCTTGCTTCAAACTTTTTGTGCCCTGAAACCTTATCGGGCTGTGACAGGCAGTCCTGGGCAGACAGCCCACTCAGTACCTCGTGGATAGCGCAGTTTTCATTCTTACACACGGGCTGTGTTGTGTACCAAAACCGTATTCCCTTTTTAATAGGAGGAAACTTAATTATAGACGCTCACCGGCTTTGTGTTCCAAAAAGACCCAGCGCATGTCTTTGTGTCTCGCCCAGCCCAGCAGAGAAAGGCGAAATCGTGTTTCAAAGCCTTACAAGGAGAACGTTAATTGAGGCATAAAAGCATGTGTCCTTGATCTTCTTAGGGCCTGTGGTTCTCCCATTATTTGAGTCCTATTCCTGATGACACAGGTTGGAATGAAGCCTGCAGTGAGACTTGTGCCAAAGGCACCAAGCAGGATGTCATAGCTGCTCCCCTCTACCTTCTTTCCACCATGATTAAAAGCTCTGGCCATGTCTATTTACCTGTCTTATATACACGAAGTGGCCCCAGCCCTGATCTCTGCAGTCAGCTCCCTGTTCTATAACATAGGCCTGTGCCCTCAGCTTTCAATTATTTCTGTGAGAATTTCTATGTTTTCCTCCTATAACCACCCTCCCCCTCCTCATATAATTCTCTCATATCCATCCTAAATTCCAGCCTTGACTTAACAACTGGATTTCCCTTTTTGCAGGATGCATACTTCATTCATTCACTCGTTCGTTCACTTAATTTCTCCTTCACTCACTTATCCATGCATTTCTTTAGGAATCTACTCACTTTTTATCCCATTTTCAGTATTCAATTGGGCCAAAGGAGACCAAATGTATAAGTTGACTAGAATCACCGTAGAAACATAAAGACTCTTGGATGCATGTATCAGTTTGAGTTAGTGAAAATGGCTGAAGGGGACAGAGGCGGCAGCCTAAAATCTGTGTAACACTGTTTCTCAGAGAAGTATCCATTCAAGGCTGTTTGACGGCCTAAGGCTGTATTTAATGAGTGAGCCAGCTTAGTATAATATTAAAAAGTTAAGTTTGAGAGTGAAACAAAGACCTGAGTTCAAATGTCAGCATTTGCTACTTAACAGCATTATGATTTTGTGCATGATGATACCTAACTGCTCTGAGCCTCACTGTTCTCATTTATGAAAGGGAGGTGCTAATATCTATCTTGCAGAGACGTCACGGAGAAAGGGATAGTGCACATAAGTTCTTAGCACAGGGCCTGGCACACCACTGTTGTGGTTGGTATTATCGTTACTGCTGCTGCTCATTTATGAAGGGAAAGGTGGGTTTGGACCCTGCTGGATAGCACCGTTGGCAAGGCCCTGTGTCCTCTGGGGAATCACAGAGATCTGTTGCCCTCCCAAGATAAAACCTGAAAAATGGGCTTTTCTTGAGGAAGCCTTCAGCATAAGATGAAACTGCTGGTGCTTCTGATTTGAGAGCTGGTGCTCTTCATCAGCTCTTGTGCAAGACAGCAGTAGTGACATCTGGAAGAGCAGGGGAACAAGTGACGCATATGCGTAATGGCAACACATGATCAGATCAGTAACGTCTGAGCTTCCTGCCTCTATCTAGAGCTCCATTCCCTGTTTAAAACATCCATTCAATCACTTGTTCATTCATCTGTCTACTTTGAATATACTAAACTCTAGATGAGCTTCTGGAAAATCCTGCCATAAGTTGTCCCCTTACTGCCACTGCATTTCTAAGGTAGCTTTCATGCAGCAGCTCTGCACTACCCAGAAGATGTCCTGCTAGGAAACCCCGTATGTAAAACAGTTAAGGGGTCTGTTCTAGCTGAAGTGGGGGTCAGGTTCACGGAGACTGCCCATTCAGTCTTTCCTGGTCCTGTCCTCTCATCCTATGTAGCTTTGTATAATTCTAGAGAACCCCCTTTAGTTTAGGCACTAAAGAATCAAGACATCGCAAGGTCATTGACAACGTGTGACCCTGTTTTATCAGAAGGGTGAAATATTAACTATTTGTACCAACTTCCTCAAGAGCTAAGATTGGCTGATTTATCAACCACACAAACAAGTCAGTTTTGATGGAAGAAGTGGGTTATAGTTAAGGGGTATGAAATGATGATGGAATAGGGAAAGCACAGGGGAGGGTGCTTTCACACCCCTTCTATCACTGAACTGTCGGACCAACCTGTAATGTTAGGAAAGCAACATCACCACCAGCAGCATTCCTGTTTTATGGAGTAGAAAACTGAAGATCAGAGAATTCACCCAGCTGAGACGTGGCTAAGATTTGAATTCAGTTCTGACTCTGTTTCCCCTATGTACTGCAGTATTTCCCTTTACCCCCCTGAGTGTCGCATCAGCTGTCCCTCTTTTTCAAGCATAGGGAAGGGTGCATGACCCCAAGAACACACTCTCTGCCCATCAGAACGGACGCTTTCCCTCTGCTTTCTGCTCATTATCCCTTTATCTCCACCTGTGGCTGACAGATTAGTGTGTGTTTCAGGAAGATAAATGTTCTTTCGGATCTTCTGACATGGATGCCTCATCCTGGGAGAAAAGCTTACAATGTCCCTCCTGGACCCAACTAGATAGGAGTATACAGAGGCTGTGCCCTTCCCCTCCCTCGGTCTTCAAAGATGAGGCTGCAAAAGGCAGGGCCAGCGGTGGCTGAGGGAAAAGCTTTCACAGCCAGGGGCGATCACTTCCTTAGCCATTTACAACTCAAATCAGGCAAGTGGTGGAGGAGTGTGAAGGGGATTTATTTTCTGAGGCTGCTTTCTTAATCTCTCCCTTGAAACTCACCTTTCAAGTGAGAAAAGAGGCTGTACCAGGAGGAGAGGACAATTACTGTTTCTCTATGGTTTTGGAAAAGGTCAGCCGGCCCCTACATGTGTGTAAACATATAGTGTGCGCTATGTTTGAGCTTTTAATTTGGGCTTGGAAGGGCATGGAAAACTCTCAAAAAAGAAAAAGGAGTCACTGATGATAGAATTGCTCCCTGTCATTTTAGGCAAAGCAGTTAGGCAAGGCAGAGATATTCGCCCCGTTTTAAAGAGGGGCAAACGGAGGCTCAAAGTGGTTATGTGACTTGCCTAAAATCACACAACTACCAAGTGGCAGAGCCAAAATTTTAAATCCAGATCTTCTGATTCAAGTGCAGGAATATTACTAAACTCATGAATGCATAATTTTGTGAGCATGTTTATCTCTGTAGTGATGATCTCTAAGTTTGCCAAGGATGGAGTTTTGAGGTCAAGTTTCTCACATGTTACTTCTGTGAAACTGTAATAGGACATTCTATGTAGCGACATTCTATGTAGAAGGAATAAGAGGGTCCCTCGTCAAACTAACAGCCTTATGCCAATATCTTGTCTCATTTTAAGATAGGAAAACACAGAAAAACAGTATATGCATTTTAGAAAGGACCACATTTACACAAAACAAAACTTAAAAATTTGAGGGCAATTATAAGATAGTCAAACATTCTGAGGCATTAGTTCCCTAAATAACAATCTGTGAAAGAGAGAAGGGTTTTAGTAAATTGATAGGTGGACTGAGCCAGAGGAGGGATACACGAGAAGAATACAAGGGTTTAAAAGAGTGAGGAATGGTGCTCACCAAGGTCAGATGCCATTCTCCTCACCACTTTTTAGGATAGTGCGGTGCTGCTCGAGTTCTGTAAGAATGCTCGGCCCCCGGCTTCTCTCCCATCCAGTCTCACATTTACGTTATCAGTACGAGATGAGTGTCAAAGCACGGATCTGGGCACCTCACTAATAGCCCTGCTTGGACAGTCTCATTGCCCCCCACCTTCCCATTAGCCTGATGGATAAAGACAAAGCATCTTAGCCAAGTCTTTAAGGCTTTTAACATCTTGGACCTAATTAACCTTTCCAACTTCACCTTCTAGAACGGGCCCTTCTTCTTCGTGCAAAACCGCTTTGCTTCTTTCTACTGCACTCCCCTGCCTTTACCCGTTCATCAACCAGTCATCCCGATCCCCAGATCACCGCATCCTAGCCTACTGCTGCTGTCGCCTCCTCTCTCCACAAACCTGGGCCTACTGGAGGCTCCCAGGCAGCCTCGGCCCCAACCTATCTGATACATTACTAAGTATGGAGATGCAAAACAGAGATGAGGGTATGTTGCATACAACCAGGTTCCCCCTTATGAGCTGGCTATTGGGCATTTTCCCGAAAGGGAAACCTTCACCTTGGATCCCAAATACCATCTTTGGATCCCTGTCTAAATTCCCTGCACAGCTTGTTATTACTGTAGGACTGATTTTTGCTTAGTATCTTATGGTCTTGCCTTCACTTTTCATAGAACCAGATTCCTTGTCTGGACCATTAGACTGCTGATTTTTTGGTAATAATTGCCTACTGAGTCTCCCAATACCGACTTCTCTTTAAATACCCTAATAGCTAAGAAGAATACTATATCTCTGCACATCGCTTCTCTCTAATGTTGATTTTTTGTACTTCCCTACCACTTGTTGGCTGCTGACTAACTCTCTGAATTCCAACCTGCTGGACTGGAATTTTGCTCATGGTTATCGTCAGCCCAAATGCTATCTCTTCCATGAAGTCTTCCTTGATTCTCTCAGTTTCAGTTGATTTTTCCTCCGAGATACTTCTTTTGCAAGATTAACTTTTTCTTCTCTTTCTCCTCCTTTTCCTTCTCTTTCTTCTCCTTCTGTCTTTTTTTTCTTTTTTCTTTTTTTTTTTTTGCGTGTATGTTCAAATTATTTACAAAGGAAATTAAGTGACATGTTCAAGTTTGTGCAAGTGAATGTAACGTCTGATTAAAAAACAAGATGGACTAAATCTATTTCATTCTGCCACAATGGTGTAATTTCTACAATGTTACTCTGTATTTTCTATTTGTCCCATTTTTCTCTTTCTTATTCCGTGTGTCCCGCAAAAAAAAATTGGCTTATTTTGAATGTACTGAGATATCGCAAGGCTGCAATGCCATCTCTTCCCCACTACACAGTTTCATTCTTCCCTTCTACCATCTTGAAAACTACATTCTCTACTTCTATTTTTTTAGTGGTTACTCTAAAAGTTTTAACATGCATGTTTAACTTTCAAATTATAAGATTAATATCTTTACCCTCCTTTAATTATAAGATCAATCAAATGTCTTTACCTTCCTTAGAAAATGTCTAAATCCAAGAAGTAACTTCTTGAAATATGATCACATGCAGTGGTGGGCTGGTAAATGCCTGTAGAGGAAATAGAGTCCTGTGTGTATAGTGTTTGTTAATTCCCATGGTATAAATATCCCCGCCACGGCTGATTTCAAGCTACTACCCTAGTTGGAAGAGATGTACAAAGCAGGCTCTTGCCAGCTGCTACAAACTGGCCCCAGCTCACTCTGGTTTTCTGTGGCCTGGTCTCATCTCCCATTCTGCCCCTTCCTCTGTTACAGCCAGTGGACTTCTCTGACCTTGAATATGACATACTGCCCCACACCTCTGGGTATTTGCAAATGCTGTTCTTCTGCCAGTCACACTCCCAGTGCTCAGTACCCTTTATCTGCCTAACCATAGGCATTCTCCTACCTCTGCTTAAGTATACTTTTTGCCTCTAGTTAAATTCCACCAAGAAATCTTTCCTGTTCCCCCAAGACTGAGATAGGTAATTGTTATCTCGACACATCCTTGCATAGTTGAAATTTTTATCGTGCTTTGTTTTAGAGCTATTTTCTCACTAGACGATAAAAGGCAGGTATCATGCTTGTTTACTTTCCCACCACATTCCTAGCCCCTGTCTCTGTGACTGACAGGTAGCAAACTCTCAATGAATGGTGTTAACTGTATTATCATCTTTTACTGGATTATAACATTTATCAGTGTGTTTCTTTTGAAGAATTGGTATGTTTCTTTATAAATATTGGACATTAAACAACTAATTCTATTTCCCTTTTTGCTTCATCAGACGGGATGCTCAAGTTAATTTTGCAGCTTAAATTTAATAACCTTTATTTGCTAGACATTCATATCTAGGTTTGAGTATTTTTCTGCTCTTGTCTGGTCCCTCTATTTTGCCTATATTTGTAGTTTTCAATTTCTTCACTGGTATTTTTGAAAGCTGCCTCAAATTTTCCGGGTTACAAAGTAGGATATCAACAAACATACAATTTTTCACTGTTAATTTGTTTCATCACTGAGCAAATACCCCCACTCTGCCCTAAGGCAAGTCCTCACACCAGGCCTTGCAATGGAAGGAAGTCAAGAGTTAGCACTGAGGCTCTGGAATCCTAAGGACTAGCGCTGAAATCCCAGTTTGTCACCAATTTGCAATGTGACACCAGGCAAATTAATTGGCCTGTTGGATTTAAAGTTTCTTTGTCTGTTACCTGGAGGTGATTCCTCACAGGGTAGTTTGGGAGGTTAAATTAAGTAATGTGTGTAAAGTGCTTAGTGCAGTTCATAGTACTTGGTGAGTGTTCCATAAATGACAGGTATAATTACAAATAGTGCTATTGAAGAAGACGTGAGTCACACAGAATCATAGCAGAAGTTCGGCAAAAGCCAGCTTATTCGCCCCAACCCCTTCTATCTCCTCTCATCCTTTCAGCGCTGCCCCTCCCCCACACGTCTCAAAACATCACACAAATACCAGCTTTATCCTCTGATTTGTTAAGAGTGCATCACTAATTCCCCCAGGGATAGTGAACGGTTGAAATCCTCCTAGTTTCATTCGCCACACTGAAGAAAATGCAATTTGGTACATTTCATCAATTTCTTGCCACCTTAATTTGTTCGATTTGTGTAGGGAAAGAGACGTAAAGACACAGAAAGCAGGCTATAGCGTGTTTAAGCTTGTACAGGACCCAAATGCAGGCTTATTTCAGCAGCAACCCTTGCACCTCTATTTTCCTGATTACTGCCTGGCATGTGTGGCCTCCACTTCTTTACCTGGAGCACTGTGTCAGCCTCTTGGGAGTCATAGGAAATTACACAAAGTGGATCCATTTGGAGGCTTTCCCAATTGAGAATTTTGAGTGAATTCTACAAAGTTGCTGTGGTCACTTTAAACTTTCTCATCAGTTTTGTGTGTGTTTATTTTCAGCATCATTTATTTAACATGTATGGAGAATGTGTTCCACATGGTATGTCGTCATAGGTAACATCTCACTGATGAGTGATGTGTATCAATCTTATATTCCAAATACATTGATTTTCCTACAGTCTGTGAAAATGCCTTGGTTCTCCATGCTAACTTGCCTTTGCTTATAAACTTCCCCTAGCTTCAAATGCCTTCCATCCCTCTCCAAGACCCAAATCAAAAGATCATGTTTTGTTCCGATTTGCCTAACAGTTAGAATCTACTACTTGTTCATTTTTCCATTCATTCTGTCTTTTAGTGGATGTTTATTAAACATTTACTATGTGCCAGGCATAGTGATCAATGCTGGACATACAGAATGGTCCCTGGATGTGGGGGCTTATGGTCTACTGGGTGAGACAGATATTAGTAAATAAAATAAAATAAAGTATTAAAATATTTACTCTTTATAGAGCATCCACTATATATTAAACCCATATAAATTCCTTGTGTTACTTAATTCTCAAAAAAGTTTGAAAAGTAAATACGATAATTCTCTTTTTATATAAAAAAAGATAATTTTTTATAGAAGCTCTGTAATTTACCCAATGTTTATCAGTTGTAATGGCAAAAGTGGAATTAGAGACCAGGTCTATACATTTTTAAAGCTCAAGCTTTTCTCACTGTGCTACCTTACTCGCTACAGGGCATTTCTGTATATATCATCCATTGCTGTGACAAAGAGGGTCTTCTTGAGGTGCCAGAACCCAGACACACACAATAATTCACAAACAAGGCCCGGAGTTTTGGAATACATAGGAGGCATGGATGAAACACCATCATCCACTGGTGGAGGGAGAACCACCATCAGGGATGGCTTAGGGTCAGATACAGGATCAAATACAGAAGTCAAGGCCATGTAAGGGTAGCACCAGCCTCTGAAGACCTACCCAATGCCTGGCTAAGCCTTGGTAAGAAGGAAATGGACATGAATTAGGGAGAATGCTTGGCAGTTCTGGAAGCATTTATGTGGATAATGTCCCTGTGTCATCGGAGCTCTTTGGAAGTTCTGTGATTTGCCTCCCGCCACTCTCTGTCCCTGCCATACTCTCCTTTTAGCTCTTCGTTAGTCTGCAAGGTGCAGTACTCTTTGGCCTGCATCTACCAACGGCAGTCAGGTTGCTGGACCAGTCGCAAGCCAGGCAAAGGCCATCAAAGTTTCTCAAAAAAAAAAAAAAAGCATCACGGGAATACGGGAACCTAGTAACCTCTTTCACTGTCATCTTACTCTGTGATTTTGGGCAAATCATTTCCCCTAACAAAATTTTACTTTCTTCAGTTTAAAATGTGTGCATCTGAATATAGAATGTTTGAAGGGAACACAAGAGACCGCTAACAACAGTTGACTCTATGGAGAGAGCACTTTGAAGACTTGGGGAAGGGAGAATTAATTCTCTTTTTATAGCATTTTAAATTATTTGCATTTTAGCATATTCTCATATGTCTGTATTATATATGTGTGTTTGTGTGTGTGTGTGTGTGTGTACATATAATTATAGTTACCACCTACTGTGACCTGGACACTTACTATTGTGTGTTGACTTGTCAATCAAAAGATTTGTGTCCCAAGTAAATATACAGTGGCTCTTAGAGGGCAAGGATGGAGTCTTGGTCATCTGTGTGTTTTGGAAAACTAACGTAGGGTCTGGCACAGGATAAACGTTAAATATATGTTTGCCAAATTACTTACTTTTTAAAAGTAAATCTGTGGAATGGAATTTTGGGCTAGCAAGAATCTTTTGAAGAGGGCCTCCAAAGTTGGGACTCCATATAGTAAGCCCCCAAGGGGTTTCACATCTTTAGTCAAGTTTGTATATCTGACCATCTTTTGCCTCAGTGTAAGACATAATGGGCTGTGGTCTGGAAGGGCAGAGTGAGCAATGAGGACCAGCAGCAGTAACAGTCAATTTGGATCCTGGGTAGAGACTGTTTTCTCTATGTCTTCTGACCTTTCCTATGAGTCAGGGCTTCTAGGTTGGGTGCTCCCAGGTGTTTGCAGCCAAAGATCCAGGCAAAGCTCAGGGATGTACCTTAATCTCAGACAAAGCAAGCAGCATGTGTAGAAGGGGAAGACTTCATGGAAATTTTTACACACTAAGCCCTCCCTTTGGGCACAGTGAGTGTGTTAGTGCTTCCTCCTAGGAGCCAGGCTGTCAGCTTCCAGGCCTTTTTCTTGTGACATCTGCTCTAGCAGCCAGGAGTGGGTCACAAGCTTCCTTCCTCTCTTAGCAGTCTGGAGGCAATGAGGAAGTAGAATAGGGAGTGTACGCTGAGTTTAAGTGATATCTTCAGGGCTTGGGAAACGTTGCTCTGTTTGCTGGCAGTTTTGCAACTCATCCCCCTGAATTAGGGACCAAATGAAGTCATTAGGCCCTAATCAAAAGCAGCTAATCAGGAGTCGGTGGGAGATCAACCAATTAATCGCGGCTGGAACCCAACGAGCTGAAGTACCCAAGGCTGGATGAATAAAAGTAATGAAATTAAATATCAGTGCCGTGTAATGCTGCACAACTTCAGGAACGAGTTAGGGGCCGCTCAGCCCTTTCTGCTATGTGAGAAATATCCAGTGCCAAACCACGGTTAGGTTGGAAAGCGGCTTTGGAGCCTGGAGCTCTTCAGAGGTCGAGATGTGTGTGGCAATAAGTAGAATGGAAAAAAAGAAGATGTGGGTTCATTTTTGTAGATATGATAACACAATAATAATATAGTATGATATAACAATATGGTTCAATAATCAGATATGATGATAATGCCTCTTTCATAGCATTTAAATAATTTATATCCAGGTTCTTTGTTGACTTATCATTCTAAACTGTAAAGACGGAGATTGTTTCAGATGAATCTTTGTCCCATAATCACAGCATCTGACACGTGGTAGCTGCTAAATAAATAATTTATGGATTCATTTAATTAATTTAGGGCAGAACTAAGATTTGAGCTGAGCTTTTTTCAATTCCAAATTTTGCATACCTTTTCCTGTTCTACTCAGGCAGAAGGATTCGGTGTTTTTATTTAATCAAAATAAGAGTTGCTACCTGCTAGCAGTTTCTGGCTCAGAAATGCCCAAATATTTTGAATCATAGCTTTAGGAATCTTATGAAGTAAAGTGTCAAGTTCAAACCTCTAATGTCACAGGTGGAGGGACCAGGGCCAGTGAGTGACAAGAACTTGCCTCAGGTCACCCAGCAAATCTGTGGCAGAGAAACACCTAAAACTGAGGTCCCGACTGTGAGTTCAGTCGTTTCCCTCAGCACCAAGCCCCTTGCTTTCATTGTTCACCATCATCTTTCCTACATGGAATTTGTCTTCTGTCTAGGTTGAAACCAATGTTTGCAAACGTTTTCCTGGAGTCTTTGCTGGTGGCCAGGGCAGTGAGTCTGGGTGACAGGGCAGGTAGGAGCTACCTCAGGCGGAGGGTTTGTCTGCATTAGGGGGTCTGTGTTAAAGAAAAGAGATGGCTCATTTTTATTGGGGAGATTTCTGAGGTAAAGTTTGTCTGAGTGAAGTCTGGGTTTTAAGATGAAGTGGGGAAGTTTTGGCGGGAAAAGAAAACCAGGGTCAGAAGCGTGTGTGCGTGAGTCTCTGTGCATGTGGGTGTGTGTGACTATGCACGGGTATATTTTTGTTACAGCCTATATGTCATTTCATATTTAAAAGTAGATGTTTAATTCTACCATATATTTTTTGAAGTACATGCTTGGATTTGTGTGCAGGATATGAATGTGTGAGGGTTCATTTGAGCATGGTATTTACGTGTGTCCGTGAGGTATCTGTAGCCTTCTGGAAGGTGCCATTTGTATAGCGAATATTTAGGGGTGTGTAAATATGTATATCTCTGTATATTTTGTTTTCATTTTTCTTTGCACATCATTTTCCTCGATTTCTGTCTTGCATGTTTGTGGATCTGAGAGTTTGTCAGTGTCTGTGTGAATGGGTGTGTGTTCTTAGTGTGGAAAGGATAACTTAGGAAAGAATTTGAAAGTGTCCATTTAGAATTCGAGGGCATTTTGTGTTCTAGTTTGTGTGTATGTGTGCTTTTAGAATGGTTGAATATCTTTGTTTGTGTTTGTGGGGAGAAGGAGAATTCAGTGTGTTGGTGTGTGTTTATATAATTATACGCATCTTTGTGAATGATGTATTTTATTGGGTAGTGTATGCTTAAAAGTTAAGGTGATTGTATAATTTATCATTTATGTGGGACATGTTTTGAGAATGACATGTCTGCATGTGCATGTGTTTGATTGATAATAACACTTGGACGACAGGTAAATCTGTGACTGGCCCTGGAAATCCAATCCAGGATATATTGATCTGTGTGTGTGTGTGTGTGTGTGTCTGAATGGATATTGTGTGTATTTAATTTTGTACATGTTATTGGGGTCAGGACTTTATACAAATAACAGAAGAACAGTAGAAGTCATTAAATTATTTAGGCCCTCTTCAAGTTGTAGACTTATAATAGATGCATTAATAGAAATAACAGGTAAGAGCAAGTCAGCACCAAAAAGTCATTATTTTTTTTAAACCAGATCAATGAACTGAGAAAAGAGGCCATACATTTCTTGTAGTGACAAAAACCCACACGGTTTAAAAAAAAAAAAAAAAAAAGAGTAGTCAGTAAGGAGAAGAAACGTGAACTATATTGTGCTAGAAAGTGTCTTTTATGTACAACATCCACTTTGCTGTGTCCTCTTTATGCCTCCTGCCTCATTCCCCATGAGTAACTCTAGCTTGTGATGGCCAAGATAGCTGAGACCTTTCATCCTCTTACCTCAGCAGTTTGAAAAGATAACCCAGTGTGACCTCCATCATGTAAGAGACAGAAAGAGGCTAGATAGAGTTGGCTGCTTCATTTCAGGTGATTCAGAAAAGAAATCCAGGGATGCTCTTAGTGTCCCTATTCAGAGAGTGATACCCTCTACGTCCCAATCCCCCGGGGCTGGGAAATCCACTTGCTTAGTTCTCACTGGCTTTGCAGGGTGTAGCTGGAGGTTGAAATAGCACTTTTTCAATAGTATAGTAGTTTCTCAGCAGCTCCATGCCCCCCAATCATCCCTGATCAATGCACATTCTATATGTTCACAGAAATGAAGAATCTGCTATTGCTTCTACATGCTATAATCATACCCACAGTACTATTTATATGGTAGATTGAAGATGGCTGCAAATTCTTTGTCGCCCCACCCCCATTAAAGGGTGATGTTTAATTGCCTCCCTTTGAATCTGGGCTGGCCTGAATGACTTATTTGACCAAGAGAATGTGTCAGAAGGGACATTGTGCAACTTCTGAGGCTATCTCATTAGAACCTGTGACTTCTGCGAAGATGAATTTCTTCTCTGGGAAACAAGTCACAACTCCGCGAGAAGCCCAACCCACTGCATAAACCACTCTGGTCTTTCTGGTTTTTGTAGCCACTCTGGTCAACAGCCTGAAATGAGCATCCAGCTGAAAACTAGCGTTCTTTCCCCACACTAATGACATCCTAGCCGAGTTCTAGACAATTGAGTTGAAGAAACCATCCTAGGAGTGGATGCTCCAGTCAATACCACATGGGTCAGAGACAAACTATCCAGCTGAACTCTTCCTGGAAGCCTAACGCACAAGGTAAAATGGTTGATGGCATTAAGTTTTGGTGTAGCCTCTTCCACAACAAGAGATAATTGCAATAGCAGTGCTAGAAATAAACACCATGTATTGAGCCATTGCTGTTTATCAGAGAATGTTCTCAGGGGCTTATAAACACTATTTCATTGTATCTTCACAATAACCTTAGGACTTCAGAGCTTTTATTATTCCCATTATACATAGGAGGAAGTTGAGGTAAGGAAAGTGACCTAGATCGCATAGTCAGTAATTGGCAGCGATGCAGTCAGACAAAACTTGTTCTTAATCGCTTCCCTCCTTCATAGCTCTGTGCCTGTGTTGATATCAACCTGTAAAAACACATTCATTGTTTTGCTTGGAATAACCTTTCTAATCATCACCCTTCACCTGACAAATTTTTTCTGATCCTTTCTGGTCTAGCTCTATAATTATAACCTTTTTGTACCCAGATCCATGTAAATTCCCCATAGCAGGTATACAGGCACTACGCTACTTGTACTAACAGCATGAAAATAAGCAAGTTACTCTGCCTCTGAAGTTTAATTTTCTTATCCATAAAATTGGTTGAAATGAATTCCTCATAGGTTTGTTGCAAAGATTAAATGGGGTGAGAAATGCTGAAGTGTGTCATATACGGAAGACCAGGATGTACGCACTAACCGCTATCAAAGATGAGTTACAGGCCTAAAGGATGAGCGCCATAGTCAATCACTCTTCACTGTGTTGTGTCTCTGGGTATACTGAGTTGCCTAAGGCACTATTTGTGTCCTCAAGAAGGTCATAGGTCAGTGGGACAAAAGACAAGTAAAAGAACCAATATATTGAGATTCATGGTAGGATAGATGGGGGCACAGAGTCTTTGAACCTCTAAAAAGGGTCCTTCATCCCTTTGAGGTGGCAGTCATAAAAATTTTCTTGGAGGTAACACCTACAGAACAAGAAGGTATTAGGGAGGTTGAAAAAGAGGAAAACCAAGTATTCCAGATAAGAATGAACTTGAGCAAAAATATAAAGAAATCTAAGAGTAGGGCGTAAGAGGGCGTATCAAGTGACTTGGTACCTTAGGAGCAGGTGGCCTAGGATAAAGAGGCAGAAGAAGAAGTCAGAGAGAACTTTGAATTCCAAGATGAAAACTTTATGCTAAAGTCAGTGAGAAGTTATCAAAGGCTTGAGAAAAATGAATGTGGATGAACCAATCTGAATTTTAGAACAATTACTTTGGGAACTGTTTCACACTGGGCAGGACTGAAGATAGAGAGACTGACGTGGATGATTTCGCAGTATTCTAAAAAAGGGTGATGACAGTGTGACCCAGGGGCATCGCAGCGGGCATGAGGGATGCCAGAGCAACATAAAGAAGGAAACTTAGTGACTGACTGGCTAAGAGAGAACAAGGCGGGCAAAGAATCTGAGTTAGTATCTTGGGTTCTCACTTGGATGACTTAGCTCATGGAGGCACCCCACAATCGAACAGAACTGAAATGGAGGGGACAGTTTCTTTCCACCTCCTTGGGGGCGGTTCTGTATGATGGGGAGGACAATGGGTCTCACGGTCTCCACCCGGACAGTCACAGGCCCCACAAGAGCACACATCCAAGAAGGTCATTACAGCATATCGACACCTGTGATGAAAACTGAACTCTAATTGTGCCAGACCCATTCTGGCATAATGAGTGCAATTTTTAACATAATGCACTGCTGGAGTGAAGTTGTCAGAAAAGCAGGGGGCGAAAGAGGTAATCTGAGACTTCAAAGAAGAGAAGATTGAAGCCATTTTATGTGGCTGGAAATGAGTCATTTGTCAGCATTGCCAATGTGCTGTCAGCTCCTCAAGGAGAGATGACTTGGCACCCGAGGGGGAGGTCTGGTGAAGGTGTCAACCACCAGTCACCAGAGGCCATATGTGGGGTAAGAAGTGTCAGTCACGTTGCACCCTTGTCCTGACCTGGGTCAGAGGGAAACCAAGGTCATGTCAGAGAATTTAGCATCCTAACCAAGGAAACTTGTAACCTGCCTCTGTCAGGAGGGAACTGATGTGCTCAGCATTATTAAAGACAGTTCGGAGCATTAATTCCCTGGGAGATTTGCACTTTAAAAGAACAGCGAGAGGGCAACATTTAGGAAAAAGAAACTAAGAGGGTAAGAGTAGCTTGTGGCACAGGGGAGAAGAATTTTTGAGGCTAAGGTCACAGAAAAAGGACCACGTAGGTGATCCGTAGAGAGAACACCCTTCTCTCTATGTCGTTGTCAAGTCTGGGGAGGAATCTCAGTTTAAATGGCTTGAAAGCCATTCCGGTGAGTGACAGTCTGCTCTCAATGCAGGGATCCTGTTATTTAAGCCACTGTATTACCTTTTAGCTCCCTCCCCCATTATACTTAGGCACTGGAGCCACAGGCTTCTCCAAGGTGGTCTTCCTGCTTCCATTGCTCTATTTTATTACGTTCTCCTCTCTGCAACTGTAATGATCATTTTAAACTTAAAGTGAATCTTTCTCCTGCTCACAACGTCCTCCCAGACTGCATGCTCTAGTCTCTACCAACGTATAGTTTCAGTCTAAAGGGAGACACCTTCTTCCCTGTTCTCTGCTGTCCAGCTGCACCTGTCCTTTTTAGTTTCTTAAACATACTCAGGTTTTTGCCTCTCTCGAGATCACTGCGTGGGCTAGTCTCTCTTCTTGGAGATGGTCTCATCCTCAGCTCACCTTAAACATCGATTCTTCGAAGAGGTACTTCCTGACTCTGCCTGACCATCAACACATACAGACCTCTTCTTTTGTAATGTTTATGGTTATTTTACTATTGATATTGGTTCTATTCTGAGATCTCATTTTGACCCTGAACTCCAGAAGAGCAAGGATAACGCTTGTCTCTTTTTGCCATGTGTCTTCATGCCTGGAACAGTGTAGGTTAAATAAATGAATGAAGGAATGGATAAATAGCTCTTCAGGAATTCTGGTGGTAAGAGAAGTTTGGGACTCCAGGTACCAGGAAACATCGCAAAAGTACCAAATGACTTTTGTAGGCAGAGACAAACAAGAAATCAAGGAAACTTATCAATAATTTTCCTGCCACTTTAAGCTCTGCCTCCCATTCACACTTTCTGTGCCAGGAGAGCTTTAAGGGAAAAATGCAACAAAACACTTTCCATTAGACCAGGGGTTCTCAAAATTTCCAGAAGAGCTTATTAAAACACAGATTACTGGCCCCAGTCTCAGTGTTTCTGATTTGACGTGTCTTGGGTGGCATTTGAGAATCTGTATTTCTAAAACGTTCTTAGGTGGTACTGATGGTGTTGCTCCAGGAATCACACTTTTAGGAAGAGTGCGTTAGATCATAAACGTTAAGGGGTAAGGGCTCTGCTTTCCGCATTTATTATTGTTACTTACAGATGCTGTTATATAAACATATCTATTTTCACATAGTACATGCTCAAAAAAATATTTATAAATGTAAATGAAAGAATTAGGGTGGGCAACTGTGCCCATCATCTGGTTCTTGCCCTAGGGCCAACCCTTCTTCTCTTATCCATCTCTGTCCCATGTCAGATGATCAACGCTATCTCAATCTCCACTCCAACCAACCACTTGATATTCTCTAGGTAGCCTTTATGTTCCCCTCATCTTTCCAGAGACACATGATCTATTCTTATTTTTTTAGTTTCTACAAAGACCCTGATCATACATAATGAGCCTCTCAAGTCACAGTGTTAACCAGTAACAGCGGACCGACATGTCACGTCTCTAAGAAAAAACTTATTCTAATATCTGATTGAACATTTGTATCCAAAGAATGCTAATTAATGGTGACAGACAGTTTCTAAAATCATAACTTGCTGGCTGAAATAAGCCTTCATACATACTATTAAAAATGTTTTATTTAGCAAACCATAAAGCATTAAAAAGTTTGTGGAGCAGGTAATGATACAATAGCTTAATAGTAAAAATGACTTCTCTGTATTTAAAACATCCATGTATGTGGTATTAAATGGTGTGTTCGTTAAAGCAGTACCTTATCACTCCTACAAAGATCTTCACTGAGAAAATATCTGGACATCGTAGGCTGACTTGCTATTTATAACTGAAAAAAATAAATGCATGCACACATACATAAGTATGGATACAGGTAAAGATGCATGCATATATTTTTTTTTCCTCATGAAATCCTAAAATTCCAGTTTTTCTTACTTCATTCCATTGAATTCATATTAAGTTTCAAGAATAAGATTAAGTTTGATTCAATGAAATATAACCTAATACAACAAGCATTATCTGTTCTCATATATATTATATTGTGTCTTGCCTCATATTCATTAAATAATTAGTAACATTTCTAAAGAATAACTTCAGCTAGGTCAAGCTGGAATCTATTGGAGATTTAAAGTGATTCTTTTTTTTTCTTTAGTAATAAAGCATCACAATCCCTGAGCAATTTACCAGGATGATTTCATTTTGAGTCACTTCCATGGTTTCCTGTAGCTCTATCCTAAATCTGTAGCTGAACAGTGTTAGACATTGACGAAATGTTCTACCTTATGTCACATATACACATAATATTCAATTTCAGCACTGATGCTCTCTCATTTACAGGCTTAGTTCTACTTGTGGAAAATAAAATATTTCCTCTTGAGCCAAATAGGTAATTTTGACTGTGAGAAATGAGGAAGAAAACGATTACACTGAAAACATGCTCTATGCCAGGTGCTCTTTGCATATCGGTAATGATCCACATACCAACCCACAGAGATAGACATCATTGTTCCTTTTGGGAAGATTAAGCAAAAAGCCGGGGGGAAAAGGAAAACGAGAGGTAAGGTCTAGGAGTAGAATCATATGCTTAAGGTAACAAATCTAGCAAATGGCAAAGAATGGATTCTTTGAACAAACAGGTTCATTTGTCACTAAAAACTATGTGGTATGTTTGAGCAGAGTCCTTGCCTGCAGTAGAACCTCTTATGGCTGCTGCATGTAGTTTTGAAAATAACAACCAAGAAACTTGAGGAGTCAAATACAGTCTTTCATTTGTTCAGCTCCAAGGGGGCTGTGTTAGGTATCTTTTTCTCTATTATATTTCAAGATAAAAGATTTTATACCACTTTCCTGAAGCTCTTCTGGGATGCCTTTAATCCCCATCTCTTTCCTTATGTTGTGTCTAATTCTGAGAATCGAATTCGGTCCCTCTAATCCATGAATGCTTCCCTGATTCCACCACTGGAAGTAACTTTATTCTCTTTATTTATTATTCTGGAATTCCATGCCTTTCATCTGGCATTTAACATTTTGCAACTTGACTTATACCTGTTTAATTAATATCCAGGGATATAAAGATTGACGGAAGAGATGTAGAAGGCTGAAATTTGGGATGAAATCAGTCTCATTAGTTTGAAACTAATGAAACAAACATTAGTTTTGTCCAATCTCCGACTTCCCCACAAAATGAGGGTGGGGGGGGAGAGGACAAATTATTTAATTGGTATTTCCAACCAATCCTCTCTAAAACTCATTTTTTTCTTTTGTTAAATGAGAATAAAACTACTTTCCATGTGTCTCTCACAGAGTTAATATGAAGATCAAGTGAGATAAAGAGATAATATAGAAGGAAGAGTGCTTTAAAAAATCCTATCATTATTACTGTGAGGGCAACAACAAAACCTGTGACGAAAATCTGTGAATCCTTGAATTATCTGAAAAACTCTCTTTAAGTTAAAACTTTTAAGACTCTCCATGAATATCATATTTGCTTTTCTTGTTATCTTTATTCCTGAAATCCTAGTAAAGTCTAATTTATTTGGACATCTTAATATTTTAGAATCAGTGAAGATTTTAACAAGTATATGACTATTTTTAATAGATTTTGTAGGCAGTAAAAATTGAAAACAAAGCTACCCATGGGAGTGGGAAAAAGATGGTTTAAATTGTTGAAGAAATCAGACATCATTCAAGAGTTCTTAAAATTTATTTAGCCATATCCAATTACTTGCCCAAAATACACAAATCATTCTTATTTATATTCAGTTCTTCATATCTCAGTAAATTTACATGTACTAAAATGGCATTTAAATATGAAGATAGTCTAAACCTCTCTTTTCCCAATGTAGGGGATTTGAAAACATCAGCAGACTAGCAGTTAATCTTTTCATCTGTAAAAGAAGTTGGACTAGATCAGGAATAGAAAAAACACAGCAAGTTGATCCAACACTGTCTCACTCCTTGTCCATGGCAGATATCACTAATGAATTACAGTGCTTTCCCATTGAGCTAGGTAGTAGCTTCAAAATCATTCTCTCTTTTCTGCCCCCAACAGCTGCTATCAATCAATTGGAACTATGCCATTGTAGGATTAGATGATTTCTAAGATTTTATTGTCTAACTGACATATTATAAGCATATAACTGCAATGGGTTTGTCTAACTCCTAAAATTCACTTTGTCAAAAAAAAAAAATTGGTTTTTCTTTTCTGAAAAGGGATGACACATTTCAGTAGGTCATTCAGAAGACAGTCATTCAGTTGACTGTCTTCTCTGTATCCCATTCTGTGAATGGCCCCGGTGTCACTCAGTAGGAGATGCCAAGTAAATGCAACCACCCAGCAGGAAGCCCTGTTTGGCAACTCTAACAAGGCTTGAGTAACTGGTTTCCTCATTAGAAACAACAAAAGTTTCCTACGTGGTGAATATGCAAGTTCTGGGCACAGGTCTGATGGGGCACTCTACCTGAACAGAATATTGAAGTATAAGGAATACAAAAGAAAAACAAATACTTGGTAATGATGGGATCTATCATTCACCTTGACTGGAGGAGATAAAAATTCCATTCCCTTGCAATGTGTTATCTGGGTTAATAGACTTTCTCCCTAGGAGCAGAAAGACTTTACCTTCTAAATGATGAGCTCCTACTGTGTGTATCACATCATTTAACTCACAATAATACTAGTTAACACGTATGAAACCTTTCATATATGTCAGGAGCTGTTCTAAATGCTTTACGTGAATTAACTCATTTAATCACCACAAGAGCTCTATACAGTAGTCACCACTAGTATCTTTAGCAAATGAAAAAAATAGAGGCAAAGAGGTGAAGCGACTTGCCCAAAGTCATACAGTAGTATGTGGTACAGCTTGTATTTGAATCCATGAAGTCTGGCTGCAGAGTCTGAGCTTATAACCGCTGTATTATTCTACCTTATGAGGCTCCAAAGAGTGGCTACATTTATTTCCTAATGAGCAAAGCAAACTTCAGAGCCTCTTGCCTCTCAGCCAGAAAGCGGCACAGAGCTGGATAACAGGGCAGGGCCAGCATTTTTTTATCTGTTGTCTCATTTAATCCTTGCTACAACTCCACAGTGGGACTGATATTTTCTTCACTTAACAGATGAAGAAAACAGAGGTTCTTGGGGGACTGTAACTTGCTGGTGATCACACAGCTAGTAAATAATGGTTCCAGACTTTGGACAAGGCAGCCTATATCAAGAATGCACATGATTCTAAATCCTCAGGGAACTGACAATCAGATCTAAAAGAAGGAACGGTACAAAGATGAAAAAGGTCTTCCAGGTCTGGTAGACCAGAGACCTCAAGGGACAGTATGAACAGAGGGCAGGGAGCTCAGAGAAAGATCAGAGAGGTGGGACAGTTTTAAGAATGAGGTGGAACAGTTGACTCTTTAAGGGTAAGCAGAGGGTAGGTTAAGGGAGTTTCTAAAGAAAGATGACTGTCAGCATCTGCTGTGGGAGTGTTTATACGTATGTGAGTCACAGTTAAGGATGGCTAGTAAGGTAATGGGCAGCTAGTAGTCAGTCCCCTAAGAGGCACTAATAATCGATTTGTAAAGGAAAGAAAAATTCATTGAAGATATCTGTTTGCTCAAAATCTGCTTAATAGTTGCTTCTTCAAGTGCACTGAAGATGTTGCTGAGTCTTACTTTAGAGCTTAGAAAGATCTTAGAAGTTGCTTTTCCCTAATTCATTCTCATTCTCCCTCCCCTCCCCTCTGCCCCTCTGCTTCGCTTCACTATCTCGCGGTATTCTTGGAACTACTTTTTAGCCCTTAAAATGTTTTGTTCTTTAAGCAGGCCTTTTAAGAATTGTGATCCTTAGTGTATTTTCATTCCATTTCAGCCTTTTGATATCTTGGCAGTAAATTGCTCTTAAGTTCATTCCTGCCAATCCCCCTACCCCAATTTGTTTATAATTGGATTTATATTTCTTCTCTGCTTTCCACTTTTTATGATGTGTGTGTGTGTATTTACATGCACATATATGCACACACACATATATATCTACACAAAATGCATACACATATAGGTTACATACACATTCACTACTTACTTACACTTTTGGGGTTTGGGCGTTGTTGGGTTCTGTTTCCCAATCATAAACAATGTTTCTATCCTACTTCCATCCTCTAGAGAGGACTGATAAAATTTGACTCATGAAGAGAGAAAGAGGGAAAAAAATCCAGGAGGCAAAAGTAATATGGGGAGAAAATGAAAGAGATTTAGTGTAGCTATCAACTGACTGTTGTGCTGTCTTTAAGAGTCTGTTGAAACAACATAATAAAAGGTAATAAAGGTTGGATTTATAGCCCACCTGGCATAAATGGCTGCCTGCTTGTATCTTGCCCACTCATAGTCCACTGTGGGGCTTTGTCTTGGGAGTGAGATCTTTTCCCCAGAAGTCACCTTCCCACCTGGACTTATGAGACATCAGGTAACCGTGAGAGCATTCAAATTAGGTTGACAGGTGAGTTAAATATCCCTCTGACTTCTTTCTTCCCTTCTGTGTCCTGGGACTTAATGACCCAGCTTTGTTTCTTTTAAAAGCTGTATTTGTTTCAGTTTGCCTGGGAAAGCCCTCTGCGATTCACTAAAATAGGCAAAGGGAACTTCTAACCTTGAAAATGTTCGTATCACCTCCTAGGGGATCAAGGGCTTCTTGTTCCCCCCATGAAATTCGAATAAATCTCCATGAACTTCTAAATCAGCACTAACTGGTCTCTTGAGAGGCAGGTGGAACACATTCCCAGGTAGTTTGGGAAAATCAAGGATCAAGAGCACAAAAGGTAGGGTGATGTCTACTCACAAAAGATTGGGGACTATGTTCTGGATAGCAGTTGCAAAAGGGGTTAGTCTCCTAAATCTATAGTGCTCTCTGATCCTTGGTAGGTGATTAGAAGAGAAACTTTTCATTCATTCATTCGTTTGTTCATTCATTCATCACATTTACTCAGCATCTACTTTGTTCCAGTCTTTGTGCAGTGACAGGTGTACACGAGTAAGGCCAGGACTTCACCCTGAGATCCCAGTCTAAGGGAGGAGACTGTCTCCCTCCTCGTTGAAAGACTATAAATGCAGTGTTAAGTCCATAATGTTGCTAAACACGTACAAGGTTCAGATGGTGCAAAGGGTAGGTAAGGACCAGGATAAGCCTGAGTCTTGGAGGGTTTCCAAGTAGAGCTGGCCCTCGAGGCCCGATTCAGGTATTCGCTGAATCAGGATAAACAATTGATAAATTGAAAGCATAGGGAGGAAGGAGGAATGAAAAGTTACGAGTTCGAGATCTAACTGCCACTCACTGTGAGATCGTGGGCAGGTCCCCTCCTGCCCCTCCCCGTCAGTTTCCCCGCCCATGCACGGAGCCGTTTGTCGGTCTCTAAGTCCTCTTCCACCTCTGACATTCTGAATTACATTCAGCAGCATAAAAGGATATAAAAAGTTTTCCAGATCTGAGTTCTTGGTAGCAGGTCCAAGACTCCCTTCTGTCTCTCTGGAAAAGAAGTCTCACATTCTTCATATTGTGGGTTTTTCTCGCTGTTTCTAGACTTGGTCTAGCTGAGTGACTCTGGGAAGCTCTGCTTTGCAAGATAGAGTTACAGACACCCCAGAATGGTGGTTGAGACCAAGAAAGAGGGAAGCTAGGAAATTCAGGTGGGGGGTAATGGAAATGGAGCCACTGGGGGAAAAAGCAAAGGGGAGGGATTCCAGCAGCAAGGCACTGAGCCTTGGAAGGGAGACTTTATTAATAAGTATGAGTCATGGTAATAGGCTGAATAAATTCCCACAAAGTCAAGGCTAATGGTGTCCGCTGGAGCCCGCATCCTCCATAAACACAGAGCCAAGGCTGCGCTAATTGTCAAGCCTGATCAGAGGGGCTGGGGAGCATGGAAGGAGGGATTAGTTCAGGGAGGTGAAGCTCCCAACCTCTCTGAGGACCCTGGCTCTGCCTCTTGGCTGGCTAGTGCTCCTCAGACAGAGGGCTGGCCAAGGCATGGACAGCCAGACTGAGGCGCAAACGCTCTTACAGACGGGTCCACCGTCAGGGTTCTGGGGCCAGGAAGTGACCACTGAGTCCTAACGTCATCGTGGGAATTCGGGGATCCTTCTTTGAGAGATCTTTCCATTTCTTTCTTCCCTCTCTCTCTCTCCCAATTATCTTCTCCCGCTTCGATCTTTGCTTCCTGTTTTCTACATGCCTTCCTCTTAAATTTGCTTTGCCCCTTTCCTTCCCGCTTGTCATCACATTGTTCCCCCCACTTTCTTTCGTCTTTTCTCTTCCTCTCTCATTTCCCTCTCCAAACGTCCTCTCTCCCTGTCCCTTCTTTTCCCCTATTTTTTCTCTTCCCTCCTCACTTCTCATCTTCTTACTCACCTCCCTTTTCTCTCTTCTGCTTCTTCCCCCTCCCCCCCTCCATTTTTTCCTTATATGTTTCTCTTTTTCCTATTTCCTGGCCTCTTTCTCTTCCTCGTCTTCTTGTTTTGTTTTGTTTTTTTCTGTTTGTTTTCTTTTCCCTCGTTGCTTCTTCTCTTCTTTCTCCTTTCCCTTTTTCTTTCCTTATCCAAGCCTGAAAGTAAGTAACATGGGGTTTACCAGACCAGATGACTGAGCCCCCTGCCTCACTGTCACCTTCAAGGAACCTTCACAACGACCTCCTGATGGAGATATTTTTGAGGATATTAAAGTTCAGAACAGCTAAATAGTGAACTGGAGTCACATAGCTACTAAGCAGGTTTGGGATTTCATCCCAAATAAGTCTGAAGTCAGGTTTCCTACATAGACTTTGGAACTGGAGTGTGGGTGGAAAACGATCTTGGTTCATTGACAATATTACAAGGTCAGATATACCCTCTCAAGACTAAGGAGAGGGGAAAAGTTATAGTACTAAGCTTTTCAGCCCCCTCCCCTCCACTCCCTAGAGACTGATTTATTTAACATTGAGTAGCCACTATATGCAGGCATTATCTTTGGTGCTGAGGATACAGAACCAAGTGACTCCTCATATGGAAATTACATTCTCGTGGGGGTGACAGTCAATAAACAAGTAATACATTACATTTATCATATAATGAGCTCTGATGCAGGTGTCAGTGGCTATAGAAATGGGTTGGAAAGATCACAGAATAGGTGAAAGAAAACATTGGAAATTGTTGTAATTTTGGTGTTTATAATGTGAGATGTGAAAGTCACATCTATGATTTCGTTTGAACCTAACTTTTGCCTGAATCCCTCAGGATGGAGTACAGTATCGGCCCACAAAATATCCTAAGATTCTCATACCAAATACTCTGTGAGCTAATTTTGGTTGCTCAGATACTCAAAAGGCCACTGCCACACAACAATGGACTGTAGCTACCATTACACTCTGCCTTCTCACGGAGAATTTCAGCGTACGCTGAGTCTCCCAAATGGAGCTATTTTCTTTTCGTTCCTTTCATTCGGCCTGGCTCTCGGCCTGTGGCTAGGCACTGTCACAAGCTCAGTTGCCTGTGTAATGGGCAGTGGCCATCTGGGGACCTTGCCATCTGGCAAACAATTTCGGCTTTTAGTTACAATAGCTATCCAGTGTCTCGTGTTCCTATTCACTGTTGGGGGAGGATCATTATATGTGTCTTCTTATTTGGAATAGAGAAGGGCCCAGAGAGAGGAAAGGAAGTACATGATTGCTGCCTCCGTGACTTTAGTCATACTTAAGTCCATATCTAGAACACCTGTTGTCTCCATGTACAAATCTCACCCCTCTTTCAAAGCTCCTTCCAAATGACCTCTTCTTCAGGGAGCCTTCTTTAATAGCACCATGATCTACACATCTTCTGAAGTCTCGTAACAAAATCTGCCATAGCCAGATTGGCCTGAATTCACACCCCAACGGACGTCTGTGATGTACCAGCGGTAAAGTTTAACCTTGCTTATCTGTCACCATTGGACCTCCCATCCCACAATCTCTTCTGCAGTGTGACTTTGCCATTTCCATTACAAACTGAAGCCTCATTTCTAAGTTAATCCACACTTGCCTTATAGACACCAATAGAATATAGCAGAAGTAACACTGTGTGACTTCCAGTGCTATGTCAGTAGAACTCAGTTGTCATCAGAAGGCCAAGCCACATGGACAGACCAAATGTAGGTAGGTGTCTGATAGACAGTCCCATCTCAATTCAACCCAGCTCAAGCTGCAGACCTGGAGTGAAGAAATCTCTTGATGATTCCAGAGTCTCGCCATTTGAATATTCACCACTGCTCCTGATATCATGTGGCGGAGACAAGCTGACCTTACTGTACCCTGTCCTGATTCTTGTCCCACAGAATCCGTGAGCAGAATAAAATGGTTTTATGCCACTATGATTGGATGGTCTATTAGGCAGCAACAGACAACTAGAATAGGGTTTTGGTTTTTAAATCAGCAAGATGGGGTGATATTGCCAACCTTAGCAAGTACAGAGCACCCCACCCCCTGCCATCTGTAGTTTGGCTTTCCATGGTTTTATTTACCCATGGTCAACTATGGTCCAAAGATATTAAATTAAAAATTTCAGAAGTAAATAATTCATAAGTTTTAAATTGTGTGCCCTTCTGAGCAGCATGATGAAATCTCTTGCTATCCTGCTCTGTCCCACCGGGGATGGGAATCACCACTTTGCCGAGCATATCCACTCTGTATATGCTATCTGCTGGTGAGTCACTTAGTACCTGTCTCAGTTATAAGACTGGTAATGAGAGAGACAGACAGACAGACAGACAGACAGAGAGAAGGAGGGATGGGGAGGGAGGGAGAGAGAGAATGAGAGCATTCATATAACTTATATTACAGTATATTGTTACAGTTGTTCTATTTCATTATTATTGTTATTAATCTCTTACTGTGCCTAATTAATAAATTAAACTTTATCATAGGTCTGTATGTATAAGAAAATCACAGTGCACATAGGGGTCATGACTATCCAAGGTTTCAGGCATCTGCTGGGGGTCCTGGAATCTATCTCCTGAGGGTAAGAGGGGAAATACTGTAGCTGAAAATTAAACAAAATAATATATGCGAAGTGCCTGTCAGTGCCTGACATTTAGAAGACATTTAATAAATATAATCTCCACCACCACCTTCTAACTATAGCAGTTTCAACTGTCTACGTGTCTTTCTAGAATTTTTGCTCCTCTAGGGCAGGGGTTGAATCATATTCAAATTGTAAGCCCTGCATTACCCTGCATTATACTGTTATGTATATATTATGTGCTTTAAAATATTTGTTGAATAAACAGTTGAATATATAAATACAAATAACCCTGGATTGGGAGTCAAAAGCTTTAGTTATTAGCTGTGTGATCTTGGTTATGTCTCCCTCCCTCTGGGGGTTATTTTTGTATGTGTAAAATGAGAAGGCTTAGACTGCAAGGGGGATACTGTGGACGGTTGAATAGACCCAGCAACTTTTCTCAAATTCTTGAGCTGTAGTAGGGAAGAAGAGCATATTTGTCTGTTTGACTCTCACATGGTATGGTCAGGGCCCTGGATGGGATACACAGGCACAAAGTAATGAAGAACTATCGAAAGAATCAGAAATGCTCAAAGCTGAAAGAAGATGTCTCGTGAACTAGCAAACACCTTGCCCCTACAGGTGCTGGTGTGGGAAACAGCGTTTTCTTGCAGCTCTGGGGCAGAGGGCAAATGTTGGACTAAGTGGATTTTCTTCTCTATATTCTTACTTCTATCACTAGATGACCTCTCCAGTTCCAAAGGTTTTTAAATTTGCAAAAGATCTCTTGACTTTATGGTATTTTCTGTAATTCCTAGCTCGGTGAGTCTGAAATGGTATAGATGGGGATCTGGCAGGTGTGGCAGCCTGGAGTTGGGTCACCTGGGGATAGCCCAGCTTGTTTATTTCAGTGATGCAGAGAAAGGGAGAAGGAGTGGGGAATTTAGGGGAGGAATATTGATCAGGGACTGAATTTTAAGTGCACTTCCACAGATGATTAAAGGGCCATGATTAATGGTCTGTAGAAGCTCACCAGGGAAGCACTCAGTGTAGAAAACTGAAAAAAAAAAAAAAGCACCAGAAAGTGTGGGTACAGAGACTCTTATCTAGGGTGGCGGTTTAGAGTCTATAAGTTAAGTTTGCCATTCTTCATAGAAACATGTACATTTATCAGGTGAGAATGGGTTATACTGCCTTAGCAGACAATCTCCAAAGATTTTAGGATTAACATTACTAAAGTTTAATTCTCACTTTACATAAAGTCCATGCCTCTCTTGAGGACAGTAGCTCAGCTCTCCAGGCAGCTTGGGTTTTATGACTCCATTTCCTCAACATGAGGCTTCAACAGGGGAAGAAAGGAACTCGAGACTTCGACAGGGGATGGGGGGACTGGAAGACCTTGCATTAACAATGAAGCGCTTTATGTCGTCAGGTGGCCCTTTCTAACAATAAAGATCCAGAAAGTGTAGTCCTTCTATGTGTACAGAAGGAGAGAAGGACAAGATATATGCACGCACTAACAGTTTCTAGTACAGGAGGAAAGAGAATGAGAAAGGAAAAGAAACCCACAATGTATTTGAGGGGCGAGGACAAATGAAAAGTAAGCAGTCTCACTGAGTTTCATTCTACTCATCTCTCAAAGAAAGGCAACCTCATCTACCATACTAAGGACAATGTGAAGATTAAATAAGAAAATGCACATATCTCTAACCCTAGCCCTTTGTGAATGGCAAGATGGTTAAAAAAAAAAGAAGAATATTTTTATAACTGGTGTTTATATTACCATGAAACCATAAAATGATAGATTTTACGGGGTATGAATGACTATCTGGTGTAGCTTTCTTTCTGATATAAAAATTTCCATTACAGTAGAAGATTCTAAATATGACTGAGAATCGGCTGGGAAGATACATATATACATAGACTGATTCGGAAGAATTAGAGCAGGTGTTTGCCTCTGTCCATATTTGGGGGCCTGAAGCTTTTACATTAGCCTCAGAGGATGCACCAGATAAGAAATTGACAGTATAGCTGGACATTTCAAAATGCACAGGTCAATTGCAAGAAATCTGATGCCACTTTTGGAAAACTGTAGGCTAAAGATAGTCACGGTTTTCTTGGATGTGGCATTATTTTGAAGTCGATCTTTCGGACCTATCTGTTTCTGCCATCTCTGCTCCGTTCCAGTCATTTATACCTCCTTTCACCATCTGTATCTGCATTTAGAGCTGTATCTGAAACATTCATGTGCTCTTTCACTGGTGCTTTAATTCACATATTCATTTATTTATTTATCCATTTACTCATCCATTTATTCTTTTATTTCTTTTCATGAAGTTGTCTAGTCTTTTAGTCAGAAAACAAATATTTATTGAGCACCTACTATATTCTGGCCACTGTATTAGGCACCAGGGATCCTAAGGGGAAAAAAATGTGCACAGTGTACTGAGGGACACAGACAAGCAAATGCATGATTATGAAAAATAATATTAATTGGAGTACAGAGTTGAAAATCTCAACTAGCCTGAGAACAGGTGGGTGGAAGAAGACTTCTTAAAGAAGGTGCCGATCCAACTAATTCTTCTAATTCTTAACGGAGAGTTAATTTAAGTGGGGAAGGGGAGAAGGGCATTCTAAATAGGAATGGCATATAAAAAGGCACTGAGATAGCTGACAGCCTGGTGACCATGAGTGATCCGTTTAATCTTTACCTCATAAATTGATTGTTACAATTAAATGTGATAATTAAAAAAAAATGAGTCTAACCGAGTATCTGACACACAATAGTCACTAGAAAAATACTAGTTCAACTCTCCTTTCTTTACTCTTGTATTATTTGCCTTCTTAGCCCCACAGTGCCTAGCAGAAAATAGCTGTTCAATAAAGTTTGCTTAAATTTAATTCAATCATGTGCCACTCAGTATCAGGTTTAACTTCCCAGGGCAGCCTCTCATCAAAGCCTCCCCATCCTTCTCTGCTGGGGGAAATGACAACTGCTGTCTCCACTGCAGTCTGTTTCTCTGCCTCCGGGGAAATCTCATCTCATGTAAATCCCTGCAATTACAGGCTCCCCGCCCCTGCACTGGAGCTGTATTCTGCTGCCCTAGATTTGCACCCATTTGATTGTGAGGAGATAATCATGGGGCTGCGACAGCTGACAGCCTGGCAAAGACATAAAGAGATCTTGAATACATTTTTGGTTTTAGTAGCAGGGGTCCCCCTCTTACCTCATACCCCCGCTTCCTGTCTGCCTGCACACTTGAGCTCAAGGCACACAATCTGATTTCTTCGTTTGTTTTCCAAAAATCGCATAAATCAGGTAAGACATAGACATATGCCTTTTTGATCGTGAGACTTTGAGAGCTAAAGCGTCTGACTTAGGCCAGGGGCATGACCAGTAATAGGGTTGTAGACAACCACTGGAGTCTATCACTTCGTAATTTTGTTGCCTCCATAAGGAAAACCAAGAGGAAGTAAATTAAAAAAAAAAGATTTTTTCTCTTGAGATTATCTGGTTCTGATATGTGTGTGTACGAACATAAAATATTAATTCAAATTACATATTAAAATTAACTTTTAAAAAGTATTATGAATATATGCATATTGTAAAAAAAATATATAAAACACAGGAAAGCACAAGGAAGAGTATCACCATCCAGAGATAGTTTTCATTTGATCTATCATGTGTATATGTGTCTGTGTAAAATTTTTACTAAATCCGGATTATAATATTACACTCATGCACACATAGTTCTTGTTTCACTTAAATTTACACCATAAACATTTTCCCAGGTCATTACATGTTCTTCAAAAGTACAATTTGGGTTGACTCCATTAATGTTTGGATCTATATCACTGGATCATCTCCCTGGCTATTTAATTTGAGGGGAAAAGAAGAAAGGAAAAGGAATTGGGTTAAGAGAAAGAAGCTCTGTGTTCTAGCCCTAGTTCTGCCACCTAATAAGCCTCTCCCCTATGTGTCTCCACTACCTCATCCATGAAATGGGGATGATGCCTTTTTATCAGTCACACTGGAGGCTCATGAGAAGCCACAGAGATGGGTTAGCCCAGGGATGCAGGATCACCCAGTGTTGCCTTGACTATTGTGTTGGTGAGGATTTCTATTGCTGTCCTTCATGGACACGTGCACAGAAAGGCGAGTTTCCCGGGAGGGAGGATTTTTATCTTTCCTGCAGGCAGTACTTGCATGGGCGGTACAGTTCACAGGAAGCACCTCTGCTCCAATTGTCCTCCTGTATTTTCTGTCTTGATGAAAAATGACCAGTTATTAGTGCCTACCTTTGGGTCTGGGAGGCCTGAAAGAAATCAGTAGCCACATAAAATAGCTGCTGTTATTGTAACAGCCTTTTCATCGATGGACTTAAGTGTGAGGCGTTTGGTATCGATTGCTAGCATCCGTCCTGGGCAGGCGGTGCGGGAAAAGCGACGATAATGGTGGAAATGGCACCACCACGGGCTCCAGCACGCTGAGCAGATTTCCTGACGTGGCACGAAGAGGGTGTCTGGGCTTCAGAAGTATCTTGCTTTGCAGATAAACGTGCACCTACAAAAGGTGTTTTCAAAGGCAGAAACCCGTAGAACAAAAGTGCTGCTTTCTTACTGAATTACTTTCGGACTTGAGAGATTTGAAACTGTCTTTCCCAATTTGATATTCAGTTGGCTCCTAATTCTTTATCTTTCGGTATTTTTGGCTCTTATTCTCTGCAACCCTCACTTACATGCAAAAAATGAACCAATAATGGAGCATGCTTTATGTCTGAAATGAGTCCTGCAATAGAATACAACACTTTTGAATATTTCTCTTCACTTCCTTCCTTCTTTTCTGTGTTTTATATTTCCCTCTTCTTCTCTCTTTCATGCTTGGATTGTTTTCTCTCACTCTTTTGATCTTCAGAAAACAAAAACAAAAATGGAGTGTCTACCACATTCAAAACAACAGGACGTTAAGCATCGTGGGAAATCAAAAGTTGATTATGACATAGTGTTTGGCATCAGAGAAACCCACCGATGTAAAATTTACAGATATGTGTACGTTCTCATAAGTAAGTATTTCTCCAGAGGGGAGGCAAAGGTAATGGAGAGAAGGGGTTAGATTTAGAGGACAAATCAAAATAAGATGACTAAAAATAAAAAGCTGAGCAGAGGGAAAAGCCAGAGATGACTCAGAACTAAGTCTCAGTCACTCAAAGTTTCATTAGACCACTGATAGAAACAGAAGTCATAATAGAAAATCAATTCTGCCACCCAAGTACAAATGGCTGGTCATGTATTAGGGCTGTGGTACCTGAAGCTTGCACAGAGTTGGGGAGTTAGGAGTCATCGGTAGAGAAATAAAATGGGAATTTTAGAGTAGGTAAGTTGTCCCCTTGTGAGGAGAAGGAAATGTGCCCAAATGTCAGTTTCACGTTGTTGCCCCTATACCACCTCCAGCTCTTAGTACAGGAGAACCTTGATGACAGGTCCCAGCTAATGGATGGCAGAACAAATTCAAAGGAAGTCAGCAAAGGTAGTGAGTAATAGACAGAGTGACAGAACCTCAATATGTTTCAACTTCAAGAGATCCTAGAATACCATAAGGTGGGGTTCCCAGTCCTCCATCCACAGATGGAGGAACTTCAGCTCGGGTGAGAAAAGAGTGTATGTTGTCCAAGGTCTTCTCATGACCAGCCTATGCTTTCGATTCACAGTTTTGAGTGTCTGCACTGGAAAGATTCGGCTTCAAACCCTCGCTCAGACTTACTGGCCATCTACTTAGCTAACCTCTGTAAAGCTCGGTTTTCTTAGTCATGAAATAACACCTTTCACGATGATTGGGAGCATTACAGCGAAATAAGGTGTGTAGTGCGTCTGACACGGCACTGTTTAATATATACCCTCCCGTACCACCTCACATCAACATTCTCCTTTGAAAAGTCACGGGGACTACTGCAAATCACGTGCCCTCCATTTAACAGGGTGGATCCTCCCTCCTGTGAACCCAGATAAATGGAGATGCACTTTGGTTAGGTTGTTTGGGTGTTTATCTCAAATGCTAACAATAGCTCACTTTGGCAGTAAAAACAAATTCGGGCCAGTGGGATTCTTGGAATATTAGTCCTATTTGTTAACAAAAGAATCTATCTGTCAACAGGACCTCCTGAGTAGGCACCTCATACAGAGAGCGTCGAAGGCACAGATGTGACAAGCTCTACCCTCTCATGGGGAGCCCGAGGAGCCCAAGAACCAAGAGCTATAGCTCCCTTCTCTGATCCAGCAGACATCCCAGAGACTTCCGATACACACTCCTGCCCCACCTTTAGCCCCCACCACACATACGTGTTTAAAATCGGAGACTCAGAAAAGGAAAATAACTTGCCCAATGTCACACAGCAAGTTGGTTGGTTGTTGAAGACTGCAGAAGAAATCTAACTTTCTAGAACCTTGTGAAAGTGATTTCTTCCTCGGTTAGAGGAATTCTGAATGTGAAGGAATAACTCTCTCAGTTGTCCAGTAAGACTGACCACCTTCTTGTTAAATCGTCTTAGGGCAGTGCAAGTAACATGTTACTTTTTTTTTTTTCCTGTGAAAGTAACATTCCACCAAAGAGTGGATGAGGGTTTGTGTGACGGAAACTGTGTCAGGGAAATAGACCAAGCTACAGGAACCCAGGAATTTAAGATATGGACTGGAACATAGGTCGAGGCAGAGAGGACACAATCAGAAACTGAAATTGAAAGAGAATGAGAGAGGTGGAAAGAGAGATGCTGGAGCAAAGATGTGGGGAATAAGACACAAACAGCATAGAAAAATGATGAGGAAACAGAGCCAGATAACTAAAGAGATAAACAAAACAAGAGAAGAAAGAACTAACACAGATGACTTGGAGGCGGAAGAAAGCAAGAATGAGAAAAGACAGCAACCAGGGAAATGTGTGGATTTTGCAGCCCGTAAGAAGCCAGCAGCCAGCAGCAGGGGGCGCCAGAACTCCATGGATATTAAAAGATGCGAAAGGGAGAAAAAGAGGAGAGAGTTTGAAAGAGAAATTAGAGAAAAAGGATGAGAAACTCTTTCTGTAACTTCGAAATTAGAAAAAAACAATGAATGCCCTGCCTTAGGGATCCTGCATTCAGGCATCTCCTACTCCATACTGGCATTGAAAGTGTTTAAGTAGTTGTTTTAAATATCAAAGACTTTCTCAAAGAAAATGTGTCCAAGGGACTATGCTTGGGTCACCCCATTCACACATGGGCAGAACTCCTTCAGTTACAAATGGCACATCTAACTGGAACTAGCTTATCCAAACATTCTCCCCTAAGTCACCTCCCCACAAAAGAGAATTATTCAGATCATACTTGGGTGGCTCAGAGATAAGGAAGCAATATAAAAAGTAAGCCTTGGGAAGGTAAAAATAACCAGGGGATCAGAACACTGCGTTTTGGTATTTTTCCCCTCAATCTTGCTGAGTAGGTCTTATTCTCCCAGCCTTCCCTACGCAGCTTCCATTTCATCTGAAGTCTCTTCCTCAATCTCGAGAGAGAGAGAGAGAGAGAGAGAGAGAAGCCCACTTCCAATTCAGTTTTTAAAAATTCCAGGGTAGGTTTCTGATTGACTCAGCTTCGGTCATGTGTCCACCTCTTGTGCCACTTATAGTCACCAAGTGAGGGGCATACTCTGATTAGTCCACGCCCGAGTGTCACACCCACTCTTGTGTAGTAGTGGAGATGAGGGGAGATGCACAGGGGTAAAGGATCAGCTGTAGAAAGAAGGGCTTAGAATCATGACCCCTGAAGTCACATCAGTTTAGGTCTACCAAGCACATCTTGAAGAACTGAGTTGATGATGTTACCATGAGCTTCTTTCCCTCATCTGTCAAATGACATCAGCTATATCTGCTTTGCACGCCTCCAGGAGTTGTTGTGGTGGTCTGATTGAAATACAGACAGAATCACAACACCTCCTACGAGCAGGTGTGCAGATGAGAATGGCAAGATGAAATAGGCTGAATATGAAAGTCAGAAGACTTGGGTGCTAATTTGACCGACATAAATATGATCAGCAATATGAATTTGAGTAAGTTCCTCATCTCGCTGCATTTAAGTATTCTTAACTGTAAAATTTAGGGGCTTACTGGATCAGTTTATTTTTTAACCTTTTTGTGGTCATTAGACACCTTTGAATGTCTGAGGAAAGATAGGTGCCTTTATTGTCCCCCTCCATGTCAGGAAGTTTGTGAATCCTCTGCAAGCCTATCCAGAGACCCCCAGGATAAGAGCTCCTGGGTTATATCATTTTCAAGGTGATACCTGACTCTCTTCAACTGACTGAAAAGAGGGGCTGCATTCTCAGTGGAAAAGACAGCTCTGTGAATCAAGCAGACGTACATCTCTCTTTGGTTTAAATCCTACTCCCAGAAATACCGTGCATGTTGCTCATTATCTCCTTCCTCTGGACTGTTCTTTCTCATCTCTTCCCTTTGCTTGCCTTCACTGCTTCATCTTTCCTTCACTACAGATAGTCGAGTGTGGGTGTGATGGAAGTTTCTTTTCCATCTGCGTTAGCAGCAGAAAACGTTGCTATCAGGGAAATGGCTGGAACACGTATCATCTCTTATCTCCATCTCCAAGAACTTAAATGATTTCTTTCCCCCAACCCAAAGAAATCAAAGGAGAGGAATTTTAATTGTAGTCACCAGGTGGTGAATTCAATACATCCACATGAGTCTCTGTGCTGGCAGCGTTGTCTGTCGGAGTTGCTTGTCTCACCAGGCAGGAGGATAATGGGATTTCGAGAGTGGGGAGAGAGAGGACTCTGGGGATTTTAACAGTGGCTCCCTGGTAGGAAGGAAACAGTCAGGCAAGGCCTGTTAAACATAGAAGCTGGGAAACCTTGCCTTGGGTCAGGGTTGTCTCCACTCAGGCTCCATCAGGAATAGTTTCATCCAGGGACTCATGGGAGCTGCCTACACAGGATTGCACACATGAATCTGAGATGGATGCTATGCATTGACAATTTTCCTCTGATTGGTCAGTTTAGAGTAGTAGACAGAACTCTAACTTGAGTCTCAGAGAGATCTGGACTTATATCTGCTCTCACTCTTAACTGTTGAAGCTTTTCAATTAATAAATATTTATTGAGTGCCTATTACATGCCAGACATTTGTTCCAGGTAACGTGGATGTTTCAGTGGAAAACAGATTTAGAGCCAAGTTAAACACACACTTAGCCCATGACCTAGCGATCCTACTCCTAAGAATTCACCTAAAAAAAGGAAAAGATGTTCACAAAAAACTTGTACATGAATGGTCATAGCAGATTCATTCATAATAGTCCCAAACTGGCAGTGATCTAAATATTCATCATAGGTCAACAGGTAAGCAAATTGTAGTATAGTCAATACAATGGAATATTAGTAAGTAATAAAAAGAATCTAAACTATTGATATTCAGAAGAACATGAATGGATCTCAAAAACATGATATTGAGCAAAGGGAGCCAGATGCAAAAGGGCACATACTGTATGATTCTGTTTATATGAATTCCAGAAGAGTAAAGACTAATTTATAATTCTAGAAAGCCGATCGATTTGTTGCCTGGGGTGAGGAGTGGGACATGAAAAACTTTTTGGGGTGATAAAAATGTTCTATTTCTGATTATAGTATATTTACTTGTCAAAACTCATTACACTGTGCATTAAAAAACTACATTTAATTTCTTATGTAGTATAATTCTATAAAGTTGGGGGAAAGATTTATTCCCAGCCTACACAGAGCTGTGTTCTAGTGTTGACAAAAAGTAGATTTTAAATTTTAAATTTATCTAATAGAATAGCAGGTGGCAAGAGATGTAAAGATGAAAAACAAAGAGGTTTTAGGGCTTAGCAGAAAACAGAAGAGGATGAGTTGCCTTTTTTTTTTTTTAATGTGAAGTGATCAGAGAAGGCCTTGCTGATAGGCTGACATTCGAGAAGACCTGCATGAAGTGAAAATGTGAGCCATTTAAGAAAGGCATTCTGAACCAATGGGGGAGCAAGTGTAAAGACCCTGAAGCAGAGACACATTGTCCTAATCAACAGAAGGCCAAAGGACAAGGCGGTAGGGTTGAGCAAAGAATACGAAGTGGAGAGCAATGAGACTTGACTCAAGGTCTTAAAGAGAGAAAAGAATCCAAACACATATGGCCATCGAGAACACTGCTTGGACCTCGGCTTCCTGCCTGTGATGGAAAACCAGGAGTATGTTTGGACTTGAGGACAGGTTGACTGAGGTTTCAAAATCTTATCCTTGGAGGTGACAAGAGATGTGGTTAGGGAGACCACATAGAGGGCGAGGCAAGAGATGATGGGACTTGAGTGGAGGTGACGGAATATGAGATCAGATTCCGGATGTAATCTGAAGGTAGAACTAACTACAATTTTTAGATGAACTTGATCTGGGAGGATCTGGGAGGATGAGAAAGCGATATCGGGGATGCCTCCCATGTCGACCCAAGCAATGAGAAGGATAGAGTATCACTGTGTGACATTTGGCAACACACTTAACTTTTCTCATTTTCAGCCTCTTTACCTCTGTAATAAAGGTACTAAATCCTGCTTCACAGACCTCTACAATGGAGTCAGCGAATATAAGTGGAGTGACTAAGATATGAGAAATTCAATAGTTTATTATGTATTTTTCTTCATTAGTGAGTTGAAAACATTCTCTTTTATAGAGGACCTCCAATTGTATTGTTTTATGATTATTACTTACAAATATGAGAGCATCATCACACCCATTTTGCAGGACTAACTGACACATAAAGAGATGGAGTAATTTACTCAGTGTCAAATATTGTTGCAAAGTGCTAGACCCTAATTCAGATCACTTAATATCATATAAAGTAAACTCTGGTGTTCTGAGTCTAAGCTAACTGCCCTCTCTGTGTTTCCAAAGTCTTCTATAGATATTTAGTTCAATTTAAACAAATACTTTTCAAACATCTACTTCATCAAACATCAATACTAGGGAGAAAATAAATAAACCATTGTTATTAGACTCCATGGCATCTCTTTGTCTCCTCTTCAAAGGAAAATCATATTGATATTAATTAAAAATTAGAATCTTTTGACTAAATAAGTTAATTTAATGTCTTGCTTTTTTTTCTGGCATAGTATCATCTCACATTTGCATTCTTCCTATAAAGCAAGTTTTGCTATTCCTGTTTTATAAACGGGAATGAGATTCTAAAAATTTAAATAACATACAAGATTACACAGCCAGTTATCAAAGGATTCCTTAGATTTGTTTGACTAGAAAACTGTCATCACGCAATATGGCCTCTATCTATTCCCTGATCGCTTCTTATATTTGAATATAGGAGAGAAGTAGTAGGCAGTCTGTAAGTTGGCCTTAGGTTCAATGCCAGTCTATGAATATTGGAGAATATGACATATTGGAGAACCCAATGGGTCTCGAATGTCTGAATCCCAAGAAATTCTCAGGTCTGCAGCTGACTGCAGCCAGGTCGAGCTTTGGAGAAATGGGATAGCCGATGAGTTCTCAGCCTCCAATACAGAGGCCGAGGGAGTTTCTGCAGCTCACCAAAAGTGAGAAGTTGCTCAGCACAGATTTTGAGCTTTCTGCTGCCTTTGTGGAGTAACCATTAGGCAAATGAGCTGGTCTGAGGGAGGCTGATAAGGCTCAGGAAGAGAATGTATGAGTCTTTCCAGAGAGGGTCTTTTGAAGCAACCACAGAACAATGAAGCTGCTGGCCTGTGATAGGAAAAACCTAGAAAAAACAAGCAAATGAGAGCCTCTTCCTTAATTCCTTGGATCTGCATTTTATCGGGAAGGCCACTTGTGCTTACAAAAAGCCGTAATCATTCATGGTGGGACACAAATTCTCAGCAAGACCGCAGTTGCTGATCAGGTCTAAATATTCAGGATCCTGTCTACAGACATGTTTCTCACTGTGCAGCCTGCCTATTCTGTTCTCACACCTTTTTTAGTTTCTTAAGCATCTGGACCATCTGGGAGTCATGCTTGCAAAAGACTATTTCTTATCCCAGAAGGTTTAAGCTTTAAGTGATCCTTGGGGATGACGGCACTGGCTACACCTATCTCCATCATTCTAAGCATCAACAAGGATGCATCAGGGGCACATGATTACCTGCCCACCTTGTCCCTCAAGACTAATGGTTGGAAACCTTGGGGTCAAGAATATCGAGTCCTTAAACTTCTCTTTTCTTTCTGAGCTCTTCTCTTGGTCAATGAAAAGAATAATGGCTTTGGAACTGGAATACTCAAGGCATAATCCTGGCTCGCTCTTTTAAACCTTTCATAAGTCATGGCCTTTAATTGGGATTCAATTTACTTATTCTTGAAATGGAGACTGTGGCTCTATTTCATAGGGCTATCGAAGGGTCAATTACAATAATAATTTTAAGGAGCTTCGAAGAGCTTCTGGTATGTACTTGTAGCCCCGGTCAGAATGGACTTCTTTTAATTCTCAATTTGCTAGGCTCTCTCTCATTCTAAGCCTTTCTTTACTCTTACACTGTTGCTTCATGCTCTTCACCCCAACACATCTCTTCATCTGGCTCTTGTGTACTCTTCTTCCCCATATAAGTTTAGACATCATTTCCTCTGGGAGATCTCACTTGATCATTTCCCTAAGTCTGACTGAGAGGGCCCTCTCTAGGTTCCTAAAGCACTCTGTTCTTAAACGACAATTTTCTCAGCCATGTCCTGCACTAGATACTAAACCATGAAAGCAAGGACTGTATCTGTTGTGGACTTATGTCAAAGTTATGTGTTTTCCTGCTTTACAGAACTCTTTTCCATGATTTATCAACTGTCAACTCTCCTAATTAACATCCCTATGAAGTAAGTTGTATTAATCAGATCATAAAAATAAAGAATTAGTGTTCAAAAAGGTTAAGAAACTCACTCAAATTACACTATTAGATACTTTGATTATCTAAAACTCGCTACAATTTTATTCCAATCATGTCTAATTCCAAGCAATAAAAGTAAGCATTCATTAAGAACATTTTAAGTGCCACACACTGTATTAAGGGTTTACACTACAACCATACTGTTGAGGTATGTATTATCACAATCTGTATTTTACAGCCTCAGCTGCATGGTGTCAGAGAGAATAAAAAAACTTGTACGAGCACACTAGAAGAATAGATGATGGAGCCTCGATTAAACTTGGTTCTATGATATTCTGGAGCCCAAGTTCCTCATCAGAGACTCAGACACTCCTTTGAAGCCTCAATAACTTCCATTGTAGTAAAAAATATATATATTTATTTGTACTTCTTTAACCCTTCACCCCTTGCTCCAACCAAAGTTTTAGTTTTTAAACTTAGAAATAAACTCATTTTTTCTTATTCCATTCTCTACAGATAAAAATTTCCTGTTCAATATTCCTATAAACAAAATCTATAACACTTGAATGTGGCTGCCAAGAAATTTGGAATTCCTAAGCATTCCACAAAATAGGAAGTTTCTAGGTAATAAGTTCATTACAGAGAATAAACTTATCATCTTATCATAACTTTTGAATTATTCAAAAATTAACTCACAAATGTTATTACAAGCTTATATTCAAAGGAGAGAATGGCAAAGGACAACTAAGAATCCATCTGAGACAATTTGAAGGGTTTAGAATTGTTAGCTTGGGAAAAAGAAGGCCGGCTGTGTGTGTGCGCCTTCTATGTGACGTGTGTGAGTTGAGTTTAGTAATGAGAAGGAAGGTAGTCATGATAGCTGTCTTCAAATACTAGAGACTGATAAGTGGAAGATATGAGGAAGCAAGTCATGTCTTCATATAAGGAAATACTTTAAATTAGATGGAGCACCCATTCAACAATGGAATGGTAAAGCTTCTGAAGTCATGAGCATCCTATGACTGACTGCAAGTATACAAGCAGAATTTACCGGAGATACAATACACAAGATTCTTCATAGATAGAGTGATTATATACTGGAATCCTTTTGAAGTGAGAGGAAGGCATATAAATAATATTGAGAGTATACTAAGGGACCATCGGTTATCCTATACACACACTTAGTAATTTCTCAGGTTCCTTTCAATTCTAAGATTCCATTACTATATGAATTTAAGTTAGCAACTTCTAATAATACTGTGGATAATAAATTTTGAGTTGGCTATAAAAAAATGAGAAACGACCTAGGCGTAAGAGTTTCATTTACCCTTAAACGCATATTTAATTGACTAGTACTTTGGCAGGTTGGATGAAGGGTGTTTAATGGCCTCACTCACATATCTAGCAGTTCTTTAGGGCTATCGACATGGGCACTTTGATTCTCCTCTGTAAAATCTTTTCACATGGCTACCTTAGGCTTCCTCACACGGCAGTTGGGTCCTAAGAGATTGCGAGAGGAAGCTGCAGGATTTCTTGAGAGCTCCTTCGGAAATCACATGACATCTCATCTATTGGTCCAAATATGTCACAGGCTAGTGTACATTTTAAAAAGTTCAACATTTCCAATGGGTAGAGAAATAGACTCTACCACCTGAAGGGAGGATGGGCAATGTCACGTTGCAAAAGTACATGCGTAGAGGAATTTGCGGCCATATTTTGTCATCAAACACATACACATTGGAAAAAGGGGTATTTCTTTAGCATCTTACCTAAATTCTTGCTGATCTTGTACCAATCAAAATAATGATCACTTACGGTAGACTAAAGCGTATTTTCTCTCCCAGTTTCCAAAGTTCTTTAATATCTACTTTCTCTTTCATTTCCATAACGCTATATCCTTAGAGTGAGATGTTTCATACATTTGAGTTTCAGTTTCCCTGTTTATAAAGTAGAGAATGTTCTTGCTATTTTTAGGGTTATAAAAAGTCCAGTGGGATAATCAAGAATGGTTAGCAGTGGCCAATATTACGAGATTTCAGTGAGCTTTTTGGATCCAGCCTCAAGAAAGGAAAGTCTAAATGATCATATTTATGAACCCCAAATCCTCAAAAAAGATTTTTTATACAAGAACTATCTCAATGTATAAGTCCTGGATATAGTTTAGACTTTGAAATATTAGATTTTCAGCCATACTTTATTGGTTTATTAGATAAAAGAGTAGATATCTGAAAGTAAGATAGTCACAGAAAATCCAGTTGGTTTAATTACCATCCTGTGATAGGAAAACTCCACTAAATTTTATGTTAACCAAAATCTAACAGTCTGAAAACACAGATATTGTATAAATCTTAAAATAAGTCTCCATGGTTTGTCTACTCACCTACGTTCTGTTCTCTATACTAAAATTATTTAAAGACAGTTTAAATGCCTTAGGGAACTTGTTTAAATTCCTTAGGTACAGTAAGGAGTGGTGGAAAAGAATTATCATTTATCATACTCTTCCTCTGTCTCCCAAATCCTACACATGATGATTCGCTATATGTTCTCAGTGAAGTTGTTACAAATGAGCATACCCTGGCTTGTCCTCACTTGCTCAAGGGTTCAGATAGCCAACGTCAGATCACTGATTCAAAATGAGATGTCCTAATACCAAAGCCCTGTAGTCTCTGTATACAATGCTAACTTCTCAGAAAAGCAAAGGGCTTCAAGATAGCACCCTCTTATAGTAAAGAAATCCTGAAAACTGAATATGAGGTGGTCATTGTTAGGAAAAGGCATCCGACTGAAACCTTTGGGGACTATGGAAAGAAAAAAGGAATGCCTAGTGATACAGTCTGTACTACAGAAATTCAATTAAGAGCAGGAAAGATAATAACAAAAGGTCCCTTTGATTCCTTGGGGTGGTCTCTTATTAATAATTCAGTGGCTTCACGGTGTCTGCTGCATTCTCTCCCTTCTCTCTGCATCTCAGGGAAACAGAGGAGAAAGATATTTTTGAACAGAGAGCTGCCCCAGTTCTGTTGGTCACATACATATTTCACTTCTTAAAAACTGCCGACAAACAGCAAGATACATTTTAGTGCCAGCATACCATAAATTTATTTGCTCGTTAATGCAGCTTCCTAGTTCATGTTTTTGCTAACTAAGAGCATCAAAATGTCAATCTGTCCTCAGGGGTGTACCAACCTCATGATCTGAACTCGGTAACAAGATAAGAGTATGGACTGTTCAGGAGCACATGCTGCCTCAAGAATTGAGGCATGCTGAAATCATAATATCAGAGAATCCTACAGCAATACAACGAGACTTGTAGAACCATAGACTAATAGACTCTTAGAAGTGGCTGAACAATATGGTATATCTTACTGTTTAGCTTTTACTTTTTGCAACATCCCCCGCCCCATAGCCTTAACTTCCTTTTACATTATACCGATATTTAGAGATGGATGAATTCAAAATTGGGTATTATCTTAACATAATAATGAGCATTTGAGTCCACTGAAAAACAGAAAGAGGATAAGAGATTGGGCCAAGTGGTATGATTCAATTTGGCATCAGTGGCCCTTAGTACAAAACAAAGGCATAAATATTGACACAATCTCATGATTTCTGTTTGTTTGTTTATTGAAGTATGTGTTTGCCTATCTCATCTTTATTTTGGCAGAAGGGCCTTGTTTTTTTCCTGGAGAACCATCCCTCCTCGACTCTCTGAGGATATTATCTAGAAGGGCTGATCCAGTTCCCTGGCCTCAGCCTGACAACTGGCTTACTCCATCTCCCTAGCCACAGTTCATGAATAATCATGGCACCCTAGTCAATCAAATGAGAGTGAACACTGGACTTTGCTAAACATGTAGGATAAAGATACTTCCTTTTCCCTGGAGATGCTGATCTAGCGAAATATTACTCTAATGTGTCAGTGACCTTCTGATCATCTTGTAATAAAAGCCTAAGAATGAAGCTCTCAGAGAGAAAAGCAGGACAGAGATACAAACAGAAAAAAGCCTAATGGGGCAGAGATATGGGTACCCCCACATTCCGCAGCCCCCTGCAGTGAGGCGGGGCAGTGTGGCCAGGTCAGGTCAATGGCATGTAGTAGAAGTGAGGTACCCAAAAAAATAAGGTGACTAAAAGTTAAACATACAAATATATAACGCAGCCATTCAAATCCTAGGTATTGCCCAATAAAAATGAAAGCATATGTTCGTACAAAGACTTCTATGCAAATATTCACAATATCTTTACTCATAACAGTCAAAAATTGGAAGCAACCCAAATGTTTATCAATAGATGAGTGGATTAAAATATTGCACTCTGTTTATAAAATGGAACTCTACTCAGAATTTAAAGGAATAAACACATACATACAATGAATGGGGTGACTCCCAAAATAATAATGCTGAGTTAAAGAAACCAGACAAAAAAAAAATACCAGATTAAGGATTCCATTTGTAAAATTTTCTAGAAAATGCACACCGATTAATACTAACAGAAAGTAGGTCAATGGTTGCCTGAGGACAGTGGAGAGGGGCAAGGACCGGGTTAGGAAAGGGTTATAGAGTGTTGTGATTAAACTTTAGAAGGCGATGGATGTTTATTGTCTTGACTGCCACAATGCATATGTCAAATTTGTTAAATCGTACAATTTAAACATGTGTAATTTATTATAAGTCAATTATACTGCAATAAAGCTGCTAAAGGGAGATGGGGCTTATGTTGGCCTGAGTCTCCTGGTAGAGCAGAGCCCCCTCCCACCAACAGCTGACCCACACTAGATATGTGTCTTTCGGTAATAAAGCTGCATAAGAAATCACCCCAAAATTTAATGGTTTACACATTGATTGCTTATTATCACATTTATAGGTCTGTGGATTAACTGCAACTTAGCTTAGTTTCAGCTGGACTTTAGGACCTAAGCTAAGGGTTGGGTTCAGATAGATTTCATGAGTCATTTATTCTCCTTAGAGCAGCAGCTATTTGGGCCAAGAGGTATGCTCTGTGTGTCCCAGGCTGGGGCCAGGTGGATGGCCAGTAGCTACCTAAGCTGTATTCTGTTCATGGTATATTACAAGAGTGTGGACTGGATATGCATGTGTGTGGTCTCTGCTCATGTGATGCCTGCAATGTTCCACTGGCCAACCAAGTCTTTGTTAAACTCAACTTCAAGGGGGTGCAAAATACACTCAGTCACAGTGGGAGAGGGAGGGAAGGGACTATCTATTAAATAGTAATTTAAACTATAATATGTATGTACCATAAGCCAAAAAAGCAAGCTTTTGAATGTCAAACCACTAAGATATCTGGGGGTTATTTGTTACACACATGATGCCTTTCCATCCTGGGAATAATATCAGATGTGCACTGGAATCCAGTGGTAACTGAAAGTTTTAGCTTTCTCAGCCAATAAATTTATGTACTTGACCTTAGTTTGAGTCTGATTTTTCTCATTTGAGCCAAAAGTGTCTATACTATTATAATTGTGTGAAACAATAACTGGAAAACAGCCAAGTCCAATAAAACATATCACATCTATCATTTTTTGAGCACCTACTATGTGTCAGTCGCTTCACATTTTTTCATTTAAGCCTCATATGAAGCAAGGGTGCTTTATACATTAGTCTTTTATTGAGAAAACTTAGGTCCAGTGTCTCAGGAAAAGAGTTGAGAAGCAAATGTAGGTCTGTCAAAACCAGGACATATTCTCTATGCAATTTACTATGTTTTTGCTCATGAGACAAAACAAAACATTGCACAAAGGCAATTGTGATATTCCTCTGTCTTGAGACAAAGCTGTCTCATTTCTTTCTGAAAGATTAGCATCTAGCATCTATTCTGTGTGTTTTAACTCTCTACAACAACCTTCCTGAATTGTTGTTATCAGTGCTTAACCACCCTGAGACCTACAAATTCTTCCTCAGTCTAAACAGTGTGCTCACTGAGAAAGCCGTGGATGTACTGTTCAGCAGCGTGGCTTGAAATCCCTCATCTCCCATCTAGTATCCGGGAGAACTTTGGAAAACCACTTAAACCTCTAGTGCCTCAGTGTCTTCCTTTATGAAATGAGAAGACGATTTCTCGCCCGCCTACCTGATTTGACAGTTAAATATGATAAACCGAAAGCAGTTTATAAATTATACAGTGCTTTGAAATATTACGTAGGATTAATAGTATCATCTTAATTAAAGTTACGAATAATGATTCAGAGAAACTAATCTCTCTTGGTAGAATTTTAATTGTAACAACTGGCTATGGGGAGGGAGGTTTATAGATAGCAGGGGGCATTTTTGTCAAGTGACTCTTAGTTTAGACCAAATAGACAAATGTTGTCTATGCCTTCATATATGACAATAAGCTCTGCTACATCTGGTAGATTCAATACCATATCTAGCTCTGAGGTCTCTAATTACCCATGGCTTTCTCCAGCAATCTCCAGCCACTCCATGATCATCAAAAGAGCTCCCAACACTGGCTGCGATGCTTTTTCTTTTCTCTAAGAGGTCTTTATTAACTCCTCTGCCTCTGCTGAGTCCTGGAGGCCAGCTAGGTGATTAATAGCCCCTGAATTATGATCCGACCAGAAAGGCTGTTGGTGAAAATTTATACTCACAGTGGTGAGCTAGAATTCTTTCAACCCAAGTACTCGACATTCATTGCACAATTTAATTGTGAAGAGTAGTAGTTAATGAGAGCGCAGGGGAAGAAGGTGAAACTGGAGATGAGAGTCTGGGCTGAAGGCCAGTGCTCCCTGCAGTAAAGTTACACCTGGGAGGGATGAATCATAGAGTGGACAAATTGCAGCACTGGAAACGGGGTTTTCATCATCATTATGTTTTATCAATAAGGAAACCAAGGCACAAAGAGACCAACGAGCAAGACAACAGTAACAACACCGCCGACTGCCTTTTTGTTTTAGTACCTTTCAAGCTCTAGGTAGGAAGCTTTACAAGCATGAAAGCACACAAAGCCAATCTCAAGAACAATATGGTAAATTTAGATATCGTCTTTATCTCACAGATGAGAAAGTTGGGGTCAAGTGACTTGTCCATGATTATGCAGCAAGTCTGAGTTCTGGGATTGTAAACAGGATCTGTCTGGACTTCATAACCTCTGCTCCTTCGAGTGTATCCTTTTAATGTTACTCTTTGCTGCTACCATCAACACAGAGTACATTTTACCAGCTAGGAAACTGAGATTCGGTGTGGGTAAGCAATGTGCCTAAAGTCCTGTAGCAAGCAAAAAGCAGAACTGGGATTCAGACCCAGGTCTGTCTGACTCTAGGGATATTTATCTTAGCTGCTACCATACCCAGCTGTAGCTACCACTAATAACCAACACTGTCACCATATACCCAATACTGTGATTCAAACCCCCTCATTTAAGATACAAGGCTATTGAAATGCTGCCTGAAGATCTGAGGATGAGATGAGCTGGGGGCAAGAAGGGCAAAATGTAGCATGCTTTGCATGCTTCCATTACCACTGCGCCAAGATGGTCAATTTAATGGCATAAAGAAGACCCTATTTTGATAATTGATCATGACATTTTCCAATCCATGCAATCCACAGGGATCATGGGTTCCAAGTTAACTCACTTCCTACACTGGAAGAATCCTGGTGCTTAATAAAACCACATTGTCCTTCTATCCGATCAGAAAATTAGATGCCAAAATGCATGCAAACCTCTGAGCCCTGCTAATCTTCTTTGAGTAAATAAATTGCAAAAATAAAGTATCTTTTTCACTTGCATATAAAAACAAGAAAATGAATATCTTTTGCATAATTGCTACGAAGGGCCCCAACTAGCCATTTTGTTGCAATTTCATATTTCAATAAAGTTTTATTTATTTTCATTTGCAAATGAATTTGTTTATGAAGAGAAGACTCTTTGCTCTGACTGGTGCCAGATTGTTGGGAGGAGTTTTCCCACCCAACAGTGGCCTTTATGCTGACCAGGAGACCTCTGAGCTTGTCTCCTTGTGTTCCCTTTCCCAGCTGCTCCTGCCTATTATTGTATTTATAATTTTATTTCTATCCAACTGCCCAATTGCCTTATTTCATAAATAGAAACTATAAATGTGTTCATCTGTTTAACAAATATTTATGGAATACCTACTATGTTCAAAATCTGTTCTAAATACCACAGATACAACAATAGCAAAGCAGATAAGAATGCTCGCATTCTGGAATGAAAAATCCAGACAAAAAAAATGTGTTTGTTCAGAGGAGGTGTTTGGGGGGTGCAAAAACAGCATCAGAACATTCCGCAACAGTGGGAAAAGCATGTACAAAGGTCTCGATGTGGGGAGTATCTTGGAACACTTGTGAAGTAGGGAGATGTGTGGATGGCGTGGAGTGAGTAAGGGAACAGTGGTAGGAGATGAGTCTGGAAAGGCAGCAAGAGCCAGAGACCAAGGAGATCTTGCAAACAGCATCATGTATATGAGAGACAGCATTTTGCAATGGAAAAAAAATAACTAAAAACTAAAGATCCAAAGAAACTTTCTTGACAGGCAGAGCAGAATAAATTCCGTTAAAAAAGATGTTTGGACTTTAACTGGTTTTCCAAATTCATATTTTTCATACTGTTTATTCTCCTGTGTCTATAAATTGTGGTGTGAGTGGTGGCAATTGATGTGACTGAGGGTCCTTGAATGCTCAAACCCAATCCTGACCTAGCCAGTGTCCATGAGAGTTCCAATGAAAGGTATTTTCCCAGAAGAAAGAGAGGAAGCAAAGTACACTCTTGATGTTCTTTATTCAAAACCACAAGGTGGTTCCAGGGCAGGATAAGCTGGGCCACATAGGTAACTACTTTTTTCCCATGCCAAGGTATTACTACCATGACAAGAAAAGGCAAGGCCAAGGAGAAAATCAAAGAAGGATATATATCAGAGATAAAGTATTTTCTCCCTAAGGCTGAGAGCTTAGTTGATCAAATTTGTCAACATATGGGATTTCCTTGGTTCTATCTAGATTCCAGGTAGATGAAAGTTGGGCAATTTCAAGTATAGCTTTTATAAGAAAAAAAAAAAGATAGAAAAAAATGTAAAGGAGAAGAAAGAGAATAAATGAGAGACATGATTTGGTCTCAAGATTACAGAGAAAGATGTTCACTCCAGGCCTCCAAGGATGAAGTCAATAACCAATAACCCCTTGGACGCAGCTCTGGGGCCATCTTACACCTTGGTCTAACTTACTCTCTTGGAATACTTGGGCCTTGTAGTTTTTGTCAGATCAGAGGCTGAGGGAAGTTTCAAGAGACAGACACTAGAATGCATGTTATTAAGACAAGTGAGAGCTTATGCAAATATTTAGAAAAATTAAAGATAAAGACCTTCTTTCCACCCAAATTTGTAGATCAATCTGTTACAAAAAAAGAACTTATCTAATTTTAGTGTTGGTGAGACTAAGTACAATCTCTTTAAAAGTAGCATTGTTTGTTACAGAAATATGAAAAGATGCTCAAGCTCACTAATCATCAGAGAAATAATTGAATGTATCACTAAATGTTAAAATGGGATAAGAGAAACTTTTAACCAGCCTCAGCGTCCAAGATTTATGGAATGCTGGAAAGGATGTCAAGAGACCATTTCATTGAGTCCTTGTCTCCATTTAGCAGATGAATACATTAGGACTTAGCTGCTTCAGATTCCTTGGTCAGAATTGTCTCAATAGCACCATGCCCCTCCTTCCAAGAAAGATTAAGACAGACGACATAGTGATTAGAGTTTTTCCAAATGGTTGGAAGCTTGGCACAAGCTACTCCGATATGTAGCTGCCTACCCGGTAATGAATGTTGTCACAATGTTCATAGCACTTGCCATCCAGTACTTCTACAGACTTCCCTCTGACTCATTTCTACTCTTTGCTCACTTCTCTCTCTCTCTCTCTCTCTCTCTCTCTCTCTCTCACACACACACACACACACACACCAGTCTAGCTGTACCCCTGTCAAAGGGCAAAAAAGGGGAATAAAGGGATGGTAATATTATTTTGGTATCTTTAATACACTAGGCTCTGGGCTGTATACTTTTGTGTTTGTCTTTTCATTTAAGCTGCACAATAATGCTGATAGAGGTAAATTAGTCACATTTACAAATGAGGAAATATGCCCAGAATTCAGAGAGTTGGTAGGTAAGAAAAGCTCATCAAATTCAGCTCCATCTGACTCCCAAAGTGTGTTCTTTCCATGTAGCCTCATTTATATCACTCTTCTCCATCTGTTCAATAGATGTTCTTGCTCCTTGTCTTGGGCGTGTAAGAGAGCACATTCATTTAATAAACACTGAGATTCTATTATGTGCTTTAAAAAGCTAAAGAATCAAAAATATATAAAACAGAGTGCCCACCCTCAAACAGATCACAGTTGGTATATGTATGTATGCTTGGGGCTTGGAACTGATTAAGAATGCACATTAGTAAGTAAGTATCTTTTAAGATAGAATGTTTATTCATTCATTTATTCATTCATTCAGTGAATGTTTATTAAATACCTATTCTATGCCAGGCATTATTCTGTGTCAGTGTTTATCAATCCTGGCTGCATATCAGGATAAACTTGTGTTTTTAAAAAACAAACAAACAAAAAAGACAAAAAAAAAAAACAAACCCCAAAACAAAAACTAATCCCTGGCCCATTCAACAAATTCTATTTAATTGACATAGGGTGGGGCCCTGGCATCAGAATGCTTTTAAAACCTCCTAGGGAATTGTAATATGTAGCCAGGTTTGAAGAAACACTCTTCCTGGCTCTAGAGATTCAGCAGCAAAGAAGTGAAGCACTCCGGGCATTCATAGGGTATGTTTTGTTTTTATTTTTGTTTTCATTCAGATAGAGGAAGTGGTAGATAAACGAGGAGAGGCGAAGGTGAAGCTGGAATGTCCGGCTTGCACATAAATCATCTTGGGCCTTAAATTCAAGGCAATTTGGATGATTTGAAGCAGGGGAGTGACATGAAGGCTCAGGTACCTTCATGTTCTAAATGTCTGTGGTCAGGAAAACATTTCTATGGATTGAATATGAACCAACTGTCCTAAGAGTTTTGGTCAGACTGATTGATACAGAGATTTGTTGTAGAAAAGGAGCAGACTAACTTTTCTGAGAATAGCGGTCATTCAGGTAACATAAGTTCACCTTCAGGTGACTGGGTCAAAAGGGAGTAGGAATTATTAAGTGGTTGGGTTTCACACTAGACCAAGCCAACAAAGAAGACTGAGTGAAAGTAGTTAAATCTTTCAATTTTACCCTTATTTATACCATGAGTTTCATTTTGTTTATGCCGGTCATGGCTTGGAATCTGACAAATGTGGGTTTGAGTTCCAGTTTTATTTTGACTAACTGGGTAACCTTGGGCAAATGATGTAATCTTTTAGTGCCTCAACTTTCTCATCTATAAAGCGGAGTTTAAAATAGTACCCACTTTCTGGGGTTTCTGCGAGGGCCAAAGAAGATAATGTACTTTCTGCATTTCTGGCTTAGAGTAAATACCTTCTTAATATTGGCTGTCATTCTTATTACCTCAGTGTTTGTTATTATGGCATAATTTGTAATAAGTGAATGCGTACAGATAAGGAGTGTGACTAAGTTTGCAAAAGCAAGGGAATACGTGATTGCAAACAAATGAGGTATATGCATTTAATCTACCTTAACAGTTACTATATGGGAATCACTTTCAACACATTTTATAAAGATCAACTTCACATAACTCTGGCAGGGTATATCTTTTTACATTTTATTATAGAAAAATTTTTAGAGAGAAATTTATAATGTATAATGAACTTCCATGTACCCATCTCTCATCCTTAGCAATTATCAACATTTTTCCAATTTTATCTTATCTATGGATTTCTACTTATTTTCTATGAATCTAGGACATTATGCCATTTTACTTTTAAATATTTTAGTATGCTTATCTAATGGATCACTGCATGTATATTGTCTATTTATGACCAGGCTGTTAATACAACTAAAAAAATTAACAATAATTCCTTAATACCAAGGACCCTTTCATATTAAAATTTCCTCAATTGCTTCAGAGATATATTTTTTACAGATACTAAGTGGTATGAATTTTATCTTCAAACGCTCTCTAGCTTCCTGCAAAATACTACAGAAATTCTCCAATTTTCGACTTGCAAATAGCTGGTTCCAGCTCACTCCAAAAGGTGTGGGAAAAGGTGACTTAAAATGTATCCTCAAATTTTTGGAGATGTGGTGGTGAATGTGAAATTTAGAAAAATACATGCCCTTGACTCTAGGTCTTCTCATTCATTCATTTGTTCATTCCAGGCATTTACTGGGCTGTCTCTGTGGGCTTTACTCTGCACTGCACTACGAACTATGGGTACAGAAATAAATAAGAAAATTTCCGTCTTCAAGGAAATTCTAGTCTAGTGTGTATGCTGAGGGTGGAAAAGGAGGAATTGCAATAAAACAGTTCTAGTGCAGCAGGAAGGACTGAGTTAGAGGGGACACAGGGTGTTTTCAGAGCATCTGCTCTGATGAGAAGCACATGATGGGAAACGTCTAAGTGCCAGTTTTGCAGAGTCACTACGAGTGAGTGGTTGGACAGGAAGAGAAATGGAGGAAGGATCATATAGGCAGAAGAAACGGCATTTGTGAAATGCAGAGGAAGAAGAAATATGGGCTGATACAATTTCTTGAAGTAGTTCAATTCGTCTTGAACTCAAATGTGTGAAGGGAGAAATGGAGAGGTTTATGGCTAAAGAGGATAGCAGGGCATAGTAGCCCTCACAGGCTATGTCAGAGAGTCCCTTATTTCGAAGGCAATCTTTTTGAAGGGCCGTAATGTGACATGATCATATTTGCACTAGAAAGTTTCCTCTGGTTGTTCTGTGGGTAATGATTGAAAGAGGCTGGAAGCCAGAAAGCTAGGTGGTGGCAGGGACAGAATTGATGAGGAAATGGAAAACTTCGTCACTTAGGGCTTGGGGAGGGAGAGATGGCCTTAGAGGTGTCACTGCTTTCTGAAGCCTAACCTCTCGATTTTGTGGTTTCAGAAACTTACCTCTCCATCAAAGAGTTAATGGGGTTCTGGAGAAAACATGGTATGGTGAATGAGTATATGACAAGGGAAGAGAAGATACTTTTGCCCTGCCTTCACTACTTCACGTTCTAATTGTGCCCTCATTCTAATTACTTTGCTTTGCTGACCTCTTGTATCCTCATCCATAAAGTGGGACCATGACAGCTACATTCATTTCCTTAGAGCCCATGGGAGGATTAAATGATTCACACTACTTTGAAGCAATTTGTACACTCTAAAGAACTTTACAACTTGACATCATACTCTCGATTCTCTGAACCAGTCTCAAACCATGAATAGTATCTAAGGAGTATCTGTGTGGACCAGGCTTGGGGCCCAGGCAAATTTCGTTGCTGGAAGAGACTTTAAAATTCCTTGAAGGAGCTTTAATTGTACCAGCGAATCCAACCTCAGAATATCCTCATAGGCTGCATGTTTGTCCTCAGTTTTGCAGTCACATCGGTTTCTAATTAGTTACAATTTCAGTGGGAAAGTGACTTTGGAAAAGACAGGAGTGCTGTCAGCACATGAGGGAGGGATTTGAGAGAGAGGGAGAGAGATTGCTGTTAACTAACCCCTCTTCTGTCTGGTTGGGACTCTGAGTGAATATGAAAAGTAAGCAGAAACTCAATTAGTAACCCCTGAACTCATCCCATGTTATCTCTGAGAGCACACACCCTCTTCCATCCTATGCCTCCAAAGAAGCAGGCTTCCTGTCAAACTATTACAAGGAAGGATGCAGACTCAGAAGAAATAGACGATAAAGCAACTTATGGATGCTTCCACCTCCCCCAGCATTTCTAATTCAGGGTTTTCTGTGAAGATGAGCATGTTTCTAGTTCTCACATCTTAAAAGGAGATAACCATTTCTATTATATTCACAGTTTTGTTTTGTTTTGTTTTTTTCCATTAAGTACCTACTATGTGCCACATAGGCATTCCTTTCAAAGTTTTATTAAACGCTGGTATTATTGTCCCTATTTTACAAATTAGGAAACTAAAGTTCAAAAAGGTAAGTAGCTACCCAGCTACTAAGCAAAGGATCAAAGACTTCTTATGTTTTAAGTCATTCGATTCTTAAACAATAATGTGAGGTAGCTACTATTATTCTTTCCATTGTCAATTGCATTACCACTCTTGCCTGTTTCTCTTTCTGCGGTGACTCTCCCTGTGACAGGATTGTGTTTCTTGTTCATCGAAGACAGACGTGGTGATGTGGAAGGTGAGTGGAAGTGGCAGGTGTTAATGTTGCGTAGATGCTTTAATATTCTGAGTCTGCTTTGTCATATCTCTTTATTTCTTTGCTATTCAAAAAACAAGGTCCCAGATAGAAGGGTCTCAAAGTGAAGACAATATAAAGGAAAGTCATAGCCATATGTGGACATATAAAAAAGAATCCTGAGGTTTTAGGATCATTTGTTACACAGTACGGCCTAGCTTAAACCAACTAACACACCATTTGAAGAGAAATACATTAAGAGAGCTTGACTAGGTGTTTAGTTATTAAGTGGTAAACCTGAAACTTGAAGGCAATTCTGTCCTACTCTAACCTGTGTGATCTTTACCACTATATCACTCCCCCTCTACAGTTACGGTTCCATGAGATTTTCCTATATTTTACAGGGACTGTTTTGAAACAACAGCAGCTAGTTTTAATAGACTGACAAGTGGGAAGGTTCTTGGTAAGAAAGCAAAGTACATTAGGGCAGTGATTTGTAATTTCAGCGAACATACAATTCATCGGGGGATTTTGTTAAAATGCACATACTGAACTAGGAGGTCTGGGGCAGGACCTAAGATTTTGCCACTCAAACGGGGTTCCAGATGAAGCTTATACTGCTGGTGCTTGGACTCCTCTTGAGTAGCAAGTCTAGGGGATCTCAGTCAGTTCATCATGGTGATGGCAGAAAGGTTAATTAACATAGTACTGCACAGGGGTTAGGAATGCATAAGCAGGACTGAGACTGGGGTCAGGCAAGCAAGGCGACAAGGGAGTGAAATCTGAGGAAGCAAATTTGAGCAAGTGTTGACCCTGCAATCTCCGGAACCTGAGAGAGGGTGCCTCCTTGTTTAGTCTGCCGTGTTCTGTTTCTAAGTTGATTCTAACAATTAAATTTGAAACCTCAGTTCACATAGAGGCAGAGAGTATGCTCATATTTTACCTTTGCCTCGGTCCTAACGTCACTGATTGCTATAAGGCTATTCCAAGGAGGATGTCCTCACACCAGTACAAAAACAGCCCTAATCAGAAAAAAAGGCTCAAAATCACATCATGCTAAAGTTAGCTTCACATGTGAAACAAATTGTTGCTAATTTTTGATTTACGTGTTTACTTCCAAAATTTTTCATTATCTTTCTTTTTCTTAAGTTCTGTCCCTTTATCACAGCTTCCAGATTTTCCAAGCTCGCAGTTATATACAGTTTCTATCGAATCAACCCCACCATCAATATCCCTCAGGAAACTTCCTCCTAAAATTTTTTGTGCGATTTTTCCAAATTGGACTGAATATTTCTATAATAAGGCATTTAAGGAAACGTTTATTTTTGGTTGTCTTAAACTGTATCTAAATCAGAAAGCAAAAGTTAAAATACCCGGGGTCACTGATATTGTAAAAGAGAAACCTAAGAATCACCAACTTTGCTCCCCATTCTGTGAGCCCTACCTGTTTCCAAGAAGCAGAAACCAATCCTGTTATCGTAGAAACCAGCATCCGTCCCCCTTCTTTTCAGTCTCTTTAAGAAGATGACTAGGGTAGGTAAAAGGGATGGGAATCAACAGTTACCTGAGTCATTGCTGGCCTTGTGAAAAGAGTAATTTCTCCCATAAGTGGTTTTTCCTTTTCAAGGAAAAGGGAACTCTTAAGAAGGCAAGAAAAATGAAATTCTCAACATCCCCCGAGCCAGGTAATGCGGATACAAAGAAAATAACTCATAAGGATTTGGAAAGCCTAAAGGGAAGACTGACATATTCCTTCCCTAATAGAAGGCACAGAACTTGAAGGAACACCTGGTAAGAGATTTTGAGAAGCATTCATATTTGTAACATATTGGGCAGGTCAGTTCCTTCTCCAGCAAGTCTGCTCCATGCCTGCCCTAGGATGTGGCTTTCTCATTTGGTCTTATTAGTCAGCAGTTCCAACTAATCCTGAAAGCATTTACGTCTCTCTTCTGATGCCTCTACTTTTATTTTCTTTTTGTTTTTCTCTCTCTCTCTTTCAGTTCCCCCTCTCTCGTTCTTCCTTACTTTTTGTTTAAGGATTCTACCTTTAAACATCCCTTTATATTTATTATAATAAGAATCTCAAGAGGAAGTTTCTATGGATTGAATGCCTGGGTGCCCCCACAATTCATATGTTGAAACCCTAAGTGATGGCGTTTGGAGATGGGGCCTTTGGGACTTAGTTAGGGTTAGATTAGATCACAGGGGTAGGGCTCTCATGATGGGATTAATGTCCTTGTAAAGAGAGGAGGATGCACAACTTCTTTTTTTCTGTGTACACACACCAAGGGAATGTCATATGAAGAATAGCCAGGGAGAGGGCCCTCAGCAAAAACCCAACCATGCTGGCTCCCTGATCTCACAATTTTGGACTTATAGCCTTCAGAACTGTGAGAAATAAACATTTGCTGTTTAAGCCACCCAGGGGATGATGATTTATTATAGTAGCCCAAGTTGGCTGAGACAGAGGGAAGACTGATACAGGTTTTCTAACCCCTATTTTGAATGGAGTGTCTCTCTTATAATCAGCTAGGTCATGTGTCTATCATTTGATGTTTATCTGTATTACATACAGTTGTTTGTGTATTCTTTACAAAAGAGGCAGAATGATTAGAAGGAAAAGAAAGAATATACACATTTTACAGGCCTGGTTTAAATCCTGGCTCTGTCATTTGCTATGTGATCTTGAGCAAATTTAACTATTTTTTTTTCTTTTTTTCTTTTTTTTTTTTATCTGTGGTATGTCAACAACAACAGCAAGAATAATAATGATAACAAATATGGCAAAGTCAGCAACAATGCCAGCATCTCACTGGGGTTTTGTCATAAATAGATATCAAATAGTGCAGGTACTAATTAACTTAATAAATGTATATTAAGTACCCACTATGTGCCTGGCACTCTGATAGGCACTGGAGATCGTACAATGAATAAGAGAGATATTGTCTGTGTCCTCGTATTGCATATGGTCTAGTACAGAGGTTGGCAAGCTTACAGCACAGTCTATGTTCCAAATCCTGCCCTTGGCCTGTTTTGGCACAGTCCTTAACCTTAGATCGGTGTTACATTTTTAAAGAGCTGTTAAAAAAAAAAATAAGTAAATGAGACAAAGAAGAGTAAACTCGTAAAAGAGTTTACTTATCCCTGGTCTAACGGAACACATAAGAAGCATTCAATAAATGCTTTTCACACACCAGTTCTTAGTTTGACATTCCTTGCATGGGTTTCTGAGTAATTTCTGTATTCCTTCAACTCACCATAGGCTTAGTTGCCCTTGCATTAAAAGCCAAGTTTTTCACATGGTTCCAGGCCCTGCATGGGTGACCCATGTACTTTGTAGACTTCTCTAATGACGCTCTTTTCATATTCCTGCCACACTGGATTTCTTTCTGTTCAAAAAATATTGCACATTTGCCTCGGCCTAGGATGTTGTTTCTCTCCACTCCCCTGAATCAGCTAGTTTACTTCCTACATATCCTTAAGAGTTGAGCTTTGAAGTCACTCCTTTTGGATAAATTTTCTTGACCTCTTCTGCTTGCTAGATCAGCACCATCTCCACCTCTGCATTTGTTCTCTTGGTTCCTGATATTTATGGTAATGTTATATTCTTATCCGTAGTTATTTTATTACTGACACCTCCACGAGTTAGTTCCATGAGGGCAGAGGCTATATCTCTTTTGTTTATTACTTTATTGTCAATATCTAGCATCCCTGCCTGTTGCTCAATAAAGATTAGGTAAATAAATGAAAGAAAAAATGAATGAATGATTCAGTGTCATGTTTGTGGAAAAGAAATAGATCAAGAACCTTATAGAATTTTTGCAACATGGGAGTGCCTTCCTTTCCCAGGGAAATGTACCCCCCAATGGAATTTCTGTGTCTCCATTTAAATAGTCTCTTTATTCTCCCTGTATAATTAATGGAGTCCCAGTGAGCTGTTTGTGCTGATACATCATCTGCACCACACAGCAAAGCATTTGTTATGGAGCTATCTGGGCCAAAGCTAATGAAACATTTGCAAATGTCCTGATTTACAAAGAAAATTGGTTCACCTGAATGACAAGGTTTGTATGCAAGGGAAATTTCTTTGCAATTTTCTAGCTGTATTCTGGGAAGTCTCAGACTCCCAAGGAAATACACACTAGCAGTCCCCTTTAGAAGGTAAAGACCAGAGGTTTCCTTGGAAGTGCACAAAGATTCTGAGATCAAAATTACTCCATAGGGATCCTCCTGTGAGCTTCAGGATTCCTGCGAGTCCTCTGAAATTATGCACACATTGTATGTTTGCATATGTGCACTGTTCTAGGAAGAGAATTTTAAAGATTTATTAGGTTTTCAGTAGAGTCTATGTCACCCCAATAGTTGTGAGCTAGTGATCTAAGAAACTCCAGGATTTCCTTATCTTTAAATTTGTTAATTTTTAAAAAGAAGGCAAAGAAGGAGGAGCCCTGACAGGATCCTTTGTATTTCTAGTCCCAATCTTCCTGATCCATTGTGCAGATGACAAGATTCAGATCAAACTGGATGGATGACTTGCCCAAAGCTTTACATCAAGTGAGATACAAATCCAGGACAAAAATTCTGCCGGCCCAATGTCCTTTTTAATACAATCTACTGTCCACTAATGATAATTAAAAATTAATAATAATTATTTTCTTGTTTAAATTTTGCCCCATTTGCTTACCTAATTTTTTTCTCATTTATTTATTCTTTCTCACTGTCTCATATTATCATTTTCTCAACAAAAAATTTTAAAACTATTTATCAGTTGTAACCAGATTATTTCTGAGAAGAATCTTGGCTTCAATAAATGATTGTTCAACAGAGCTGATGAATTAGAAAATGAAATACAATAGGAGGATACATTTATCTTTTTCTTTCCAAATGCATTTCTCAAATGATAGTAATGGAATAAAAAAAAATCACATAAATCAAGAACCAAAGAATTAAAGATAACCAAGAGAATTGAAGAAGAAGATAGGGTACTATATGAGAGACTTCAGCAAGTTTTAGAAACTGAAAAAGGATACTAAGTGAAAGAAGCCAATCTGAAAAGGCTATATTTTGTATTATTCCAAGTATGTGACCCATTTTGGAAAGGCAAAACTATAGAGATAGTAAAAAGATCAGTGGTTGCCAAGAGGAGAAAGGGATTAACGGGCAGAGCTTAGAGGATTTTTAGGGAACTGAAAACATATAATGATGGGTACATGTCATTATGAATTTGCTTAAACCCATAAGATATACAACACCAAGAGTAAACTGTCATGTAAACTGTGGACTCTGGGCGATAATGATTTACCAAGAAAGGTTCATCGATTGTCAAAAAAATGTCCCACTCTGGTGAGGGATGTAGATAATAAGGGAGGTTATTCATCTGTGGGAGCAGGGAATACATGAAATCTCTGTACCTGTTGCTCAATTCTTCTATGAACTTAAAGCTGCTCTAAAAAATAAAGGTTTTTTTTTTTTTCTTAAAGTGTGCAAGCCATTTGTCCATGTATTGGCTGTCAGCTCCAAATGCCACCTTCACAGCCTTCTCTGAGATGAGGGAGTTGGGCCTCAAATCTCTCTCCTTTGCCTCTTGACACGATGTTACACTTTGCCAGTAGAGGGAACTGGAAGGACACTGAACGATGAAGGGCTTTTTGTTCAGATTCCAGTTTGCCCCTTTCCCAGGCTCCTATACGCACACAACTTCCACAGCACCCAGTTCCTATAGAGCACAGTAGCCAGTAATGCCCAGGGGTCAGTAATACGTGGACCCTCCCTTAGAACCCTCTTATATGGTTTTGTGATGTGTTCTTAGATGTGGTACCTCCCTGTGGAGGGCTTCCCCACTCTAAAGAACAGATTGCAGTGAGTCCTGCTGATGAAACACCTCAGTGAGCTTCTCTATTATCCACTGAGCCATGGCATGTCTTCTCCAGTGAAACCTCGATCTCACACAAGGGACAGAGGAGACAGTTCTTCCTTGGTGTGCAATCATAGAGCTAGGGATAGTGGTCTCTACTTATTTCAGTTATTCCTACATACTCTAGAGTCGTCTTTACCTTTTACTAACCAATCCTATTACTGCAATGCCATGTTATAATTTATAATTCTTCATATTAAATGTTCCCTGTTAAAATTACTATGTGATTTCTAGCTCTTGATTGGACCTAAGGGTTCTGGTAGGAGATAAAAGATAAAAACATTAAAGAACCATTTTAGGAAGAATAATATACAGATAATAGGAATTCTATTAAAAAGAAAACAAAGAAAATGTTTCGAATTAAAAGATAAGAGTTTTCAGATTGAAAGTTTCTAATAAGTGACCAGATCTTTTTTTAAAAAAGCTAAAACCCCCCAGTAAGACCTCATAATCATAAACTTTTATAACTTGATCTTTATCAAGGGCAAATAGAAGATTCTAAAACCTTCCACTTTAGATGGGGAAGATCATCCATAAAAACAATAAGAATTAGAATGTATCAATGTAACAGTAATGTTAATTTAATAGAATGTTATGAAAATAAAGATAGCCAATTATTAAGTCTAGTAAAAATACACTCCATAGTCAAGAAAGGAAAAGCAAATTTCATGATCATTTAGATAGATAGATAAGATTAACACAGTCATTTTATTTAAATTAAAATTATATTATAATTATGTTTGTTTTATAGAAAGATGTAAGCATGGGTCAAAGAATGCCTAAAATTGATAAATAAAGCAATATTACTAGGAATATAATGTCAAGAAATATGGTGCTGCATACTAGAAAATAATACTAATAATAATTTTAAGAAATGAGGTTCTTTTTGAGTAGGAGGAATAGAGAACAGGGTGTGGTACATCACGATTTATAATAAAACTTTCTGGTCATTTTCTTGAACTATGGTCAGGTACATACTTTGATTAAATCGTAAAATAAAAAGTCAAAAATAAAAATTTCCATTGAGGAGATAAATGAGATAATAAAGAGAACAAAGGGCTTAGCAGGCAGTTATCATTCAGCGAGTGGTGGTCTTGGTATAATAATTATTGAAGAAATAAGTTTGGGGGAAAATGCTGTTTGACTCCAAATTTAGCATTAAATTTGGACTATAACTTCAAGGAAGGTGGTAAAAGACAGGTAAAACTTGACCTGACACAAGTAAGCATACCCATTCTTGAGCTAACACAACTTTTCCTGGTATTCGATTTTAGATAGATGTTATCATATAGGTTGTTCAAGAGTCAATCAACAGCACTTTAAATGAAGTCTTAGACAATATTTTGACTAGAAAAGAAAATCAATGTTTCCAAAGTATTCCTTTTTATACACTTGACTCACAACTAATAAACCAGCAAATACTCTCCCTCATATCCACATAACAATGACTACACAGATAATGGCATTAAAATCTTAATAAATATATGCATATTTTAAAACTGTGAAAAACTAAATCAATTTATGTGGATGGGTTCTATATTAACAAGATTCTGATAGTCTAATTAATAAAAGATTCAAAGAAAGAATATTTGGAAGACTAGATCAATAACAAGTTTCTCAACGATCTCCTTTCCAGTACTGAGGTCAGTTAAAAGCACTTTGCAATCATTTGCAGCCAGGTAATTGGCCTCTTTTCAACAGAGGTCAGGCATGGGCTGACCATATACCGCAAGCATGCCCAGAATTCAGAGATTGCGATGCCTAGAAATAAATGACTCACCAAACCTTTAAAATAGATTGCTAAAACCAATTCCGTGCTCTTACATTTCAGACATAGCACCATACACCTAAAGCCAATCTGACGTAATGTGGTCAAGTTTTGTCAGCCAGTTTCATTTCAAATTTTAGCAATATAAATGAAAGTTTCATTACTAAGTGGCATTTGCATAGGAAACTAAGCAGAGGACTCTGACTAAAACCCTCAAACATATTTCTTAATGAGAGAGAGAGAGAGAGAGAGAGAGAGAGAGAGAGAGAGAGAGACAGACAGACAGACAGACAGATAGAGAAACAGAGACGGACAGAGAAAATCAACCCACGTATAGTCAAGGATGTTGAAGGATTGAGTAAACTCCATCCCCACCTTGCTGGACATGGAGGAGTAGAACATCGTAATAGGCTCCATATGACCAGTTAGTGTCAAGGATGAAATTTAAATGTGTGGTCTGGTAATCAGACCTTGGGATAATTGTGGTGAAAACTCTGGCCTAAATAGCAGAAAGTTTAATTTCTCTCTCAGCTTCAACCACAATTAACTGTCTCAGCCTCAGCTGCATCATTCCTTTCCTGATTTCAGTTTTCCCATCAAGCGAAATCATAATATGATACCAACCTATCTCACAATGTTGTCTTGAAAGTCATACAAGATGATATAAACAAAATGGTTCTGAAATAGTATAAAATTCTGTGCAGATTTAAAGTAATAGAAGGGCTGTATAAAAATGTCTGTATAAAAAATTCAAATTTTGAGCAAAAATTAGAGCTTATAGGCTCATGTAATTAGGAAACCCAAAGGTACAGATGGCCCCAGGGAGTGCTAGGTACTTAAAAAGTATCCAGTATCTGTTTATTCTTTATTTCTATTACCGGCATCACCCAAAGGTTTGACTTACTTTTCTTATATCAAAGAGGTTGTCTATGCAATGAGTATTACTCTTTTATTTCTACTGTCCTGAGTGGAAATTTCATTTCAGAGTGGAGGGGTCAAACAGCATATATCTCTTTGCTTATATTAAGCAAGTTTGGTTATGTAGAAGAATGAGAGATCTTCTGTCAGCATCTGCTTTTAAATTTCCAGGAAAGGACTCTAATTGGACAACTTTGAATCATATACCCACATTTGAGTCAATGCTTCTGGCCAAGGAGAGGGTTTATAATTAGCCAGAGCTGGTCTCATGAATGAATGACATGAACTACAGAGAGTGATAGAGAGTCAGCTCTTCAAAGTAAGGGGGTGCTGTGACCAGAGGAGGCAAAGAAATACTGGAAGACAAATATCAGATGCCTAGCCTATCATCTCTGTGCTCCCAAGGCTTCCCATGCAGCACTTCATCACAGAGATTTTCCCATTAGAACAGACTTGTCTTTACTCTTCCAGATTACATACATATATCTAATTCACTTTTGTATTCCCAGCATATATCACAGGCTCTAACATAGATTACTTGCTCAATAAACACATATTAAAAAAACAGATAAATAAATTGTCTGTCAAAATTGCATAGTACTCTGTTATCTCAGTTATTCTATGTACATGAAGAACCAATGCCTGTGTGCCTCCATCGCCAAATTCCCCCAGGTTTCAAGAATGCTACCTGGGAACTCCTTCTCTATACAATCTATCAAATATTTAGTTGGCACCAATTGTGAGGAAAGCCCTATACGACAGTCTTCAGATGTTTCATAAGAGTGAATTCAGAATGACTTCTTAGTTTCCTAACTGGTAAATGAAAAGCTCTACCTCAAGAATCTTATAGCTAGATTGCAAATTAGAATACCTGATCTAAGATAGATAATCCTTGCAAGCATGTGGAAAATGTTGAAATAATCTACTTACATAAGACATTGAGGTTTAGAGACAAGATAAACTAAAACCGACTGGAATCAGTGAAAAGCTAGATGACCAGGAGGGAAAGCAAGGTTCTGATGAAAGCAAGCAGGAAGGAACAATTATGTTGGGTCTAGCCCGATATAGACATTAGGCTCAGTATCTTATAACCACTACCTTGTTATATCTCTCCCAGCCCTGGGAGATGGACATTTGTATGGTTACTTGGCAAGGTACAAAACTGAGGCTCAGCGAGGTTAAATAAATTGGTGAGACAATGCAAAAAATACAAGGTTTATAATCATGCACTGATGTTTTTAATGCAGCTTCACTTTCCTCTGATGTGATTAATCATACATACATCACATTAGTCAGTGTATCAATGTAAGGATGACCAAATGGTATGTATAATAAATAGATAAATTATATAGACATTGATACAGATAATTATAAAAATGTTAATAAGTGATGGGAATTGATCATCGGTAAGAGATTATAAGGATGTCTGGGAAATGAAGATACATGAATATATAATTGGGTTAGATTGACAGATATGCATATATATTCATACAGGGATGTTATCAACCCTGTTTTGTGAAAAGTCAATTTGGCCAGATATAATGTGCTGTGGTGCGAAGATAATTGAGCAATTACGGGGAAGCCATGATCTGTTTCTACCTTTTCTTACTGCTTCTCTGGCACTATGTCCTTGTCTTTTCTCATCCTCAGTTTCATCGTCTGTAAAATGAGAATCATAAATGAAGCCCAGCCTACTCTCACAGGATAGCTTTGAAAATCCTGCAAGGTAATTGTTGGGGAAGCACCTCGGAATGTGTAACATGCTCTGTTTCCTCCCTAGGTTTGAGCTGGGTACTTTTCGCAACTCAATTGGAAAAGAAAGTCAGTCCCATCTCAGGTCAGGAAATGGATTATTTTTTGAGAGGATTCATATGTTTGGCTGCTGCCTGCCCAGCACTGGATGCATGTTTTATCAGGTTCCACATTGCCTCTACCTTGCAGTTCAACTCATATCATCAAAAACCACTCTGGTGCCTTCCGTGTCAGCTTGTCTATTCAACCTCTTGCACCATCTCTAAAGCTAAGCTCAGTAACAGACCCTTTTTTGATGTCAGATGATCTGAAAGCAGGATGAAAAATCAGTAGGATGTTTTCCCACTTGAGATCAATATGCCTTTAACCTTCCTTCCTTCTGTCCTTGGGGAAACATCTCACCTCACTGGTGTCTGCCCTCCCATACTTCTCATTCATTCTTCCCTCTCTGCACTGCACTCCCCCAACCTCCACCACTGCCCCCCCCCACCTCCACCACTGCCTAGTTAGAATTCACGTGTCTCCCTTTTGGAGCTCCTGTGATAATATCCATCAGACCGTCTGCTGGATGGCTTTCCCTATATACATGGAGCCAGGAGACACAGATTTGAATCTTGCTCTGTCACAATGACCAACACTGCCTTAGAGAACTGATTTCTCCTATCTGAGTCTTGGTTTCCTTTGCTGGATGGAGGTAACAATACCTGTACTGTTTTTATCCCCTACAAGCAGGGAACACTCACAACAAAAAGATCTTAGATGTTAAATCCTATATTTGAAGTTTTAAGTGGCAAGCAGTTTATTATTTTTTGAAATTAAAAAAAAAACACATACACAGTACTTTTTAAATGCTAAAAGGTACTTTAAAATTTAAAAATATTTTTCTAATAATTTAATCTTAATAATAACCTTATAAGATATGTATTAGTAATATCCCTATGTTATTGATGAAGAATCAGAGGCAAAAAAAGGTAAAGAAACTTGCCCTGAATTACATATTTAGTAAGTGTGGCAAACGAATTTGAACTCAAGCACTTGGGTTCCAGAAACTGTGATTTTAATCACTGTGCCAAGTTACCTGAGCATCTCAGTGATCCATTACTAGAATAGTAGATGGGTGTCATGTTTTGAATGTATATCATGGTGTATTTATTCAGTACTTAGAAGCAACATGCTAGGTTAGGCTAGGTAATGCCATGATGATAAATGAGCACTAACAGAAATTTATTTTTCACTCCTGCAGAGTGCAGTGAGTGTCTAGACAAACTCTTCAGGGCAGTAGTTGATCAGCTGACAACCCTGATACTAGTGAACGAGAATCTGATATTAGTGAACAGTACTAACATCTACCACGCCCATCACAGAGTGCTATTCTTCAGTTAAAAGTAGTGAACTAGATGGACAAATTACAGAAAGAAAGATTATTAAAAACATAGTTCTACATGAAGAAACAGAACATGATATAATATTTAATTCCATTTAAATTTAAAATATGTGCAATAAAGCGTTACACCTTTTATAAGAATATGGAGAAGGGAAAATATATAATGATTATATTAAAATGGATTTACTTGTATGCATTTTATATCTATATATATCCATTTCCTATCTACCTATTTATCTATCTACCTATAGATCTATCCATCAATCATCTGTTTACCTATCTATCATCTATTTATTTATATAAAGACAGAAGTAGAAGAGGAGACTAGATACAGAAAGACACTATATGTTACAAAGAAATAAGTGAAGAGCCTTGCATGGATCAATGATAACCATAAATCATGGACTGAGCAGTATACTTAGCTCAGTCCTCTAAAGCAGAGGCTGGCACACTATAGCCCATGGGGCAAATCACACCTGCCACCTGATTTTGTAAATAAAGCTTTATTGGAACACAGTCATAGTCACTTGTTTACATATTTTCTATGGCGGTTTTTGTGATACAATAGTGGAGTTGAATAGTTGCAATAGGGACAGATTACCTCACAAAGCCAAAAATATTTGCTATCTGGTTCTTTAAAGAAAAAAGTTTGTACCCTAGAGAACAGAGAGGAGAGACCACACCTTATTCTTTGTGTCAGTCAGTGTTCAGTCAAAAAAATAGAAGCCATTCTATGTATTCTATGTAAGGATGATTATATATAAAAATTAAAGGGTTACTCAATCACTGGATGCTAAGGAAGCAAAGGTCAGGGAGTTGCCACAGAACTCGCCTTGAAACACAGAAATAGGTGGTTCTCAATCAACCTCCATGACACTACTGCAATTAGTAAGAATCTCTAGGAAGTTCTTGCCCTGTCTACATATGCAGTAGTGAGAGTGTGTGGTTTTTAACAGCTTTCTGGCAAGCCATTGTAAATCTCATGACCTCCCAACATATCTGGCTGCAACTATCCAGATACTGGCTTCTTTTCCCTTCTGCTTTCCACATTTAGTGTCTCTAATTGTCAAACTTTAAGCTAGAACCGTACTGTGCATACAGGTTCTAGGAAATGCAATTTGGCTCTTCCTCCACAATGCAAATGTGACCTTAGAAAGGGTGGTAATGATTTGAGTTGATGACAATCAATGGAGTGTTGTTCTTGTATTTCCACTGCCCTGAATATGGTAGAAGTGCAATAAGCATTTATTCATTCAAATGATATTCTGCTCCACAATGCTTTAATCTGAGATTTATGGACTTCTAAGAGTACAATCCTTGGTCTTTAGAGGGTCTGAATAGATTCTGATATCCCCTCCTCCCATCAGTGGTGGTGGGGCGGGGAGATTGGGAGGGGGGAGGATGGGGAAGAGAGAGAGAGAGAGAGAGAGAGTGTGAGTGTGTGTGAGAGAGACAGAGAGATGTGTGTGTGTGTATGTTTCTAGGAAGACATACTCATCACTTTTGCTACCTATTGAAGAGTTCCAGATCCTTCAGAAAAGTTTAGACCTATCTTACCACTATATTGCTAGACTAGACTGTGCTCTTTAAATGCAGAGGGCTTTGTCTTTTCTACATACCTGAGAACTTTGCACAGAGTGTGACACAGAGTAAGCTTTCAATGAATGTTTGCAAAATGAGTAATTAGAATAATGAACACATATAACACTCTTTCCAATGAAAACAGAGAATATGTATCATTAATATTTTTAAATCTAGCTATTCATAGTTAATAACATACTCGAACTTTTACATTAAACTCTCCCAGCCAAATCTTAGCTTAAAGAGATTAGACTATTGTACAGATAACACAGATAATGCTGTCATTCTTGACAAGAGAATGCAAGAGACAAGAGTTGGAAGGAGGAAGAGAGCAAGCCAGGGGGACAGACTCTGCCTATCCTCTGCCTATCAGGTCATATTTGCAGAGCTTCAACCCAACCAATCAGAGGAAGCTACATGCCCCCTGACTTTCCCTCATAAATGTCTCTGCTACTTCAAAACCTAGGTAGTACTAAAAACTGAGAAATAACTACTGACTCATGATCTCCTTAAGCCACACCATGCTAAAAGAATTCTCTTAGCATCACTAGAATTTAGGGTACATGGGCTCAAGTCCTAACACTGCCCTTCCTGTTTGTGTCAACATTGGAGAATCACTTGACACATCTGCATTTTAGTTTTCGACCCTCTAAAATGCGTGTGATGATGCAAACAAAGAGATGCAAAATTATTCAATATAGTATTATATGTCAATAAAATGTAGGTGGTAAATAGCAGTATTTATCACGTACACCCCAGGATCCTCATATTTGCCAGTGCCTGGAAATTTTAACTCTTGGCTTAAATGAGTCACTCAACACGTAAAGTGGAGACCCAAAAGGTCAATAGTTATTGAATAGTGAGCTGAAACTAAAATCTCCCCTACAATCTGTGACACAAGCCAACATTTTTTTATGAGCTTAATAGCTTCTGATTAGCTGACTTTCTATTTTTCCCTTCCTATTTCCAGAGTTTATACAATTTCCATTGCCAGCTAAACCTAAATCCCTGAAAATCTGGTCTGAGCATGCCAAGCCCAACTCTGACAGGCACAAACAAACTCAGGATTTAGTAAAGACCTCTTGTGTTTGAGCTAAGCGTTCATACTCCAGGATTCCAGGAAGTTCCTAGACAGTCACTTCATCTACCTCCTCCATTCTCTAACTTTTGATCTCTTTGAAATGCAATTAGGTGGTTAGCAAAGGTCATAGTGTATGTAGAGAACCCACAATTATATAAACAGGAAAATTTTCTTATTCTCCCTGTCCATCATTTTAGCAAATCTCTCTTCAGACCTCAGTTTTCTCATCTATAAAATGAAAATGATGATTACTAGCCTTATCACCCTTGGTGGCAGTTAAGGAAAAATGAGTAGCTTTTCCTGAAACTTTAGAAAATGCTTCATAGAAATGCCATTTTAGTTGGAATTTGAAGGATAAGAAAGAAGTGACTGCCAAGAAGGTGGATAAGATTTTGAAAGATTTTGATATTTGCTACAGAAGATAGATCAAATATCACTACAGGAGAAGGTCAACAAAAGAAACACCAGAAATCAAGGCATAAAAAGATAAAAATATATAACACATTCAGATGAGAGAGAACTTTGATAGGCTTGAATTTTCTGGCGATACAGGAGAGCAATATGAAAAAAGAATAGAAAATTAGCTTAAAGAGAATAAGCCAAACTTTAAAAGGTCTTGAATGCCATGGTAGGAGTACAAAATTTATATTATACTGGATATATGTATATATATAATTATATCTAGTCTTTAGAAAGTTACTTTATTAGCTGTGTGAAAGATGCAATATAAAAGTATCCTCCAAAGTGCATTCTTAAGGCACAAATTCAACTGGTTATTAAATAATGTCACACATACATACCTAGATACTCACACACAGGCATCATACATAGTCATCATACAACAAATATTTGCTGAAAGAATACATGAGTTAGGTTTAGTACATTTTAGGGTCAAAGATGCTACTTAAGATTTTTGTTATCAATTTTGCTTGTTTAAATTATTTAACTATAGGACTTCTCAGAACATTTAAGACACTGATTTGCTTGGCATATCTCCGAGAGGAGAAAGAATAAGTGAGTTTTCATAACTTTATTTGTCAGACTTCTTCTATCATGAAGCCATGGGGACCAGTGTTCAATGAAAAACACCATGGGAAATGTTAGATTAAAAAGAGAGACTGTAGGCAATGAGCCCTTACAAGGTTCAATTTAGATAACTTAGGAAAGCAAGCATGACGCCTGAACTACAATAGTGCCAGATGGATCGGGGAAGAAGGAAGGCTTAGGGAACACACTTTGAAAGTAACATGGGTGAGACTTAATGATTAAATGGATGTGAGGAAAGAAAAGGAAAAACCAAAATGATTTTTGGGCTTTTAATTAGGGAAATTGTGGTCTTATGCTACTTATATCACTTGATCTCAAAGTAATTTATTTGTGGAAATCTATTAGAATTAAAGTATTCTCTTTTTTTCATTGCTTTCAAGAAGTACTCAAAAGTGAGAAAAATGAGAATTGCCTGGAATAAGCACTTACCTGCATGGCATAGATAGGGCATAGATATGTCTATATCTATCTATCTATCTATCTATCTATCTATCTATCTATCTATCTATTTATCATCATGATCATCATTATCATCTATATCTATCATATGTATTATATATATCACATATATATATGTGATAAATATATATATCTATGTGATAAATATCTTATATCCTAAAATATGCACACAAATGAGTAAGGTTATTGTGGCATCTTTGTTTATAATTTTTTTTAAATTTTCAAAACAAATCTAAAAGAATAAATTATTGGTTAAACATACCTGAGCATATTAATATAATAGAATACTAAGAAGCTATGAAAAGAAAGGTCTTACAAGGAAACTTCAAAACGTATTAAAGAAGAAAAACCTCCCATAGTATAATGTAAGTGTAAAAAGAAGGTAGGTTATAAAGCAGAATATACTAATAAGAATTTTGATAAGGAAAATGATTGTATTACATGAATAGAAAAATGGCCACATAGTAACACACCACTATTTTAACAGTAGTTTCATTCAGACGAGGAACTAATTGTAATTTTTAGTTTTCTACATTGCATTGAATTTTTCGAATGCCCACGTGGTACTTATGTGCAGAATAAAATTTGTATTTTTAATGAGATAATTTTTTTGGCATAACATAATCATGATTGTTATTAGTATCGCTGGAAAATATATACTAATTCTGTCATTCAATTTTCTGTTTTTCCTTCTGTTGGAGGAGGTCATTAAGAGGATGCGACCACTAGTTAATCCACAAGCTGGACCTGGGCAATGAGGAGCTCTTTACCCTCTTCCTTGTTCTTGGAATATTCATTCTGCCCACTGTTCCCATAGCTGGAGCATTTGAAGGACAAAACCTTGAGATGGCTATGTGTTGTTGAGACTATCTGGGCTGTACATGTGACTAAACCCCATTAAGGCCCCTGTACAAACTTTTTAGATTCTGGTAGGCAGATGTGATCTACTCATCTTGTGGGCTGCCCAAGATAAGCCTAGTATGTAAGTTCCTTTTCTTATTAAAATTTCCAACTACAAGTCTGAAATAGTATGTCTCTTTCTTTGGTCTTTCCTATCCTCCATGTACAGGGTCAAGTTTCAAATTTTACCCTGGAAACCCCTGAGGTTTGCAAGCAACACCTTTCATCCATCCTTTATCCTTCTTTTCTTCTTTCCCTTCCAACCATCAATTCATCCATCCACCCAGCCATTCATTCAGTCAAGAAATACTGAGTGCACACCGTGTGCCAAGTTCTTTTCTAGGCTGCTGGGACAGACAGCACCCTCTAGACTCTTAAAGCCACAAAGTCACTAGTAGAGGATCAATATCAACCAGTTCAGTATATTTCTGGCTTAATTTCGGGCTTTGCTGAAGGCAGGGAGCACATCAAACACAAAAAGAGGGCCATTTGGCTCTCAAGGTATTTGTCAAAAACAAAGTTAGCTACATAGGGAGAGGAAGTACCCATAGATAAATCTTTCACATGTATCTGGAGTAGCTAAGACAGGGCTGGGAGGGCTGAGGCCTAATATCTTTGATGTAGCAGGGAAGCAACATGCTGACAATGATAAGAAATTTAGAATAAATTCCAAAGTGAGGACTGTGGAAACCCAAGAGAAATTGCTGTAACTTGAAAAGTCATTGAAATCTTTAGAAATTTAAAGTTTCCAGAAGAGAGGGAGGTATGATGATTTGAAATTTGGGATCTATAGATGGAGATGACAACCTGACAATGCAACTTTTCTTCTGTGTGCAGGTGAGTTTGCGTGTAGGTAAATGCCTTTGGGGCAGGGCAGGGAGGAGGCATTGGGAACAGCTTCACAATAATGGGTTAGAAGCTACTAATTCGGCCATGAAGAGTTCATCATAGAAATGTCATATGTAATGGAGGCACGGAGTAAAACTTGGTTCTAAGAGCCCTGAGATCTTAGGAAATTTGAAACTTGAAAATGTCATTTCAAATGATTGGCATTTCTTTTACTCTTCTAAAAGTTGGAGAAGTTTATTCTCTTGGACAGACTGTTCTCTTGTTCCACGTTAGCAGCTGAAAGGGCTTTATTATGACACACACAAAGCAAACCCCATCCCACCATTTTATATTGGGGGATTTGAGAGATAATCCATGCTAACATATCCAAAGGTAAGCTCTGAGGTTAGCTGAGAATGGTAGGTCAAGGTAAAGCAGAAATGCAAGTCCAATCCTTCAATACACACACCCCCACACACGCACACATGTGCAAGCACACACAGACACACACAGACACACACACATGCTGTCCGCCCCTTGTCTGGGTCTAAGCTTTGATGGATAGAGGGATTTTCCAGAAATTGAATATAATATTTAAGAAAATATTTGTGAATAAAGCGATTCTAGATCCAAGCAGAGATCCAGTTTGTTCAGATCAGAAGGGGGCCGCTGTCTCGGCTCTGCCCAGAGGATCAGACACTTTGGAACTACTGGGTAATAGTTCCCTAGGCCCAGGCATTCATAGCTTTTAAGGGGCACGTCAGCTATGGCAGCTTCACAGAAAACAGGCACTGACAAGCAGGGGAGACAAATCAAGGGGCCCTCTTTATGGTGACTGTGGCTGCTGGCCTGGTTTGTGGACAAACACTAAGTCCTCTGAGAACTCCCGAAAACCATGAAGAAGGGGTGAAGGGTCATCGGAGTGGTTGAGTCATTGTGCTATAATTTGAGCACAAATGTCAACATGGTCACTATTGTCCTCCAAGGCTAGGAAAAACCCTAACATACGAGTTATGTGTCTGGAGAAGTAACCAAGCCAAAGCTGCACTCCTGTTCCTGATGCGCCCCACAGAGGCACACATGCCCTCATCCTAGATATGGCTTTTTCCATTATCCTCTCTTCTGCACTTGACAGCCAGACCAAGTTAGGAGAGATCACGGACTGTTAATTCTTTTTTTCCCACCACCAGGCTTTTTTCTCTTTTTTGTCATCCTGGGAAGTAAGGCTAGTTCTTTTACTTTTTAAAATTTCTTTCTCATTCAGCTTTGGAATTGGCTTGGGTGTTGGGACATGAAAAGGAGAGAAACAGAATTAAAATGTAGGTCAGCTGGCAAGTTATTTATAAACTTCTCAGATGATAGAAGATGACAAGGGGATAGTCAGTCAAGTTCTTGGAGAGAGCCTAAAAGGTAGACATAAGGAAGGACAATCACTTTCTGTACAAGAGTCACCTCTTTTGGGGTCAGAGCCACTTTCCCGAGTTGCTGAAGCGGATCTTTATTTTTTCCTAAAACTCAACAGACAGCATCTTCAGAACCTAATTTGATTTTGATTGATTTTTGAAACTTGAAACACTTCTAAACTAATTTTCAGTATATTACTCTTGTCAACGCTTAAAGATTTTGTCAGGAGGAATTTGCTGAACAGACATAGTAATTTTGTTTCTCATTCTGGCATATCACCCCAAAAGAGGAAACCCAGGGAGGGGGTGGCTCCGTTACTACAGCTGCTGCTATTAGAATACACATTGCAATTACTTTGCTGCTATTTTGGGGGCTTTCTCAAGCAGTGTATGCTATACCAAAAGGAGCTGGTAGTCTTGGAACAAGAATCACATGGGATCATCGACTCCTCTTAGATAAGACCTGGGATATAGAGGAAGGGACTTGAGGCCCAGAGAAGAGATGGGATTCATCTAAGATCATAAAGCAATTTCATGGCTGACCTGAGACTGGAGAACATCTGAACACTTTTAACCTAGTTCTCTTTCTAGTCTATCAAGAAGCACAGAAGTCAAGTCACCCCTGCAGTGGTCATAGCCCAAGTTGAAACCTATTAAATTGGGATCTATTTAATAAATACACCAGTGACAACATCAATGGGAGAAGGAACATTGAATTGGAGTCAGTTTGCCAATCGATAGGCAACACAAGCCACTCTGAAAGCCCAGCACAATACTGCCCCTTAAAAAGCATGGCAGCTTGTATTAACAGTGTCCCCCCTTTTGTCTTGACAGTCAGCAGATCCACCGGGGGCCACTGGAAATAGCAGTGATGTTGCAAAATAATAACCTCTGCTCATGCAGGCATTATGCTGGGAGGGCTGTCAAAGAGTGGTTTTCTATTACTGCTTTTCCCCACCCAGGATGTGTGGCATACGGACAGATAGACGAGCTCATTTTAACAAATAAGCAATAAGGACAAACTGTGCTGGCTCAAACTGGTAATCTTAGCTCAAGGCAGGGCCTTCCAAGCAAACACCTGTGGTTGCCTGGGTAAAAACACTGGCAGATGCAGAGCAGGGAATTATTCAGGAAGGGAACAGAACGATAAAGATTTTTAAAAATATATAAATATACGAAGCCTCACAAGAATGGTAGAAAAGTATCAGGATAGTAGCAGTTCTGGGAAAATAAGAGATCTCTGGGATTTGGCTCATGGCAGATGCTTTCTGCCACAAACTTATAGAATTATAGCATAGAATTTAAGTGAGGCAATAATTTAAGTTTCTCAAATTATTGTTCTGGGACCTGCACCATCAGCATCACTGAGCACTCGGTAGAACTGTATAATTTCTTGGGCACCACTCCCTCAGTCTTAATAGATCAGGAGTTCTAGTTCTGGGGCCTGAGAATCTGTGTTTTAAGATGCCCTGCTCCCTAGGTGATGCTGATGACCATTTAAGTTTGAGAAAATGAAATACGGAATGTGGTATAAAGCAAGGTAGCAGAAGTTAGGACAAAGGTGCTCTGCCATCAACTCCCCTGCAGATGTGAAAGACAAACAACCCAGATTTAGTGATTATTAGAGCACACTTTCATATCATCACACGGCTCATAAATATTTGTTAACTATTGCATTTCGTTGTTTTATCACTTGCAAAGTATCACTGGTAAACATTACTTCAGTTTTACAGTTGAAGCAACCAAGGATCCAAGAGGTACTATAACTTGTCCAAAATCACTAGAGCACTAAGTAGGAGAGGAAATAGAAGCCCTGGACTTTTGACAGTTAATACAGTGCTCTTTTCCCTATACTTCACTGTTTATATTTTTCTTTTCTGTTGATAAGAAGTATTTTGCACCCAAATGTTCTGGATTCCTCTAGCACGAGATGGCTAGATGGTATCTTGCATGCCATCTCTGAAGGTTAATAATGGCTTTTGGAATCATCTGTTGAGAAGGATTTGAGCGTGTTTCTGGAGTCAATGGGAAAGAGTGCTATGATGGATTAATGTCAAAGGGACATCAAAGGGAGGTGGCAGCATATGTTAAATATATATGAATATCTACTGCTTTCAAAATGATCTTAGTCCGGCTCTCACTCTATTCTTTGGTTAGGACCCAAGAAGTACAACATATAAAGGAGTAATATCTGGTTAGGAGGGTTAAATACGGTTGAGCCGATGAAAAAATAAATGATTATTCTTACTCACCTTCATATTATCTCAATAGCTATTATGGTTCATGTTAATTCCAATCAGATTTCTCCAATTTGAAGAGAAACTTTCAAACAACAACAACAACAAAAATAACCTCTTACTTCATCCTAAATACAGTCCACTGCCCTAGAAATCCATGCCTCTAAAATGCCGGACATGTTCTTAATGATACATTTTTTTCATGGCAATTTCATAGAAAGATTTATATGTGCCTGGTCTTCCAGTCCTCTTGAATAGCCCTGCTACTGTCCTCTTAGGAATGAATGGACACTTTCCACTTTGCTGGCTTTGTTCTCCTATTCTCTCCCTTAAAAAAAAAAAATCACAAAGCAAACAAAGACAATACAGTCAATCAACCATAAATTCCTAAGGCATCAAGTGCATGGAAACATCTGATTGCTGTTGTTGGGTGTGAGTGAGTCACTTGCAAGCTCGGCCTCAGTTTTTAATTGCTCCCAGTTGCCACTTTGCACTGAACAAACAGACCAAACCTTTGTCTAAATCGTGTGCTAGAACAATATTTTCATTTCCTATAATGCCAGCAATGAACATTAGCTTTCCCTCTGGCTCTTGCTAATTTCTAGGGACTTCACAGCAATTTGGAGAAAGGCCTCTCCCCACGGAGGCCATGGTTTTCGGCCCCTGTTGGCTGCCGGGCACTGCTCTCCAATCATCCTCCTACCCTTTGCTAATATCATATCTGCAATCATTACTCCATTTTGCTGTGATTTTAATTAGAGGACATGTGGTATCTTTTAATATTCTTCTGCACATTGAGGCTCCTGAGCACTTGTTACCAACCAATGCCTCAATATAATTTAGAAGCTGTGGCTTCATAAGCAAGTCCTCCAATCTTTGGATATTAAATTTGCAAATTAATCTCTGCTGTATGCATCACTGGTGATTATCTTGGCCTAAATTATGCATCCTTCTTAAAGTTGGAAAACAACAGCCTTCCCATCAGACAGTAGATCTATTCATATGTACTTATCTCTAAGGAGAAGTTTGTTTTTAACCCTCTATGCTTATAAACAGTGATTTCTGTTTGCTATCATCTCACACATGGCTATAAAAAGAGCAAAACTGAACCTCTTAGTCCCTCTTGTGGCTTCCCATTGTCTCCAGAAAAAAACCCAAGCCCCCACTTATCCTGCCAAAGATAAACAGTTTAAATATCAAGTGAAAGTGCTATAATTCTAACTATATCATAAGAAAAATATATATGTAGGGTCAATTCATAATTGTACTGTGTGTTATTCCTTAAAAGGAGATTGTATGGTACAGTGGGATGTACACAGTCTCTGGAAACAGAGACTCAGGTTTATAGTCAGTATTCAATATTTACTAGTTGTTCAGTTTCTAGAAAATTGCTTCCCTTTCCTCCACCTCAAATTTCGTCAGCACTCATAGGGTTGCTACGACAGTATGTATTAGGTTCTCAAAAGGCAAATTTCCTTTCCCTCTAACTTCAATCCCGAGAGGTTTACTTTTGGGGTCAACCCCCAAGCTTAAAGGACTAAATTTAAATATGGACTTTGAGGCAATGTAAATAAAAATTTTTGAAGTACTTGCAGTTTTATTTTTGGAAGGAGGGTTGGGAGGAGCAAATAAACTTTGTGGACTAAGCATAAAGAAAGAAATCATGAAATCAGAAAGTTGACCCAATCCCTCATACGTGGTTCTGTGGACTCTTCCAGTTGAGGATGAGATCTGTTCTCTTGGTTTAATTTGGACTCCTCGGCTCTAGCTTAAAAACGGACTGCACAGTCTAATTATAATTCTTCTCTTAGCAGTTGTGTTGAAGTGCCCAAATGAAGCCACTGTTTCATCAAATGATCTGACAAATAATCTCCCAGCAAAAAGAACGTGACAATCTGACACTTTTTTGATGTCTGAAACTCTCTATAACACAACAGTCAGCAGTGGAAATCTGGATCAATCAAGTCTCCAGACAAGTATGGTCTATCCTTAAACTCAGATGAAAGTATTACCAAACAGGGGGACTGAGAATTTAAACTAAAACAAGCTCTTGCTCCTGTGCTTGATAATATGGGACACAGGCATACTTTACTCTCCCAGGGCTAAACGACTCTAGGTTGATGCATATGCTTCTTTGCTAAGCAATGCTGAAAATAAACAAAAAATAGTTCAACAGCTTGCTCTAGGAAGTATCTGTTTCTAGAATATAGGACTATGAACTACACAGTTTACTTATCAAAATTATACCCTAATAATCAAGAATTACTTCAAGACCTTCACCTAACTGTGGCCATCAATATTAGGCCACAATCTCTGCCCAACCCCAACTAATTTCCATTTTGCATTGCTTACCTCCAATTCACCCATTCCAGATCCTAAAACTTTTTATATTTCTGTGTCCTTTTCTGCAATAAGTCTAATAAACTTGACTTTCCTTGACTTTTCTAGGGGTCTTTTAGGGAATCGACAGTAGAATCTATGAAGTACTTTATTATAAGACTAATTGTATTTAACTTTTAAAACTGTTTTCTGCTTTCTCATCTTTTCATTTATTTCCCCAGGAATAACTTATTGAGTGCCAGGATCTATCCTAGGTACTGAAAACAGACTATCTTTGCCTTCATGGAATATACATTCTAGTAAGGAAATAATTTTTTCTTTGAAGATGACAAAACTAATGATATCATTACATTTGTGATAAGTGTGTTAAAAAAAAAAGTCACCAAGTGCTAAGAAAGCATGTCAAAGGGGAACCTCTTTTAGCTTTGTGTGGAGGTATGAAGAACAGAGACAACATCCCTGAGCAGGTAACATTTGAAGAAAACTAAGAAGTCCAAGTGAAGAAATGTCACTGACAGAAGTGAGAGCATGTCGAGTGGCTCAGTGTCAGAAAAAGCGTGGTTTGGAGTAGGGACCGAGTACAGGCCAATCAGTGTAACCACAGACTGCAGGAAGGAGAGTTAAGTAAGGCTGGTATTACTCAGATTTATCATATATGGCAAGCATTTACACTTGTAAGTGAGTTGGTCCAGGCTGTTTCATCCAGTCTAGCAAATCCCTGACTCTAAGACATGCTACATCTCACCCCTAACAACTGAAGATTTGTGCGTGTTAACGTTTCCTGTTGTTCACTCTTCTGCAGCCATCTGCTCCCTCCTCTACTTCTACCTTCTCTTATTTTGCCAAACTTCTTCAACCCCCTGTGTTTGCTCTGTTTCCTTTGCTATGTTTTATATGGCACACGGCCTCTACAGCCATTATTCCACCTTATTTGGAGCCTTCTTGGGGACTGGAGGCATTCTTGCCTTCCTGGCATTACATCCCTTGAAAATAGTTTTTAAAAGACATAGTCAATGAACTTTTTTTTACAGCTCAAGTAATGTAATGTATTATTGACTCTTCCAGACATAAGGTCCCCACTGCTGCCAGCAGTAATGAAGGAACTTTTCCTAGTTCACAAGAGTTAATGGGCCTCTGGCTTTGCTCAACTTATTCCTGGAGAAGTTTACTCCCTGGGAAAATGTGATTGCCTCGACAGCATCCAAGTTGGGAGGTGATTTCTACTGCAGAAATATAAAGAGAGTGTATGTTTATTCATAAAATGATTGTAGCAGTTTGGAATTTGTTAGATGCTCATGTCGTTTGACAATAAGATTCATGTTCTTCACTCCACACTTCTGTGTTTTCTGTTACAAAATATAATGCAGGATCTTAAAACTTTATTTTAAAACACAGAACCTTTATGTACAATCAATCACAGTGTATAAAAGTGTATAAAGAATCACAGTGTATAAAGAATCACAGTGTATAAAACACACAAAAGCAAAGTAGCTGTGCTTGAAGCAGGGGAAGACTGAGAGCCAACATACTAGATATCCATGGTGCTGCTAACTCCCACAGAATCACGGACGGACCCTAGGTTAAAACAACCCTGCTTGACTCTGTGCTGGAACAACATGGTCAACTGCAGAAGTCGAAAGCACTGCTACAATAAATGCTTAGACATTCCCCAAAAAATGATGCGAACTTTCTTGTAAAGGCATATCCCAGCTTGTCAGAACAAAAGGAAAATCTCCCATTGCCATGAATTAAGTTGGAACTACAAATGAGAGTAGAAATGCATGTGCTAACACTGTACCTGGGAGTGAGGATGGTCCCAAAACTAGAGACTGGAGAGTTTAACACACATTTAAATACAGTAAACATGACTTTGAGCTCACCAAGAGTGAAGATGAGAACTGGTTCTAAGATCCACTAAAATGGAACTCCCTCATGGAAAGAAGGGGGTATATGAAACCATCCTTCAGTATAGCATAAATTTACACTGTATAAAAACATGTAAAGAATAAAAACGTGTCCATCTGTCTCTAGTCTCTGGGTGAAAAAACATCCTCCAAGAATCTATGAAATTAAAATCATAATCCTGTTTCTTTTAGGCATAGGGTTTTAATTTACATATCTTTATGATTTGTGAGGCCATAAGCTTTGCTATTAACATCCTAATGATCCCATGTCTGTGGTCCTTTTTAGGGCACCTGGAAAATTCTTTTTTTTTTTTAAACACCTACAGCACCTGGTCTTCCTAGGTGGTCTCCCATCTAAGCACTAACCAGGCCCGACTCTGCTTAGCTTCTGAGATCAGATGGGATCGGGCTTGTTCAGGGTGGCATGGCCATAGATGGCACTTGGAAAATTCTAACACGATTCCTTTCTAGAGCAATATACCCTCAACTCAGGCTGTATAGGAAGAAGAGCTTAAAATCCCAAATCACAAAAGGTAAGAGGAAACGATCCAGCATGAGCAAGAGGCAACAGATATGAGAGCCAGCTGATTTAGATCTGCTACCATTTCAAGTAATGGAACCATATGATGTAAACTTAAAATATTTTTTAAAATAAAGACATACAAAGAGAATTAAAATTACAAAACATGACTAATATGATCAAAAGTAGCAGGTAGATAAAAATAAATATTAATCTAGTCACTTGCTATCAAATACTTATCATGCAGGTAGACTAACAGTTAGGAGCAGCCAAAGAGAGAATTGAATAGGATCTTGGTTCCTTATCTGTAAACTATGTTATGCTGTCTCAGTTTCTCCCATGTGCTTGAAAATAACCAAGGCCAAAGAGACCTCGATCAGAGCAAGTATTACTTCCCCCATATATTCTTGTAGTTCGGCCCTAAATCGTCCATTTAACAGAACAGCCTTCAAATTCCTTGATGTTGGAAGGCTTCTATAACTTCTCAGAAACAATTGCCCATGTGCTAATAAACTGAAATGTTAAGGTCTTAGGTCAGATAAGATTTGGTCTTTTAGTTTAACATTTCTGACTTTGGAATAAAACATCTCCTTGTTTACAACTTGTTCCGCATCCTCTCTAATGGACAGAAGGCATTATCTGGATGGATAAATTCAATGGTTAGCAAAATCTCTCACTTTAGGATAGCCATCTGACTCATGCAAAAATACTAAACTCTGTCAAATTTTATACTTTCCCGAAACCTAACAATCTCCTAAACCAAATAATGCAAATATTTTGCATTATTTTATTTAATCTTAACAATAATCTTTATAATTAGAGATCTTTCCTCACTTTACAGGTAAGAAAAGTGAGGCCTGTAGAGGCCAAGTGAATTATCCAAATATAAACAGATTCCAGCCTTTAACACCAATACCAAAGCTCATATGCTCAATCATTATACTACTCTATATGTCTTTCCTTGAACTCTCAAAAGTGATTAATGCTTAATTAGGTTTAATGCTGGAAATCCAAGCACCCATGTTAGAGTTATAAGACCAGATGCCAAATGAATTTGTTTTGTTTTTACCTAATCTAGTGGTAAAGGGCAGAAAGTAACCTACTAATTCCTACTAGGGTCAGCTGTTCTATTAAAATACAGTTGTCAGAAACTCTCAATTCACATGTAAACCAAAGTTCAATTTAGGACAAAAATGTCCTTCTCCCCAGGCTCCTCTGAGACTTCTTCAGCTACACAAAAACAGTGGTTGTGTTTAAGGACACTGAGAGCTCATCACCAAAAAGGAAATAGTGGGACAAGAAGGACATGGGGATTACAGAAAGCAACTTCCTTGTCGGGGTAAATATAAAAGTAGCAGAAAGAAAATAGAAAGCATTGTAGAGAATTGTATGGAAGCGATACAGGGTGCAGAGAGGCCTCCACTGCGGGGGCAATAATGAACACTGATTTTAAGAAGTATGCCTATCTCCCTCTCTCCTCCTCTCTCTTTCTTCTCCCACAGCAAACTGTTTCTTTGTCTCTGTTCTTACTCTACTATATCACCAGAACCACATGAAGCAAGAATACAATATCCATGCGTTTACCACTCTGTAGTCTTCCAGGTCTTGCTTTTTGTTGAGTTTCTATCATTATTATGAATCTCATCAAGATAATCAGTGGTTATTCATTCAGCTACTATTTTCTGAGCCCTCTGCACATGCCTGGTACAGAGCTCATTCCTTTAGATGCATTAATTCCTGCAAACCTAACAGTTCTGCAAGGTAACCGTTATTGTTCCCCTTTTGCAGATAAGGAAAGCAAGGTTGAAAGAGTTTCATGCACAGTTGAAGGACCAGGATTGGAAATCAGGTTCTTCTTTCTATGGATCATGCTCTTAACCGCTAAGATGTATCACCAGTCTACGTCAACAGATGTCAAATAACCTTATCAAAAATGATGCTATCGCAAATTGTTTTAAGAAATGCTGAGTTAATATAATTAAACTGCTTAATATGATAATATGAATGCTAGATCCCTCAAAGGAGGATTGAAATAAAGTATTTCTCGAATTTATTTGACTACAGGGTCTTTTGTTATAGCACATCTCATTATAGCACAAAGCATTTCCCAATGTGTGTTCTGTACAACACGCATTGGGAAATGCTTTCCTAGACAGATATGTCATTAAACTAAACACCACTTAATTATTATTACCAAAATGTAGGTGCTCATTGTGGGCAAAAGCAGGCAACCGACCCCCTCATAGAATATTATTTTGGCCAGACTTCTTTCTACCCGCGTATGTTATAAATCTCACGGAACATCTGGAGAAGACCTGTCTTCACGTAACTCCACGCTGTGTGAGAAATGTTAATGGCACTCACACTTTTCTTTCCAAGAAATTTCATGACTCTCCTTCTCACTTTTTTTTTTTTCTGAAACACCACAGGAACGTTTTTATTTAACCAGAGACATTTAACAGAGCTATTCAACTGGTTTTTTTCAGAGTCCTTTCCTTGAACTCAACTTTTACTGCAAAAATGTGTGAAAAAGTTACCAAAAAAGGCAAGTTTAACTTAATAATTTTTATCAAAATGAGAAAAAAAAATTACCAAGCTTCTCATAAGTAGCTAGCCATTTCTAAAGTAGTTGCCCTGACCCGGACCAAACGTACAATTGACATTCACAATGTTCTTCTGTCTGCATTCCTCTCAATCTATCAGCCATGATTATCATGGAGATACTCAATAATGAAATGAAATGGGAGAAAGACCGATTGAATGTGGAAACATGGAGAGATGTTCCCTGACGGATGGGAAAGAGGTCCCAGATGTTAAAGGGAAGTGAGGGGACGATCTTTGTTTAGTACTGGACCTAGGAAACAGCCTATGGGACCTTCTTGCGTTGTGACGGTCTATTTGTGAAACAGTAGGGTAAGAGGGAGAATTCTATTCACACTGCCTTTTTGAGGTTTCAGAGTTCTCACAGATAACACAGTGACTTCTGGACCCTGGAATCATAAAATAATAAGTAAAAGTGACCCTGAAGATCCAATAAAGTGATTTTAAACACTGTGTTCCATGGAGCCATAGGAGAGAGGCAAATAGATCTCAGGAGATCAAGGTTTCAAGCCCCCATCTTCCACTTTAATGAAAGCGGCCCTATGTTCCTATTGGGGGTAGAGGGGAGGACAAATTTCATTAATGTAGAATTTGTAGTCAACATGGAATTTGGAGTTCTTTCTGTTGTCTCCATGATCTGCATCTAACACCTGAAATGTCAATTTTTTTTTTTTTTTAATTGAGCAAGTAGAGATATATTCAAAATAAAGGCTGGGAAAAATAGAAGACAGGCTCAGAGGAGGTGAGATCTGACCAAAGGAAGCAGAAGCCCCAGGGACTTGATTGTAACTATAGATAAAACCAGCAGGCAGAGGGCAGCACCACGGGCATTTCAACTCCTGGATGTGAACGCCAAGTGCATCTGGGAAGGAGGGAACTGATATAAGTTGAGCGGTGGTCAGGCTGTGTGAACTGTCCTCACTTCAGGCCTTCAGAATAAGCGGTAATTATTGGTGTGTATGTGGCGGGGAGGGGAGGGGGCATTTTTATGTGGGAGACAAGGCAGAACCTGAACAGCCAGCAATTCTGGAGATATCAGTGGAAGAAGCCTTTCTCCTGCTTCTCCAACTCACCCATTTCTTAATCTTATTGGAAAATGACAGGGAAAGACCTTGGTAGAAGAGTCAGCTGCTGGCCTTAAAGTGAAACTCAACTGTAAACATAAACTTATAGGCAAGAATTAGAAAATATGTGAGCACTATGACAGGGAAACAGAAAAGAAGATAGCTGATAGGAAAAGCAGAAAAGAAATTTATAATAAGCATAATTAACATTCCAGTGAAAAAGTAAGGTGGAGATTTCCTGAAGCAAAACCAAGAGAATGTATAAAAGGAGCAAGAGATCTTAGTAATGAGATAGAAATGGTTATATAATAGTAATAATAATAAGGACAATAGAACAGAGAGACAACAGTAGCATAAACAGAGTCAAGGAAAAATTGCTGATCTGGAAGAGCAAGCTGTAGAAATCGACCAGAATGTATCTCTTTCATATGAGGCATACCCCTACCTCCACTTCAAGAAAGGACTCAAAGTCTGGGGGCTAGGGTACACCCAGTTGACAGTCTTCAACTGTTAGCTTCATAAGTAGCTACCTCAGCTTTTAAGTCAAAATCACACTATTCTCAGGGAAGCCCCCAGGCAACGATGCAGCAAAGCATCATGATGTGGGTCTCCTCCAATGAGCAATGCTTGCTCTGGGGTTCCCTTTCGGTCTGGCAGGAACTGTCAGGTAAGTATAGTATTCTGACAGCTCCCCCCAACCCAAAGCTGCCATGCCCTTTTGATATCACAGGTGTTACTACTCATTAAAGTTTTTGCGCTTCTAATTCTACCACAACATCTGATTTCTAGAAAACCAAAGCTACCACAGCATCAGACAGGTGTATGGGAATGAAATGTATAAAGAGAAGCTAAGAAACATGGAGTATGGATACACAGGTGTGGTAGACGGAATATGTGCATTTTAAATTTACAAAATAAATTTAAAATAATAATTCAATATCCAACTAAATTGTAATTTGAATATGAGAGAGGATAATATTTATAGATGGACAAGGACTTAGAGAATCACCAGCAAAATTATTTCTAAAGAATGTTTAGAGCATGCACTTAAAGAATAATGAATACAGAAGGAAATAATACTAGGTAATGCGAGTAAAGAAAAAAATAACACATCGGTGTCCAGATGAGATATAAAAAATACATATATGCATATTTTTTATAACAATCTAGAATTAACATTCCAATGCTATCAACCACGTGATGAGAGTTGAAGACAAAAGCACAACTAAATTTTGTGTCTTGAATCGATGGAAACTATAGATACTACTATTTAATCTTCATTGTTAGAAAAAAAAAAGCATCTAGTAAAAATTTAGGAAAACCCCTAAAATAATAGAAACACAATATGTAACTTCCAAATTAGAAGAGGGAGAAAGAGAACATTATCAATTTAACAGAGGCAGAAAAGAGAATTAAAAAGAAGAAGGTGGGTAAAGAAAAAAATTAATAAAAAAGAGAACCAGTAAGATGCTAGACACAAGAATTATTCCTCTCAAAATAAAACGGAAAAACATATACAGAACATATAAACCAAAAAACAGGTTGAATAGATATATTAATATCAGATAAACTAAAATTTAGAGCTAAAAATGTAGAAAGGAGAACATTTCATCTCGATAAATCTAACAATACACCAAGAAGGTGAAACACTGATGGACTTTGTCTCTAGCGATACAGGAAGATAAAGTCCAAATGGAGTTTCTGCAAATTTGAAATAATTGAACATTACACTGACTATATTTTCTCATAAGAGAAAATTAGAAAAAAATAAAGTTTGCAGGTAAAATCTCAATATCATGGACAAAAATTCTTGTTATAAAAATGATTCTGTGGTTTAAGAACTTAAAAACCAATGGTTTGATTCTATGATACAGATGAGAGCCATTAAGAACTACAGATAAGGCCATGTGATAGTTTAGAACCCAGGTGTGCAAACACAAACAAGACAGCAAAATCCAGCTACTGGGATTCTTCATCAACAAAATGCAACTGGAGCAAGTGTTTTATTTTGTTTTGTTTTTTTTTTAATATAAATTGTGTAAGGGTAAAACAGAAAATGAAATTAAATAAGCAAATAAAACCCGAACTGAGAAGACCCAGATTCTGCTGTCAGTGCTGTGTTTCAAATGGGCAATAAGGTCCTCTGATTTCAAAGTGAGTGTCAAGAAGACTGGAAGAAAGTTAAACACTGACAAAAAACACACACACCAGATTTGTGGGATAATCCTGGATAATGGAGAGTGGCTATGAAACTGGAGTGCTTATGTTTAAGTTAAAAGATCATTTTGCCAGTCTGCAGTCCTACAAAAGCAGGCTTTTTCCTTGTTAGGCTTCTTGGTAAGTCACACCAGTAAATTCTCATTCTTACTTTTTTCTCTTTCATGGACACCTTTTTCCATATATGGCTCAAATTTAGATACCAGTGGGGTTAGGGTGATCAACAGTGTCACATGTTCTAAAAGGCAAAATAAATAAAGGATAAAAAAAGCAATTATCAATGGGGAACTATTACCATCTTGAAGAGAGATCAACATCAGAAAAAAGAGGCATAAGCCATGCCTTGGGGAGTTAGAGGAAGAGGGGAGGATGCACAGGCAAGTTGCTAGATTTTTTTTGTTGAAAACGTTAAGCTTAAGAGGGGATAAGGGAATACTTCACTTTCCTCACTTGAAATACAGGAGACTGGTTGGACTCATCTCTGAGGTTCCTTGAAGTTCATTATATTTCCTGTACTACTTCTTAATTAATTGTGTTGCTTTGGAGTCATTTGAACATATTATGTAATCATTTTGCACCTCATGTTATATGCACACATGCGCGTGCGCGCACACACACACACACACACACGTTTTATTTTGGGTCTATTCAGCATCAATATTCTATGAGGATGTCATATATGTCAATCATTTAATGAGTGCATTATACGCCAGGCATTGTGCTAATAAGCACTTTACCTACATTTTTAGCTTCTTTTCTATTCTGACAATAACCCTGGGAGACCTTTGGAGATTAATATCGAGATTAATATCACTTGCTCTTTTTAAGGATAAAAAACTAAAGCTCAGTGCAATCTGCAGTATAGGGAAGATCTGGAATTCAAAACTGGGTCTTTCTGGTGCTAAAATTTGTCCCTTAAACAACTTGCTATGTTAGTCTGTCAGGTCACAAAATGGAATAGAATGCAATTCTTTTCATTGACATATGTTTCAGCTCTAACTGAAGACAACTCAGTGACCCAGACCTTTCTCTTAGATGATTGTAAAAGCCTTAAGGTGGTGTTCTCAGTGACAGCGAACAGAAAAAATATAGAAATCCTCATAGAAACTTTTATCTGACAATCCAGTTTTAAATATGTTTTCCAGACATGTGTGATAAATAAATGTATCCCTTCCTCTTAAATGAGAATATCTATTGAAAAATATCATTAGTGTGATCATTGGACTAAATGAAAATTGTACCAAATGGGCTCAAATTTATATGGATACACATAATTCAGCAATTTCATGGAAAATTGCTTCCAAAATTATATCACTAGAAGGGACCTCCATTAATAATGTTCCTTGAGGCCACATAAATTCCTTTAGGATATTTTGCTTCGTGCAATTATATGCACTAAAAAGCATCCGGCTTCTTAGAGGTAGACTTAGTTAATAAAAACATAGTGGGATTTTTTAATAATGACTGTAAGATTTCCGTGGCCACAGTAGATGTTCCCATAACCAAAGGAAGATATATTTCCAGAGAGAGAATCTAACCCAAATCTATAAAATCGAGATAGGGATAATGATAATAAATATTTAAACAGCATTTTACTGTTTACTAAATGTATCCAATTCCATAAACTCTTGTAATTTTCAGAGCAACTCTGAGAGGTGGATAATGTCTTTATCCCCTTTGTAGCAACAAGAAAATCAAGTCTCAGAGATGGTGATTGATTTGGTCAAGGTATAGTATAGCTGAGACTTGAACTTTTCTAATTATAAGAGGAAGGAAAATGAGATTTTTAAAATATTTATTGTGGATCAGGAGCTGGGTCAGAATTTTACAAGTTATTTCATCCAATACTTCAAATTATACTACTAATGGGCTTTTGTCATGAAGACAGAGAGAGAGAGAGAGAGAGAGAGAGAGAGAGAGAGAACATGCACATAAGAGGAGATGCATGCAAAAGCAAAAGTGAGAAAAAGAGGTGTCCAAGGTCACACATTCATTTCCTAATAAATATTTATGAATTGTCGTCAGGCATTTTTGGTTCACTGGGTACAGTGATGAATGGGATAGACACATGATGGTAAACATAGGGGTCAGAATTTCAACCCAGTTCATAGGAATAGTAAGCTTTTCTTTTTTCCTCACTGACCCACAAAGATCTTTTCTATCTTCCTTTGCCTTTCTTACCTAAAAGTATAGCATATCTGTGAAAGACCACAAATGGGTATGTTCTTCTATTCTGCAGCCAGAAAAGAAAAAAAAAAATGCCCAAATCCAAAATTATGGCAACAAGTGGGGGGATTTGAAGCACACTTGCAAGAATTAGGGATCTGAATTTGAGCTGGGTGCCTTGTTTGCTGTTCCCAGGTTGATGACTTTTTCTTCTTGGGGGTGGAAAGCAGACTTGTGCCTTCTTCCCATTGGCTTAGCTGCCAGGACATAATGCCTGACTCTTTCTCAGTTTAAGTGATAGACAAATGCAACAAGGATGGAGCAAGAACACCGCTATCCAGAAAGAACTATGCAGAAAGAGATCGTTGTTAGACTTTGTGTCAGTCTCCTTGAACCTCCTCTATCACAAAGTGTCTTTTCCGGTCAAAGCCCTCCAAATCTTAAGGTAGCATTAATAACACAATTCAGGAAACTTCAGGAGGGGAAAAAAAAAGAGTCTTGTATATTTCTGCCTCATTGACTTTCCATCTCATTTCCAGTCTCATCTGAAAACATCTTTTTCTCTCCTGACCGCATCTGCTAATTGCCCTCTCCCACAGCTATTATTTAACTGAAATATATGTGATCAGTTTAACAAGGGTATTTAACTTCATGGCATTGTTGAGATGTTGTTCTAATAGATTTAGGTTGAAAATGTAAGTGGCTGAGGTTCTTAACTGGGCAGGGTCCTTATGAAAGCCCCATCAATCTTTTATTTAGGAAAGAGTTCTCTAGTCTTTTAAACCCATGCCCCTGAGGAGGTTGGTTAAATTTTTAATTAGCTTGTATTACAAAAATAAAGTCGTTTTTAGTTTCCAAATATGCATTTTTAGTATTTGTTATGCATTTCCAAATGACACATGGTTTTCCTACCCCTCCTACCCAAAAGAGTATATTATGACCCTCTCCCCATCCAAATCCTGGTTTACTACTTTGTAGCACTGTAAACCTGGACATGCTACTTAAATATTTAAAGTCTCAGTTTTCTCATCTTAAAATGGGGATTATATATTTATTTTGGCAGTTCTCCCAAAATTAAATAAAATTCTACCTAGAAAACTCCTTATATAGTGAAAGAGTTAGAATCTCATTGAGTGGAGGTACATGTGTGATTCTTGGCCAACTTAAAATCAAAGCAGTTCTTATTACAAAAGAATGCAAATTTTATAAGCAATGAATCATTGTCTGATTAATACTATATCCCCAGCACCTAGAATTATGCCAGGCACATAAGAGGCAATCAAACCATCTGTGAATGAATAAATACCTTTCACCATTATACGGTTCCTTTACAAAATGTTTGCAAATCTGTGATCTAATATCCTCAACAGTGTTACACACGAATATGGCAAAACATTCTACCTGGACAAGCAAAAAAGGATTGATTCACTATAAATTCTGTTGCCTTGGGATTCTGCCTAGAGAGCCATGCTAGAGTCTGAATTACCCTCGATGCCATCCTTCTTGCCACCCATAGACAGCAAGTGACGAAGTCCTAACAGTTCTGCCTCCTACTTTCTGTTTTTCTTAAAATATTACTGTGGCTATTGGCATAGGTCAAATGCTTGGTATTCACCAGAACTGCTACAGCAAGTTCTGTTGTTTGACTACCTTCTGGATGCCACTGGTGCTCACTCACTTGCTCATTCTGCAAATATTTGTGGAGCATCTAAACTGAGAAAGACACTCTGTGAGGTTTCCAGGGGAATGATAAACCAGATATGACCTTTACATTTATGTATCTTTTTATATTCTAATGGATCTTATTAGGACATTAAGTTGATCCTTCTCTCTTGTCCAGTGACCACACCACCCAATCATATTTACTCATTCATGGCAGTTAGAGTCCTCCACTCAGTTATATCTTCACCTCTCCAGCTTCATCTCCTTAATAATCTATTAGGCTTTCCATCATGCATCTTGACACATAACACTCAAGCCCCTAATCAAACTTTAGTTTTTGTTTGTTTGTTTGTTTGAATTCTAAGAATATGTCATGCTTTTCCACACTCTTGAACTTAGTGTTTTCTCTTTCTGGAATTTTCTGCTCAAACCACTCTTGCTCCTTCTATATCAGAAGTAACTTTAACGGTAATATCTACGCTTTGATTTCTCACCGAGAAGTACAGTGCTAAGTGCTATGTATGGGGGCACATATATGCACCCACACACCTGATTTCATGTTTAATTTTTAAAAGACTATTTTATTTATGAGAAAATTGAAATGGAAAATGGGAAGTTTATTAACTTACGCAAGGTCACAGTGATAGCCCGTTTATCATTCCAAACCCACTTTGATTCTGAAGCCGGTATTCTTAACTGTTCTACTTCTGAGGTGCGTTTCTAGTCATCCTTCAAGACCTAGTCCACAAACATTCAGTCTCTGGAATATTTTCTAACTTGTGTAGGCGAAGAGAGCAATTCTGCCCTTGATATTTATTTTATACATATCTTTATTGTGGCAACTTTTGAATTTAGTTTATATAAACATTTCCACTCATTATGTTTCGTAGTCTATCTCTGCTATTAGTTCTTTGACGTTACTGAATTAGACTTATTCATCCCTATATTCCCTGAGTTTATCACAGTATCCAGTCAATAATAAGTACACAGTAAGTGGTTGATGAATGAATGATTGAGCACCTACTGTCAGGGGCAGAGTGTCAATAATAAAGAAATACATGAGAGAGGTAAGCAGCAGTGCTGGATGAAGGCTCTGCCCACTAGGCCATCATGCATGAGTTTGACCTGATTTGAGAGAAAACCCAATAAAAATATTGTTTGGATGGTGGAGACAAAAATAAAAACAAAAACAATAATTCTGCTGTCTGCATTTTACATTTTTCGCCTAGTTGTTCCGGCATTGCCCTGACACTCAAAGATACAGGTCAGGTCTAAGTTCACCTGGTCTTATTTGGAAAGTGCATAGGCTTGTTTTGGAAATGCTCTAGGGAGTAGCTAACCAACAGATCTTGGATATCAACTTGAAATATAGCTGTATGAGGATTTAAAAAAATAAACAAAATCCAGTTTTTTTTTTTTTTTTTTATCAATGTGCTTTCCATTTTCCTTGGTTGCAATTTGAATCTTTTAAATTTAAGACAAAGAATTGAAGATAACGTGCACCAATTTGGTCCAAAGGTTGGTTTAGGATTAATATGAAAAACACAGAGCCCATCAGCAGTAGACTGATTACATAAATGGCCCTGATTCTTTGCCCCTATTGTTTTGAGTGCCTTCTACTCTGACTCTGGACCAGGCCACATGACTGGGCAGGTGACCAACTATCCTGGTTTGCTCTGGACTGTCTTGGTTTTAGCACTGGAGATCCTGCCTGCTAGCACTTTAGCACTGGAGATTCTGGGAATCTCCTCAGGCCCAGAGAAATCCCTGAGGCAGAATAAACAGAATAATTGGTTGCCCTATTGGTCAATGGTATGTAACATGTAGGGACTACGAAAGAACTGGCTAGGTGGGCTTTTCCTCTCTTTTCTGCCTCCTCTATCACCATGAAAACATGCCCAGGACAGGCTGGGGATGAGGACAAGAGGATGAGAAACACATGGAGAGGAGCCAAAGTCACTCCAGTTAGCCCCAACAAAAGCAGCTTAGGTTTGCCACCAACCTAAGGACTCTTAGGCCCTGTGAATAATGCAGAAATATTTTAGACATGGATCCAAGCCACAGAGACACTTAAATATGCAAATACAAGCAAATGATGAGTATCATATAAATTCTGCCTTCACATACTTGAAGGATATCATTAGAAGAGAGAGCAGATTCATTTTTTCTATGCTAAATGAGTGAACTTAAGACTAGTGTGTAGACACTCTAGAAAGATATACGAAGATGAAATTAGATTTCTTTATGAGGAAGAATTTTCTAGCAACCACAGCTGTTCAAAGCTGTCCAAAGTTGGCTTCTTAGTGAAATAATGAGTTGACCATTAGTCATTAATGCAGAGTCTAGAAAGTGAGGTGACAAAGCTGCTATAAAGTATTCAACTCAACTGACATTTATTAAAGATCTAAAATATGCTGAGCATTAAGCCAAGCTTTGGGTTTTAGGACAGGGCTCTGTGCTTGTCTCATGCCTGTAAAGCTGGCCCTGGTTGAGGTAAGACATTCCAGACAGAGGAATCAGTGTATACAAAATCATGGAGATATGCAGAGGCCTGATGTATTGGGGTCTTGTTGGAGTGTGGTATGTATACATAGATACAGTGTTTACATGGGTTCGTAGGCGCTACAATGGAGATGGACAATAAAACAGAAGTGATAGTGTAGTGGATTTATATTGTGCCAATTTAGCAAAGCTAGTACTGACTCTCTAAGGATTCCCTTTCATGACTAATCCATGGTTACTCTGGGCCACCAGAGACATTTTATACAACATTTGAAAGGAGGAAGTGAAGTAGCAATCATAGTCTGCTTCGACTTGGAAGTTGTGTGCAGGCACCAGGGGACATTGCAGGTGACCTGCATTGTTGCTGCTCTCCTGGTTTATTTTAAGGCATCGGCAACAGCAGAACTGCAGCTTCTTCAGCTCCCATCAGATCTCCTCCTTACACTTCTCCAGCTTCCCATGATGAAGGGCACCAGCATCTCCCGGCGGTCACCCCCGTACCCCATCGCATTTGAAGGGTTGGAGGAGCTGAGAGTCCACACATGTGGACTCTTCCTTCATCCCTGTGAGTTCTGGCTTGTGTTTATGGTTTCGGTTTGTCTTTCTCTCCCTCACTATATGTCCATTTACCTTTCTTGACCATGCGAACACTACTCTAGGCCACAGCACCAGATTCCAAAGAAACTATCTTACACAGACTATAGAACCAGCATCCAGAATTATGTTAGGTCAACTTCCTGTAATATATCCCTGATTCCAGATCACTTCTAGTGGTTCTGCTTTTCTGGTGAAACCCTGATTGGTACTGACAGACCCTAGAAAGTAAATTGCACGAGAAGACCTTTCAAGGAGGTAGCCACCAATATGCAGTTAAAAGCATAGGCTACGGAGTCATACATAACTCGAGTTTCTAAATCCACTTCTTCACTGCCACTTTACCAGTTGTGTGACCTTAGTTTGTGTGATTGGAAGCCTCTAAGATGGGTCCCAGTGACCTCTACCTCCTGCTATGTATGCCCTTGTATAGTCCCCTCCCATACTGTACCAGGGTTGGTGCGTGTGACCAATAGAATACTGTGCAAGGGATGGTATGTCATATCTGAGTCAAGATCATGAAAAACACTGCAGCTTCTGCCTCTTCCTCTCTGGATTCACCCTCTCTGGAGGAAGCCAGCCACTGTGCTGTGAAGAGGGTCCCATGTAGTGAGGTCAGTCTCTTGTTAACGACTGAATTTCCAAGCCAGACCTCTAGCCTCAACTGAGCGTTCAGATAACTTCAGTCCTGAGCAACATCTTCACTGCAAACTCATGGGACACTCTGAACCTGAACCACCTGTCTCAACTGCTTCAGGATTCTTGACCTTGAGAAACTGTAAGATATTCATTGTTTCAAGCTGCTAAATTTTGGGGGTAGGTTGTTACGTAGCAATAAATAAACAATAACCAATACAATAAATAACCATTTAATTTCCTCGGAAGAAAAGTAAGGATAACTATAATACCAATCTCATTGGATTATTATCAAGATTAAGGACAGAAATGTATATAAAGCATTTACTACAGTGTTTTGCATGTGATAAATGCATAAATAAATGCTGTTCCTGCTGTTCGTATTATTATGGTTGTTATTATAATCTCTTCCAAACTTAGCATTCTGATTCCTTCACTTCAGGCAACAGTGATAGGTGCAACTTTCAGTGAGGAGGTGATACTTGTATTAAATCTGAAAATATATCCTTCATAAGTTTACAGTGCCTGCCACCCAAAAATCACCGGGGTGTGTAGTGTGGTAGGGATAGTCAGGGAGAAAAACGGCTCCATACCTGGACTCTGTTAGAGTTGGTTTTTCTCAGTGCAGGGAGAGCCTACACCTACCCCAAAGGAAGAGTCCTAACTTAGATTCAGAGAGAAACTGACAACATCAGCTCATGTAGGTCCACCAGTGGCCCAAGGGCTGAAGAATATTAAAGGGTGAGAATTAAAATCTGATGCCTGCCTGCTTGGGAAATTAACTCAGCTGGTGATGGAGAGTTATTGGAAAGTTACAAGAAGCATGGACACCTTCCCAGCACCTGATGGTGTAAACAAATTGAATGGCATTTAACATAACTAATTGTTAATGAAATGGAGTATTAATTGTGTTACATTAATTCCTTCCCTTCAGGAGTAGCTGCTTGCTTTGACTGAAAGTTTTGCATCTGAATAATAAAACATTGAGGCTTAAAGGGGTTTTCTAGATAAATGAAATCCTCTACAAATGAGGAAACGGGATGGGAAAGATTATAGGTATATAGGTAAATAATAGTACTGAATTCCTATCTTATTCTTTCCTGAAGGAGTTCTGGGGTAGGGATGAGAGGAACAAGAAAATTAGAGTTCTTTGATTTCCTAAACAGTATTATTTAGTCATTATGAGCACAGATATTGAATTCTCACTGGACTGGATAAAATTTCACCTTTACTGCTTGCTTACTGCATGATTTCAGATGAGTTAACTTGCATTAAATAAATTACTTATTTTCTCTAGGCCTCAGTTTTCTCATCTGTAAAATGGAAATAACATGCACTTTGTTATAAATATGCAGATTCAAGAAGTGCTTGGCCTACAGAATGTGTCCTATAAACTGCCATTTCAACATTATTTTATATGCAGATTCTCAATGTTATGGCCTGTATACTAGGCAGAAATAGAATATGGACATATTGTTGAGGATGTTCACTCAAATCATGAGATTTTCTTTAAAAAAAGTTTAATTTTTTTTTTTTTTAGTGAATCAAGTCTAATTGCAAGATATGAAAAGTTATAATATGTCCTATATCAAATGACACCTTCCTGTTTTGCAAAAGCTTAACTGGTTTCTCCAAGTTGGTTTAAAATAGTAAAGGAAAATAAGGAGGAAAGGAGTATCCATCAGTAGAGATCAAAGGTCACTTCTTCATAATAACATGCATCCAGTGTTATTCTGAGCACTTGATCCTTAACAATGTAGGATTAACTCTCCATTGGTTTTCTGAGTCTCACCATCTTAACTTTGCTCTTTGACCCTTGGCGAGACAACTTCTTCCTCGGGAGCATGGGGATCTTCACCCTATCGATGTTCCCCCATTCATGTTCTTTTTCTTTGGAGAATAACTAAAATTCAGGCTTGGTCAGATTGTCAAGATACAGGGGTATCTAGTATGAGGGAATAGGAAGTATAACAGACAGCAGGCAGAACATGAAATAAGCTTATGCAGGTGATGTTACAGAGGGGTAACAGAGAAGTAGAAGCTGGGAGCTGGTTCAGACAAAATGTAAGCCACTGGAAGGATTAGTGAGAAGTCTGGATTCAGTGCAAAATAATTGAGTCCTGGATCGTTTACAAAAGCAGGGGCTCTAAAACTGGGAAGCAAATAAGTAGTGCTTGGGAATGTGATGGTCCGAAGCAGATTTGCCATACCACCTCGTACCCATTGTTTTTAGCTAACCATCTGAAGGGAAAGATTCCAACTGACTTTGTTGAAGGCTCAGTAGATATTAGAGCTATTATTTACATTACCTCAATTTATTTGTCAGACAACTTGAAATAGGCATTACTTTTCCTATTATTCAGTTGAGAAAATAAAAGCCTAAAATACTTGGTTCTCCACAGTTCCATAATTACTGAATACTGGAGCCAGAATTTGGATTTGTACTTTGTATAAGTACAAAGCCTGGATTCTATGCACTATGCAAGATTAGAGTTAGTGTACAGCTAGAATTGCAGATAAGAATCAAGTAGCTCCAGTTTGATCCAGTGTAGTGTTAGTGGGGTGAACAGAATGAGAACCAGGATGGTCATCTTGTAGTAGGGTAATACCCTTCGTTGGGTATTCCTCTCACATTGTGATGGCCAGACCTTCCATCATCACTCCGAGACTTGAGAACTCATATTTAAAATGAAGGCTCAGCATTTATGCAAGATTTTTATTTTTTTGAGAAAGAATAGACTATATTCATTTGTGTGGAATCCAATACATTTTTTGTTCATATATATATTTTTTCATGAAAGTAATGAAGTAGTAAAATATGTTTAGAAAAGTTTTGAACATAGATTGGATCAAGACAGTTTAACTTCACTCTCACTAGGTAAGTGATGTAAAGGATACTTGATCAGTTTCAAAAAAAAACGGCCCAAGTTTGAATCCTAGTTCTGCCATTAACCAATGGTGTGCTTTGGGGTCCTGCCTCATTTCCCTGTACTTACTCATCTTCTCCTTTAAAAGGTGGAACATACCTGCTCCACTTAATATTATAGAGTTGCTATGCCAGAGAATGTGATATGTGAGAAATAATGCTTTAAACTTACTGTGCACATGTAGTGGTGGACAAATTTCCTTTAGGAATAATGGTCAAGGTCTCCATTTGCCTAGAACTACAGGATGTCCAGGAAAAGAGAAATTGGTTCTTATATTCTACATCTAGAGCCAAGAGAACATCAGTGCTGCCCTGTGAGAAAAACTGAACTGTAAGTCAGAGTCTCTGGGTTGCCTCTCATCTCTTGCACTCTCTAGCAATGTGATCCTGGACGATTATTCCTTCACCTCTCTGAGCCTTAATTTCTTCAACTGTTAAATGGTAAAAAGAACCTAAAATCTACAAGACTACTTCTCAACCTTGGCTACAAATTAGACTCTTCTGAGGTATTTAAAAGCCTGATGTCCTAGAAACACCCAACTAATTAAACCAGAATCTCTGAGGATAGGATACAGGTATTGGCATTTTAAAAACGCTACAGGTGATTTTATAACTTAACCATATTTGAGAACCATTGATTACCCTGAGGGTTTTAAGGTCAGAGCGCTTCAATGTCCAATGTTCTAGTATTTTGAGGGAACTTCTGTTTATCTCCATGTTGGTCTGTCTCTAATTCCTTCACAGAGTTATGTCATTGAGAATCACACATACCAGCTATATTCATTTTCTAGGGCCGGAAGTACTACAAACTGAGTGGCTTAAACAATAGAAATGTATTGTCTTACAGATCTTAAGGCCGAAGCCTGAGATTAAGGTGCCAGCAGGTTTGGTTCCTTCTGAGGAATATGAAGGAGAATCTGTTTGAGCCTTTCTCTTAGTTCCTGGAGGTTTGCCGGCAGTCTTTGGCATCTGTTAGTTTGTAGAAGCATCACCCCAAGCTCTGCCTTCATCTTCCCATGGCATTCTCTCTGTGTGTATGTCTCTGTCCAAATTCCCCCTTTTTTATAAAGATGTCAGTCATTGGATTAAGGGCCCACTTCACTACAGTGTGGCTACATCTTAATTAGCAATGTCTGCAGAGACTCTATTTCCAAATAAGCTTACACGCTGAGGTTCTCACGTGAATTTTAGGGGGACATGCTTCAATCCATAACACCAGGATCTGAATTTCAGCAATTGGGAAAGGCATGGTTCATGGCTGGTGACCTTGTGAAACCCCGAAGGCCGGTTCCGAAGAAGGACTCATTCTCATGTACCATGGAGCACCTTCCTATCTTCTCCCTGAGATCCAACTCCCATACTTGCCAGGTCTTAGACTTCTATGCCTCCTGACTGTCCACTTGTGTCTCCTCCAATGATCCTTTGCCAATCAGGGAGACCCTGGCCCCCTCATTTGCCTATTTAAGAATTTTCCTTTAAGCATCTCGGCCCCCCTGCCAACCACCTCTAGTTATTAAAATGCAGCTCAGGATGTCTCACTCTGGCTGTTACATTATCATTCCTCGTTAGAGACTCCTCCAGGGCCTTAGACATCCCTGCACTAACTTTATAATTACAAAGTCAATTTCTAAACAGACATTTGCAAATAAGTCAATTTAAATACCGAGATTTGCAAACAATAATTAAGCAGTAGCTTCTTTTTTAATATCTCTCTATATAATTAATGCCTGTGGGCTTTTCATTTTACCTTGCAACTGGGTAGTTTGCAATTGTTTGTTGAGCTAAAGTGTTCTCGGAAAGCAAATCAAAGCACTGGGGAGATTTTGGAAGTGATTGAAGATAGGGTTTTTCCTTTTCCTCCTTCATCCCTACATCACCTGATTGGCTGCACTTTTCAGCAGTTGGGATTGTAATAGGGGAGGGAGGCTGGAGAGGAATAATTTTCTGCAGTAAAAACAATGACAACACAGAGTTTTGGTCTAGCAATAGACTAACTAACATGGCTTCTTAAGATACACAGTCAGGGAGTCTCTCCATGCTGGAGGCCTCAGCTGCCCGTGATTTCGGTATTACCTGCATAGAGAGCTTTCTGTAGCTCAGCTTTCATAGTGCTTCCTTCTGGTTTAAAAAAATCTACAATGGATCCCTGTCACCTGTAGGATAATATCTCGACCCTGGCATTCATGGTCCTTCACAATCTGGCCTTAACTCTCTTAATAAGATTTCTGTAATCCTGCTAGATGTTAAGGAAAATACGAGGTAACAAATTCACCCTGGTAAACAAGACATAGTCTCTTTCTAAGACTAATGGGCCAGAAACCTTGAAATAGGAAATTATGGATGATCAATGTTAGAAAAGGAAAAACAGGAGGAAAGCTGGGCTGGTCTGGAGACTTATGAATGTCATTTTAAGAAAGTGATATTTAAGCTGAAATCTTAAGGCTGAGCAGGAATTAATAAGGTGAAGATTGAGGAGGAGGATTATTCCAGGTAGAGAAAAAAGCCTTTTGGAACTTATTAAGATGAGAAAACACAAGGAGTCTTTGAGAAAAAAAAAGGTAAGGAGAGGGTAGAAATGAGGTATAAGATGAGCCTAGTAGAGAAGCATGGACTAGACTCTTGAAGGCCTTGTAGGCCAAATTAAGAAGTCTTGACTTTGTCTTAAGGACAAGAGGGAGTCAGGGAAGCATTAGAAGAAGTGCTAGTGCTGTCTGGCTAGTGCTGTCTGGCTTATGCTGTCCTCAAGCCACATCAGAAAAACCTTTCAAGATAGTTAGATAATCTAGAAACTCTTAATTTAAGTCTGCCTTCCCAGGCTCTACTCCAACAAGGATGTTCTCCCCAATTTTCCCAACCCGCTTAATTACCTCAACCTCAAAATCTTATTCAGAAGTAACAGACTCTTTGAAACGTCTTTGATCCCATTACAACTGATAGCTCTTATCAATGATATGTATATAATAACGCAACCGTATGGATGCATATTACATATGCAACTCTCTCATTCAACTTATGATGCACATATTAATAGTAAGAGCTTCCACTGTTTTCAAGTTAGTGTATATATACATGTCAGCATGTTAGCAAATATAAACATGCAGTATGTTAGCAAATATAAAATTACAAATGATTTATTATTATTATCATCAATTTGACCAATACACAAGAATTTTTCAGTGAGAGTCCTCACAAGAATTCTGGCAGGAGCTGGGATGCTTTGCCTTCAGAATGTCCTCAGGCCCAGTCATGATGCCCTTTCTTCTATCGGCAATGCCATTCAACTTACGTAAAACCAAAACAAAACGAAAACAACAACAACCACGAAACTTCTGCAGAGCTACCCCTCAGGTAAGTGAGGCTGACTGAGCTCTACATTTCCCAGGAGAGAGGTTGAGGCTCAAAAGTGTGGAGTTCATGAGGGGGTCGGAATCATTGATAGCTCTTGTCAAGGTGCTGACATTCTCAGCTTAAAATACATGTAGGGGAACTCCACTAACCTGTAGGACCCTGTTTCACCCTCTGCCTCAGAGATAAATGTTCCCTTTTCCCCATGTCCATTCTCAGTAGAAAGGCAGATCCAATTCAGGCTCAGGGTTTGGGTCCTAGAAAAATCAACTCTACTTTACTAAGTATGTAGCCGGCCTGGGGAAATCAAGAGTATAGCCAGTTGAGAAACCTCCACTTCATCCTTGAATCTTTATTGTGGTGGTTCACATCAGTCATCACCAATAGTAAGTGACCTTTGGTGGGCCGCATATTTCTCAATTCGGAATATGAACAGATTGTGAATAACCTCTCCAGTCTTTTCAAATAAGGATTTTGCCTCCTTAGGTGATGTGTTCTGGAGGCTTTGGTATTAATTTCTCATGGTCTTTTCATAGGAGGCCCATCCTCTCTGGGAGGGTCCTACATGCTGACAGGAAAGGGATGCATCAACTGTGAATACACAGTTCCCTAAAATCCTTAATTTTCCAGTGTGAGAGTGAATTATGATTGTTATTCTCTAGTTCTGACCCTCATATCTATTCATTTGAGCTGCTGGCTCATGTTCTAGATACAATGTCTGGGGTAATCAGATAGTGGTTCTGATTAAGGTTACTCTGAAGTTATTTTTTTTTTAAATCTTGGTAAATAAAAACAACAACAACAACAACAAACAGTAATCTTGATTCTTACCCCAGACCAATTAAATCAGAATTTTTGAAAGAGGCACACACCTGTCTTTATCAGTCATCAAAAGATTAAAAGAAGCACTCAAGACAATTAGGTGAGAGCAGGCATATCATTCCAGTTTTCCATCATTTTTGGCGGTTTTGAACCAGCCCCCCCATATATGAGTGAGCACAGACTTCTGTAGGGAATCCCACTGGCTTATTTTTCTAGTCCTTCTTCCCTCACCCTTCTCTTGTAGTCATTTTTTTCCTGTCTTCTTGTTTCCATTCACTGTTTTCATAGAGCCCACAAGCACCAGAATGAGGACAGAAATTATGGGTGGATCATTGTGGCCACAGTCATTGCATGCCATTGAAAGAGTCACTTCCGTTTTCCGGGTCTCTATTCCCATATTTAGTTGATCAGTTTAGATAGGATTATATCTCCCTCTCAACGCTAACATTTTATCCTACGCTTTTACATTTTATTCTTTTCTATTCTTCTCCTCTCTTTACTACCTTTCTCTGTATGGGCTTTTAAAGATTTAATTTTGAACAAACAGAGAGTAGTCATTTTGACCCCCTTTGCACCTACCTTCTGTCCAACTTTAAAGGTTCACAACAAATCAGCTGTGGTACAGAAAAGTCAACATTCATAGCTCAATGGAAATGTCCCAGTTCACTTTGTTAAGTGGGACTCCATTTACATCACCTTCCCCACTGGGTGTGAACTTGAATTTTCCTACCCTTTCAAATTCCTCTCACCCTTCATCATCCAGCTAAGATTTCTCTTATGCCATGAACATTTTCCTTGACCATTCAAGCCCTCTTTGAACTCCCATTTCTATGGCCAAACAACACCATATATATTTGAATCTTAAAACATAACATTTAAATACAGTTTTCTATCCTTTTGTTTTGGTGTTGTATGTTTATGACAATATCAGAGCCTTGTGAACATTAATTATATTATAAGATGCTAGCAAATAGAAAATTCATTCTTTTCTTCTGTTTTCACTTCTCAGGGTGTCAAGCTCGAGGTTAAGTAGCAATGTGCACTTAAAATAGAATTTGAGAATTTACAAGTTTTTCAACTGAGAAATAATCTATTTTCATCCCCAAATTTTACACATTAGGAAACTAAGTCTTAGAGAGGAAAAAAAAAAAAATAACTCCCAGTGAGTTAATGGCTGAGCTTGATTAAAAGTTTGGTCTCCTCGGTCCATTTTATTTTCTATATCATTTGTTGTTTGGTTTATTTCTTCAATAGCTAAGTATGCCCCAAATCCGCAAAAGTATTGCCACTTAGTCCACTCTAGGTCCACTTTTGTGAAGTTTAAAAGAGATGTAGCTTATCGAGATGCACTCTTGATGCCGTCAATAGGTCAGTTTTAAATTAATATGTTAGTTAGTCCACACAGATCTCTCTCCTTCGTTAAGAAGGCAATAATGATATAAGAGAAGGCACTTTAAGCTTGTAATCTGAAAATCTGCCTTCAGTTCCCTGTTCGTTTTTTACTAAATCTATGAACTTAGGCTCACTATTTCTCTTCTCTGAATTTACATTTCCTCATCCATAAGCAGAGCACAAATATCTTCATTTAACCAAATTCTGTAAATTGTGGAAGAGGTAATGTTTGCTCTTTCTTAATTGTGATGAGCTACAGGAATATCAAATGTGGCTTTTTCACTATTATTAATAAACAAAATAAAGTGTAAAAAATATAACACCAATTAGAGAAGCAGCGCCCTAATTTTGCTGCTTGAGACTTTACTAGGCAGGCACGAAACGATCATCAATACTGGCGACAATTACATATACCTCCTTTCTTTTCCTATGTGTGTGAGAGACCCATAACTTAAAACACTTGCTGCTATTCAGCACAAAAACAAATAGCACAGCAGCCCTGGCCGTGATGTATTTCAACAGCGTAACTTAGACTTGCCACCATTCTGTTAAATTACGAATATCTATCACTTGATGGAGTCAGTGCTTTTATTTGCAATAGGGAAGGAGGGAGGCAATGAGGTTGGGGGTTGATGAAGAAAAAAAAACCACTAGAAGATGCAGTTGCTATAGCGATTAACAATGGGTATCCTTCCAACAGGGTTTAGGGATGCTGATGCAGCTAAAACAAATGTTTGTGTTTGGCCACAGTGGAGACGGTGACGGATTGTGGAGCCTTGGCCTTGAGCCTTGATGTAATCCAATTCTAAATAAATCATAAATCTAAGTGCAGACTGGTAAGGCAAGAAGAATACCAATTCAGGCCAAGCAGTAACAAGCAGGCAGTGGTGGCCAGGATTGATTATGAGGTATGAAGTAGAGATGGATGACAAGAGGAGGACCGTGCCCAGCCTTCAGGGATGTACTTCTTTCTCTTCTAGCCTTAGTCAACCCCTGACTGAGCTGCCAGACCTCAGTAGCAGGAATGAGAGACCACTACTGAATTAGCCACAAGGACAGGCATTCTGCCGCCTCCTGAATTTTCTCGGATTATGGTATTTTTCATCGTGAAAGGTGCTGAATTGCTAATATTTGGGCTAATGTCATGAGTCCCTCACTTGGAAGGACCCAAAGGTCAGCCTGAGAGTCTCTCACAGGACTAATGGCTACTTAGAGTGAGAAGATGCTGTAGTTAAAGCACTTGTGTGATGGAGTACTGGAGACAAAGGCAATTGTTAATATGTAATGTTGACATTCTCCCTCATTTTTTGCTTCCTAAAAGAAAGAGGCAATGAGTGAAGGGTTAAATGGAGAACCAACATGCTAGCTTTATGTACATTGAGAGGGACAAGGTTACTCTTTGGAGAAAAGGACGGATATAGAAGGTATGTATGAGGATTGAGAACAGAATTAATCATTGTGGGCTGGGTGGGTAAGAGAAGAATTTTAGCAAGTTTGGAGAGAAGATGGAGTATTTAACAATGGTCAAAAAATTAAAGAATTGAGATTTCATTAAATTTTGTTGTATTTTAAAAATTCTCTATTTGAAGAATTACAGAGGGTTACAAAATGAGACAATGTTTTTTCAAATATTTCAGATGTCAGAACAGATTCTTTTACAAATGCAACACTGTACTAAAATGGAATAGCCAAATGTTATTCTGGAGGGACACATCTGGGATTTGGAATGAAAAGTACAGAATTCAGATTCAATTCAGATTAAATCATCACCCTGAACACTGAGCCAAGAGTGTATTTTCTTCTTTATGGCTACCAGATTAATGGACTTATGGCACATGGGATAGATGTTGATCCAACATGAGCAACAGTGGTCCTAAGGATGCCTCTTCATTGCCAGAGAGATACTGTGGACTCTACTTTGAGGTCATAATTACAATATTTGGGTAATACTATAATTATGTTCACTAAACTGAGGAAAGCTAAAGAAGATTATTGTGGAACACCAGATGCAAAGACAGAATTAGACATGCAAGAGATTTATTGGGGAGGGGTTGCCTGTGAAGACTAAAGGGTGGGGAGCAGGAGAAGAAAGGGAGCGCCTTCAGTCTGGGATGCAGTTCTAACACCAAGAAAGAAGAGAGAGAAGAAAGAAGATTCGGTAAGGACAGCCTCAGACTGCAATTGTTTAAGGAGGTTTGGGGAAGGGCCATAATCACCCGTTAGAAGAGTCCTACATCTCATAGGAACGAGCTGGCATTAGTGCCTTCATTGTGCTCAGTCACTGGCTGGAAGCTTCACATGGGGGAAGTGTGGTCTCAGAGGTGATGGGTCTAGTGGAGCTGTACCTGGGCCTATCTGCCAACTAGATTTCCCACATCAGGTGACTGGAGCCACATATCCCATTGCTACCGTGGTGAACTTTCGGCTGGATGTATCTAGTGTTTTAACCCGGCTCCTTTGGCTGTTTAATATTTTAAAGAATTATAGACTTCTCTCAAGGGAGAGGTAGTCAGTGGCTGACATAAAGGACTAATTCAAGGCTTTTTCTTCAGCCAAGTTTTTAAGATAAAATCTTTGAGAATTAAGCTGCAGCTCTGGGGTATTCCATCAAGCACACTTTGAATGTTACGAGCTACAGTATGATAACATTTTATGTGAATTTGAATTCTGCAAATTAGAAATACCATCATATAAAATATCAATAAGTCTCACATTATGCACAAAATTTAACACTATGTGACTCGCTTAAATTAAAAACAATTCATTAAGAATTTCATAATTTTCAAGTTGGCTCAGTGAGTTTTAAACTGTGTCTTTGATAGGGCCACAGAGCGGCATAACTCTAGCTGTTAAACAGGAAGACCTGACACCCTGTGTCAAGATCAGTCTTTAATTATGTGATGTTTTTAAAGTTATGGTCTTTATGCAAAAAAAAAAAAAATTCATTAGCCTTTTTTTTTAATCCAAAGAATGTGACAATGTACAAGGGTAACTATAATGGTGATCTGAGAAGAAAAAGCAAACAAATGAAACATTTGAGTTGTAGATAAAACTTGCAGTGAACCAGAAGAGGAAGGAAGGAGGAGAAATGTTGATAATTAAATGAGTCTGTAGGGTCCAGAATTAGGATTTATTTATGCACTCTGTGCAGTCTATTTTGCTGGTGGACTGCTTGACAAAACCTCTGAGAAAGAGTGAAGAAGGGCTGGAATGTTCATGTCTAGCTGCCAGGTGCTCATCGACAGGACAGGGACTTAGAAGCTGCATACTTTTCCAGACCAAAGGGACTTCTGCAGCTGATAATTGGGCAGCAAGTGGTGGAAGGTGGCCTGTAGGATCAGAAATTCCTAGATTAGCTCAGTGTAGTAGCAATTTATAGCCAAAAGTTACAAAATTTTCTCAGACTTCACCACTTATATGAAATGTCTGAATTCTTGTTTTTAGTAAAGCTAATTAGAGAAGGGGAGTAATGGGGTGGGAGGGGAAGGTAATTATTGTGTCTCTCTAGGAACAAATCAAATAGCAGAATTCAAGAAAATGAAAGTGAAACTATAGATAGATAATATATAAGAACCTGAAGGAGTAACAGCCTTCTGAATTTAGACTCCTCAAAATGTGACCCAGGTAGGTATGGATAAGTGGTTTCAACTCCATCAACTGATGCTTCGGATATAACCAGAAGCTGCATCTCCTAAATTGTTTCTGCTGTGAGGAAATGGAGAAGGTTCCCGGGCATACCGTAGACCCAAGCATGAAGGGGAAACTGTCAGAGACAAACTGAAGACAAAGAGGAACACCAAATGATCCACTGTAGCTGTGGGACCACAGACTTGATGGGTATTCTCTCTTCTTTCTTTCCCAAACTGAGAAAGAAGAACAAACTGAGATAGCAATGACTGAAAAGGGGAGGATTCAAAGATCCAAATTCGCAAAGGAAAAAGGAGATAAGGCACACGCAGAAGAAATGGACAACTCTGTGTGTGTGTGTGTGTGTGTGTGTGTATTAAACTATCCTTTTCATATTCGTAATGGTAACCACACACCAAAGATTCAGAACTGAAGTATATAATATAAAACAAGAAGAACCAGAGGCAAACCCACAAAAGCCAACCAAAATAAAGAAAACAGAAACATAAGGACAAGGAAGCAATGGAAACACTCAGCTACTAGAGAGCAAAAGATAAAATGGCTATAAGAAGTCCTCATATTTCAACAATCACCCTGAATGTAAATGGACTGAACTCACCAATAAAAAGGCACAGAGTTGCAGAATGGATCAAAAAACAAAACCCAACCATATGCTGCCTCCAGGAGACACATCTCAGTTCCAAAGAAAAATACGGAGTCAAAGTGAAAGGGTGGAAAATGATATTTCAAGCAAATGGCATTCAGAGTAGCTGTACTAATATCTGACGAAATAGACTTCAAACTAAAAAAAGACAAAGAAAGATACAGAGGGACACTTCATAATGATAAAGGGAATCATGCACCAAGAAGACATAGCACTTATTAATATCTGTGCTCTCAATCAGGGAGCCCCGAAATATGTATAGCAATTACTAACAGAAATAAAGAGAGGAACAGACAAAACACTATCATAGTAGGGAACCTAAATTCCCCACTGTCGGATATAGATAGATTATCCAAACAGAAAATCAATAAGGAAATAACATCCTTAAATGACACATTAGATCAACTGGACATAATTGACATTTACAGAGCCTTCCATCCCCAAACAGCTGCTTATACATTCTTCTCTAGTGCACATGGAACATTCTCAAGAATCGACCACATAGACACAGAGATAGCCTCAACAAATATAAGAGGGTTGAAATCATACCAACCATATTCTCTGATCATAATGCTATGAAACTAGAAATCAACTGCAAAAAGAAATCAGGAAGAATAACTAGAAATCAACTGCAAAAAGAAATCAGGAAGAATAACAAATACATGGAGATTAAACAACATGCTACTGAAGAATAACTGGGTCAGGGAAGAAATAAAAAGAGAGATCAAGATATTCATAGAAACGAATGATAATGATAGTACAACATATCAAAACTTTTGGGACACGGCAAAAGCAGTCATAAGAGGAAAGTTCTTATAATTGCAGGCCTATCTCCAAAGAGAAGAATGAGCCCAAATAAACAACCTAATGCTTCATCTTAAAAAAAACTAGACAAGGAAGAACAAATGAGGCCTAAAGTCAGCAGAAGAAAATAAATTGTCAAAATTAGAGCAGAAATAAATGAAATTGAAAAAAAAAATAGGAAAAATAAATACAACGAGGAGCTGGTTCTTTGAGAAGGTTAATAAAATTGACAAACCCCTGGCTACACTCACTAAAAACAAAGAGAAAGGACACAAATAAACAAAATCAGGGATGAGAGAGGGAAAATTATGACTGACATCACAGAAATACAAAGGATCATGCAAGAATACTATGAAAAAGTATATAATAACAAATTTAATAATCTAGAAGAAATGGACCAGTACTTAGAAAAATACAACCTTCCTAGACTGAATCAAGAAGATCTGGAAAATCTAAATAGACTGATCAGCAATATGGAAATTGAAACAATCATTAAAAACCTACCAAAAAGTAAAAGTCCGAGACCAGATGACTTCACCAGTGAATTCTTCTAAATATTCAAAGAAGATTTAATACCTAGTCTCCTCAAACTCTTCCAAAAAATCAAAGAGGAGGCAATACTTCCCAACTCATTTTATAAGGCCAATATTACTCTGATACCAAAACCTGGTAAAGATAACACAAAAAAAGAAAACTACAGACCAATATCTCTCATGAACACAAATGCAAAAATTTTAAATAAGATACTAGCGAACCGAATACAGCAACATATTAAAAAGATTATACTCCACGATTAAGTGGGCTTCATCCCAGGGGCACAAGGATGGTTCAACATATGAAAATTAATTAATGTGATACCCCGCATGAACAAATTAAAAAGTAAGAATCATGTGATCCTATCAATAGATGCAGAAAAAGCCTTCGACAAGATACAGCATTAATTTATGATCAAAACACTTAACAAAATCAGTATAAAAGGAAAGTAACTTAACATAATAAAGGCTTTATATGACAAACTCATATAAGCCAACATTATACTTAATGATGAAAAACTAAAAACCTTCCCTCTAAGATCAGGAACAAGGCAAGGCTGTCCACTATCACCGTTGTTATTCAATATAACACTGGAGGTCCTAGCAAGTGCAATTAGGCAAGAGAAAGATATAAAAGGCATCTAAATAGGAAACGAAGAAGTCTAACTATTACTATTTGCAGAAGACATGATTCTCTATATAGAACACCCTAAAGCCTCCATAAGAACACTACTAGAAACAATAAGCAAATACAGTAAAGTCTCTGGATACAAAATCAACTTTCAAAAACCTATAGCGTTTCTATACTCTAATAATGACGCATCAGAAAAAGAAGTGGAAAAAATAATTCCTTTTGCAATTTCAACAAAAAGAATAAAATACCTAGGAATAAATTTAACGAAACATGTGAAGGACCTATATAATGAAAACTACAAGACCCTATTATAAGAAATCGAAGAAAGTACAATGAACTGGAAAGATATTCTGTGTTCTTGGGTTGGAAGGATCAACATAGTTAAAATGACCATATTACCTAAAGCATTATACAGATTTAATGCAATCTCCATCAAAATTCCATTGGCATTTTTTAAAGAAATAGAACAAAAAATCATCAGATTTGTATGGAAGCACAAAAGACCCTGAATTGCCAAAGCCATACTGAGAAAAAAGAATGAGGCTAGAGGCATCGCTCTGCCTGACTTTGAATTATACTACAAAGTGACAGTAATCAAAACGGCATGGTATTGGCAGTAAAACAAACACATGGACAAGTGGAACAGAATCGAGAGTCTAGAAGTAAACTCATATTTATATGGGCAAATAATTTTCTACAAAAAAAAAAAAGCCAAAAACATACAGTGGAGAAAGGAAAGCCTCTTCAATAAATGGTTCTGGGAAAATTGGAAGGCCACCTGCAAAAGAATGAAACTAGACTGTTGTCTATTACCACACACCAAAATTAACTCAAAATGGATTAAGGACCTGAATATAAGACTGGAATCAATAAAATGCATAGAAGAAAACATAAGGACCTGAATATAAGACCAGAATCAATAAAATGCATAGAACTAAACTCAAGGACCTTGGATTTAAAGAGGACTTTATGAATTTGACCTCAAAGGCAAGGGAAGTAAAAGCGAAAGTAAATGAATGGAACTACATCAAACTATAAAGCTTCTGCTCAGCAAAAGAAATTGTCAACAAGGTAAAGAGACTACCCTCTGAATGGGAAAATATATTTGCAAGCAACGCCTCTGATAAGGGCCTAATATCCAAAATATACAAAGAACTCATACGACTCAATTACAAAAAAACAACAAACAATCCAATCAAAAAAATGGACAGAGGACCTGAACAGATACTTCTCCTTAAGAGGACATACAAATGGCCAAAAAATATATGAAAAGATGCTCAACATTGGTAGCTATTCGGGAAATGCAAATCAAAACCACAGTGAGAGACCATCTCATACCTGTTAGAATAGCTATAATCAACAAAACAAGTAATAACAAACATTGGAGAGGATGCAGAGAAAAAGGAACCCTCATACACTGCTGGTGGAACTGCAAATTGGTACAGCCACTATGGAAAACAGTATGGAGGTTTCTCAAAAACCTAAGAATTGATTTACCATATGATCCAGCAATCCCTCTACTGGGTATTTACCCCAAAGACTTGAAAACCCATATCCAAAAAGATATTTGCACACCGATGTTCATAGCAGCATTATTCACAGTAGCCAGGACATAGAAGAAACCGAAGTGTCCTATGATAGATGATTGGCTAAAGAAGCTGTGGTACATATATACAATGGACTATCACTCAGCCATAAGAAGAGATGAAATACTGCCATTTGCGACAACCTGCATGGACCTCGAGATAATCATGCTAAGTGAAATAAGCCAGACTGGTAAAGTTGAAAATCACATGATATCACTTATATATGGGATATAAACCTAAAAGCAACAAATGAACAGGACAAACAGAGACTCAGGGACATGGACAATGATGTAGTAGTTACCAGAGGGTAGGGGTGGGGGAAGAGGGAAGAGGTAGACAGTGTAAAGGGGGTCAAATATACAGGGGTTGGGGGAGGATGAAGTGTGTAAAGGGGATCAAATATATGGTAACTGAAGGAAACTGGACTCTAGGTGGTGATCAAACAATAGAATATATAGATGTCAAATTATAATGTACACCCGAAAATTATATGATTGTATTAACCAATGTTACCCCAATAAACTTAAAATAAAATAAAATAATAGATCCATAAAAGAGGGGTAAAGTTCAGCATGGCTAGATTTTGAAGAGTTTGGGGCTTTTGAAAAGAGAAAACATTGAGAGGCAGCTGCCATTCATTGTAAATCCAAGAAAAATACATAAAGAAAAATTATTTTAAGGAGTTGATCTTTCTCTTGGTATTATGCTTGGCATCCATTTTTAAATGTTATTAAATATTTAAATAGCCCTTATGATTTTCAAATATTTGTTCATGTGAAGTTAGAGTTTATTCTGAATGTAACAGTGTGGTGAGGCAGACCCTATATTCTGAATTTATCTCAGTTATGCCGGCACAGCGTATAGCTGAATGTCTATCTTTTTCCAATGAGAATTAATTAACGTTTAATTCTGATGATCCAAATTCCACTCTTAACTGGAAGTATTCACTCTAAATTAAGGGAAAGTCAAAATATTGGAAAAGCAAGTCAGCTGTATAAAGATGTAGAAACAGGATTGGAATAGAGACCGCAGGGGTTACCAGGGATTTAAAATGAGCCTGAGGATTGGAAAGATTTCGAAAATTCATTATGATCCACCCACCAGCCAGTCAGAATCTACCTCAGCGATGAGCATGACAGATGGCCACCTACCCTTTGCTGGAACCCTCTCGGTAGTGGAGACATGTCCACTGGAGCAGTCAGTTCTGTGTTGGACAGCTCTCATCATTATAATGTTCTCGTATTTAACCCAAATTTGCTCTTTGTGACTCATAATTATTGATCTTTGTTCTACCCTCTAAGTACAGTAGAACATAGCTAGGAGAGAGTTCCCATTATTTACTAGCCGTTGACTTAGGGCAGACTCTCAACATGAATAAGAATCAATTTCTTCATTTATACAACAGATAGGATAACTCCTAAATCATAGGTTTATTTTGAGGGATAATATGATAATGTGTAGAGTAGATTCAACACAGTACCTTATACATAATATGTTCCCCCCAATTTTTTTTTTAAAAACTACATTTATGATACTAATGAAAATGCTACTAGAAAGTCAAGATCGACACCAAAGGAGTATAGGTTATCTCTTTCCCATCGAAATTTACCTTTCTGAGCTATGTTGCTTCGAGTAGTAATTTTCCATCTTGGAATGAGTCTCTGACCCTCCAAATTCTGATTGTTGGTGTCTACGGCCTTGACTTAGCAATCTGGTTCCGGCCACTTCAGTCCCCAAGCTTTAGTCTCTTTGTTTTGTTTTCTTTTCTATTACTCCAATCCTGATCTCTGTGCATCTAACTCAAGTCTGCTAAGTGGCCAACTTTTTCCCGCCTCACACTGTCTGAACGGAGTGTGAACAGAGTGCTGGAATGATCGGTGAGAAGGACTGAGACCTTTCACTTGGTGTACATGATAAGAATGCTGTATATTCTTCATGTTCTTCACAGATATGTTCTGAAACTAAATGAATAAAGTTTTTTTATTTCTTTTAGAAATCATCTGGGAGAAAGTGTGGATGGGGGGGCGTGCAGCAACAGAGATGGCATATGTCCTTTCTGTCCTATAAAGGAATTGGATTTGAACTAAGAGAAAGAGTTAAAAGTGGAAGGAGTAGTGATCAAGCAAAACTTGTAAGGCTTTGAACTAAATCTGCTTTGAAGTCTGTCTAGTGAAGTTTGAGTTGTGGACAGTCCCTTGCCCCCAACAACCCACAGTGGACCAAGGTACAGCCTGGATAATCACTAGGTAAGGATAGCTGTGCCATATGAAGCAGAGACATCGAGAAGACTTCTTAAAGAGGAGGGAGAATAAGTGGACTTTCTCCTAAATCCATGTGAAACATCATCACTCTGGTCATAAAGGGGCTGAAGAATACAGCAGAACAGGCTCAGAATAACGAGGGTCTGAGCACTAACATTAATGTTGCCATGTTTGTAAACATTGATTGGTAAGGTGTGAGATATCTGGGTCGCAACTATAGGAATGACTGTGCTCTGTAAATATGTTGCATTATTGAAAGCAGGTAAAAATAAGAATGAGAACAAATCAATAAGCAGAATAAGCATATAAATGCCAAAGATCTATTGTTTAAATAAACTCCAGGGATTAGCAGTGTTCAACAACACCCTGACAGTTTTTTGAGATTATTCTACCTTCCAGGAAATTATTGACAACTCTGCATCCATTGTCCCACATTGACTTAACTGAGGTTTAAAATAAGGCAAAAATGAAGTTCAAAAGAAGACATCTAAAACACTCAAAAAATAAAATTGAAGATCTGTGAATTTCTAATCATTACATATAGATTCCTTGGTATAATAAATTTTCAGTGTTATGATATCATAACCTAGTCTTATTTCAAACATTAGAAAACAATCTCTCCTCTGGAAACAGGAATCATCACTAAACACTACAATAATAGTTAGTTCAGGCATTGAAGAAGATAGTGTGTATATTCTGCAAAGCCTGATTAAGTAAGCTTCAAGGACACAGAAATAAATGTATTGTGATCTGTTCTCTGCAAAGGGCCTGATATATTTAGATTTTCATTAAGATGGGCTGAAACACAAAATGTCTTCAGTTATGCAGGAACTGTAATTAACCACCTCCTAAGATTCCTACTTAATCAATGCTATTTTTCCCCATATTTGGTTAATTGAACTGTCAGCCTCTACTGAGGTACGTACATGGTCCGGGGTGTGTGGATAGTTTTGGCCGGCAACATCAGGAACATTCAAACTTGTCACTTTTCTCTGTAAAATAGCCTCCCTATTTTGTCTATAAATGTTCATCTTTTAGGTAAAATACACCTTTAATCAATAGCCACACTTTAAAAATATATTTAAAAATTAAGGTAAAGAATGCTGAAGAAGTGAAATAGTTTCTGAAAAAAATTATAAAAAGTTTTTGGAGTTAGAAAGACCTAAATTTAAATCACTTCTCTTTCAGGTGACAGTTAACCTTGGAAAAGTTATTTCTCAGTTTCTTTCTCTGTCAAATAGAGGTAATATTAATTGATACCTCAAGTATTATTGTGAGAGACTAGAGGTGATTTTGGGGTAGCACCAGACACCTAGTAGATACGTAATTAGTTGCAATTTTCATTTTAAATATTGCTATTATCTTTATTCTCATTCTTCTAGATTGCAGTCAAATATCAGAAAGGTCTCACAATTCCGCGCATATGAGATGACCTCATGACTCTGATAGTATTGATATGTACATGTTTTGAAAGAGTATTAACAAGTTGGAGAACATCTGACTTGTACCGCCAAGACAAGGAGGGTAGTGTGCATAGCTCTTTCTGTCCTGCTGCTCAGCCTCTGCTTGGAGACTATGTTGACCCTACTTGAGCATTTCTGGAGACTTCACTGTAAGGATCCTGTACATTTGAACTGCTTACTTTAGAAGGTGTTGTCATTTGCATCTCTACCTGGATGATGACAATTGTACAACCAACCTTTCCGTTCCAGATGTCACTACTCCTATTCACCCTTGAAGAACACACAAATAAAGGTAGGAGACAACAGGATTCAACACACAAGAATTTGTGTTTAAAAGACATATTTTGAAATTATAAAAACCTGTAGTCTAATTCTGAATTTGCTCTGATTTAGCTGCTTAATTTGGGCATGTAATTTGATTGCTCCCAGACTCATACTTCCTTTCTTTAAAATGAGAACAGTACCTACCACGGGTCATCGGTGGGGACCTCATGAACTAATGTAAAGGAATGCTTAGAGCAGTGTTTTTGAACATAGTGAAAGTGTGATGCATATTAATAGCAGTAGCCATAATGAGAAATGATTATGTTAACAATAATTATTATTTGTATCATAATCAGTTCAAAGTGTCTGAAGCAAACAGCACAGGTTTGGAGGATTGTATTGAAAACTGAAGTGGGAGAAACAGGCAAAGGCCAGATTATGAAGAGTTTCACAGAGCCAGAGACAGCAATGGAGGATCATTGCAGAAGTTTATAAAGAGGAGTTTTAAAAAGGAGAAAACTTGGCTTTCCACTTCTGAAAGATTGCTTGCCCCTGGGGTGGATTTTAAGTGCCTGCAAGCCCAGAATTGGTCTATTCTTGTGACCCACTGGTGTCCCTCTTCTTGATGTGTCATGAAGAATTAAAATGTGGACAGCTCAGTCAACAGAATGTCTGTGAAATTAATGAATCCCTTTGCCATCGACACCAGGTAATTATATCTTTCAATTAAACCAACTCTCTAGCTGTCTATGATGTTATAAATTAACTCACAGCCTTACATCTTTCTAAATAACCAGATCTTTTCAGGCCTCAAACGTAAGAGGCCAGAGATAAAGAATGAGGTCAGGGAAAGTAAATGAAGGGCCTCATTCAATTTTCTTTTGCTAGTCACAGAGAGACTCGAATCTCTTCCCTCTCAGCTTGGCCACCAGAACCAAAAATTTACTTTTTGTATAACTGATAATAAATTTGGGCTGTATGTATCTGAGCAGAACTCATGGCTCACTGGAAAGGGAGAAATGAACTAATGAAATCTAGTTCATACAAATTCAATCATTCGTTAAATTTTTGAGACTCCGGAAATTTTCTGGAGTTAAGAAATGATGCTCTGGCATGGGCCGTTTCTGCTGTGGAAAAAAAAATAAAAACTATGGTTTAAAAAACATTCAGTTCACACGTATACATATTCATTAATTCCTTAAGTAGCACACAATTTATCAGTTTTGAATATGCGCAAAGCACTGAACGTCATGATAAGAAAAGCGTAAGAAGATTTAAGAAGATACAGCAGAGGCTCTTCAACTGAGCTAGGGCTCAGAGATCACATTTACAGGGAGACCCGCAGAGTTGAGAGAACAAGGGTAAAATATATTAGTAGGATAATTAGGTCACATTCAGGGGGAACATGGGACGTTCATGAGACAAAGTTCAGCCGAGCTGGAGCAGAGAGTAAGATGGAGAGGTGACATGATGAAACCAGGGGCACGCTAAGTAGTGTCTTGTAATGCAGCTTAGGAAATGGGTGAAGGTGACCAAAGGGAACAACTGTTCAGTAATAAGATAAATAAGTCCTGGGAATGTAATGTACAGCGTGGTGACTATATTTAATACTGCACTGTATACTTGAAATATGCTAAGAGAGTAGGTCTTAAAAGTTCTCATCACAAGAAAAAATAATCGTAACTATGTGAAGTATGGATGTTAACAAAATTATATGGCAATCATTTTGAAATATACTATACATATATCAAAATTTGTGATGCACAACTTAAATTTATGCAGTGTTATATGTCAGTTATATCTCAATAAAGCCGAACAAAAACTTTAAAAATTAACTTTTTAAAATGACTATTAGCTTCCTGGTTTGAGTTACTGAGTAGTTGCGCATTTAGTGCCTACTCCTGAAAAAGAGTCCCAAAAGTAAAGGTAACAGAGCTCCTTAGTGGCACTTATTGCAGGTCTGTCAAATGATGGATGATGGGGGCAGAGTGTTCTTTGATAATCTGCAAACTAAACCCAAGTATCGGAACTAATGGTTGTAGACCTTAGTCTTCTATCCAGTAATGGACGACGTATATGAAGATATATAAACAACCCAAGAGATTCGTACAGAAAATACAAATAGCATTTTCATAATCCTTACTTCTTTTTCTCACCCTAAACAATGCTCTAAGTTCTGATTTGGAGAGGAGAAAGCATAAGTTAAAGAGTTAAAGTGAATTGGTACAAACATGTTAAGCTGGATCTTCTTAATTTTATTCTCCTGTGCTTTCCACACAAACATGGAACTGTATCACTGGCCACAGATATTTAGGGAGCTTCTACTATGTATGCAGCTCTGCTGTGACCTATGAAGTCTAGTCTTGGCAAAGCCATGATTACATCAATTGCTCAGTCTTCTATGCTCCAGATGACAGGAAATACATTGGAGCAATCGATAGTTTCTTTCATACTTCCAACAGTAAGGTGAAACGAGCAAGTCTTCCTGGAGGAAAAATTTCATAAAGCAGCATGTGTGGCCCTATAATTCCATCCTCAGAACACTGATGTAATTTGCTCTTATTGCTGGGTTATCCCAGTGGTCATATCTTTTCCTATTACTTATGGACTGGCACAGAGAAATCTGATCTTTAGGTTACTGACCCCAGTGTCATCCTTTATGACGCCAGACTCTTTCTTTTTCATTAGTACTTAACTCTCCAGAATTATCTAAGCTCTAGTTTCTATATCTGGCCTCTGTCTCAGAAAAAAAGATTATATCAGGCCAGGGTTTATGATCTCTTGAACTTCCCCGTCAATTTTGATGGGAAACTCAACGAATGTTTTTACTGGACATTTTATAACCCAACACTTACTGGAGCAAAGTGTGGTAGTCTAGATCAAGGGCCTATATTCTGACTACTTATTTAGATAAAATGTGATGAAAAGGGACGGAAAATAACCTAGGTAAATGAAAACACACGAAAAATCTTCAATCTTCTTTAAATTCAAAGGCTTTGAAGTCAGCTATATCTGGGTTGAAATCACATTTCTTAACCCTAAGAAGCTTAAGTCTCAGCTTGCCTATCTATGAAATAGAGTTAATAAAGATTACTAATTACAATATTGCATGTGAATCCCGATATAATATCTAGCATATACATAGCACAATAAAGGGACGCTGTTTTTTTTCCTGTTTATTCACATTTTGACTTGATCTCTGTTATCCAGTATTCACCCCTAGTAACCCTTAAAAATTACTTTGTAAATTACAGTAATAATAGTAGTTTAATTATAAACTTCTACTGATTTTTTCTATGAGTTTAATAATATAAAAATATAATTGGCTAATATTTATTGGGTATTTGCTCTGTGCCAGGCACTGCACTAAATGTTTCATACGCATTCATCACTAGTAATGATTACAATAATCGGAAGATTATAACTGCTACTATTCCCCATACCTCCGTTTTAAAGATGAGTAATCTGCGTCTCAGAGATATCAGGTGAATTATCTAAGATCTCAAACTAAGTAATCCAGAAAATGGGAACCACAGATGTTTGACTGAGAAAATTTATACTATACAAACTTGGTTTTTAAATATACTTCAAAATAATACACTTTTCTTTAAAAATTTCCTATAACTACAATTGTTCCCTAATTCAGACTTCACTTTTTTTTTAACTGGCAATTTCACATCCCCTGTGCAAATCGATAAACATTCTAGAGAATACATTGATGAGATTATTGTGAGGGTACATCTTGTTAGTCTCCCATATGCCAGAGGAAATGACTGTGTGAAAGCTAGTTGTTTCTTTTCTTTTCTTTTTCTTTTTTTCTCTTAAGAAAAGGCAGGATCTGTATTTATTCTAGGACAATATCAGAACCTAGTTACCTTGCAGGAAACACGTTGGGTGCAGCTACAAGTTTCAGGAGCAGATGGCATGTGCTAAACAGTGCATGTATGAATTAGTTCTGGGAATAACTTCTGCTCAGGGTATAAAAGAAATTAGGAGGTGAGTCAAATTAAAATTGGGCAGCAGGCCTATGCAAAATGGTACCCTTATGCCTCCTTGTCCTACTGCGCATATGTGTGTATGTGTGCATACGTGTACTGAATACACGTATGTACACACACACACACACACACACACATATGCACAAACCACCCCTACCCATGTGTCTTATAAATGCGCTCTGTACTCTAGACAAGTCAAAATGAATTTTTCTTGACATTTAAGGCACTGGACTGATAGCCATTATCGTAGAGTTTTGGTCCCATTTAAATATACCTGATGAATGGAAGATCTTGAGAAATTAACATTTCCCCCTTTTAATACTATACCCTCTGAAAGGAAGACACTGTGTGCAACACCCCCTTGAAGAGTTGGGGGTTATGCTCTACACTCTTGAAGGTGGAGTATCTATACATTACTTTGAATTCTTCTGCATGGAAAAATTGTCTATTATCTCCAATTTGTTATTCATTCATTCATTCATATCAGTATGAACTTAGAAACATTTTATTCTTTCCATTATAATCCCGTCCTACTTTGGTTATTCAAGTTGTTCAAACTTTGACCTTTGGGAGTTCTTTCAGTTAGTCCCTGTGTTCCTTTGACATGTACCCAACATCGTGCTTTATTTGGGTGGGGTTCGGGGGAGGGGGCGAGGTTTCTTTACTTTTTAGCACAACAATAATTTACCTTTATTTATGCTATCACTAATACACTTCTTTATGTAGGTCTAATTTTCTGGCCTACATTATTTCCCATCTCTCTGAAGAACTTATTTTAACTTTTCTTGGAGTGCTGGTCTATTGGTTATGAATTCTCTCAGCTTTTAGTTACTTAAGAATACCTATATTCTTTTTGTCACTCTTGAAGGAGAACCCAACTGGACATATAAATCTAAGTACATGTTGTTGTTTTCTTTAAGCACTGTAAGTATTTCACCCTACTCTCTTCTTGCTTGCATAGTTTTTACCAAGAAGTTTACTATAGTTCTTATCCCTGTAACTATACGATACTTTTTTCCTCTGGCATCTTTTATGGTTTTCTCTTTGTCTTTGATTTTCTGCAGGTTGAATATTGTGACATTGTGGTTTATAATAAGAAATACACATTTAGTCTTTTACCCATTTCTGACATAGAGCTCCTAAAAAACCTTGAAATTTCCTAAGTGATAAAAGTAGTAAAGGTGTCTTTTGTTATGTTAATGAAGTGACTTTTAGACCGCCCCAGCCAACAATGCAATTAGAGGATTGGAACTTCTCATCCCAAGCCTAAACCTATGGAGAAAGAAGGGGCTGGAGCTTGAGCTGAACCGCCAAATGGCCAATGATTTAATCCATCATAACTCTGTAATGAAACCTCCCTAAAAACCCCAAATGGCAGGGTTCAGAGAGCTTCCAGGTTGATGAACACAGAGTTAAGGGAAGACTGACATGCTTGGAGACGCCATGGAAACTCTGTGTCCTTTCCCCATACTTTGCCCTATGCATCTCTTCTGGCTACTCCCGAGTTATTTATTTATTTGTTTATTTATCCATTCATTCATTCATTCATTCATTCATTCATTCATTTATGATAAACTGGTAATCTAGTAAGTAAAGTGTTTCTCTGAGTTTTGTGAGCAGCTCTAGCAAATTAATCAACCCAAGGTGGAGGTCATGGAAATCTCTGATTTATAGTCAAAGGAACAACCTGAGCCAGAGACTGGAGTCTGAAGTCTAAGAAGGGGGTCCTGGGAACCTCAAATCTGTGGCCAGTTGGTAAAAGCACAGGTGACAACGGAGGCTTATGATTCACATGTGAATTGGTGGGGGTCAATCTTGTAGGACTAAGCCTGCACCTGTGCTATCTGATGCTATCCCAGGGTAGATAGCATAAGAACTGAGTTGAATTGTAAGGCATCCAGCTGGTACATCCCGAGAATTGTTTGGTGGAATGGGGGAACACCCACACCAGCACACTGGAACTGGTACCAGAACACTCCTTTAAATATAACTAGAGGCGTGGGTGTTTTAGGTATTAATTCCTCTATTCTCTCTGAGAGTCCCTGATTTGTAGTTTTCTGCCTATAAATAATTTTTAAATCTTCTTAGACATTAGTACTTCAAATATTTTTTCTACTTTATTCTCCCTGTCTTTTCTAGCTGGTAAGCCAATCTTGCATATGTTATAGCTTTTGAGATTGTCCTACAGTTCTTCCATGCTCTGTTATGGTTGCTTTTGTTGCTATTGTTGACATTCTTTTTCTTTTTTCTCTCTGCAATTCAGTCTGAGAAGCTTCTTTTGACCTATCTTCGAGCTCATTGATTCTTTCATCAACTGAGTTGAGTCTATTGATGAGTCCATCAAAGGCATTCTTTGTTTTTGATTTCTAGCATTTTCTTTAGATTCTTTCTTAGAGCTTCCATCTTTTTAGTCTATCACCCATCTGTTCTTGCACATTGTCTACTTTTGTCATCAGAACTCTTAACATATTAATCACAGCTATTTTAAATTATAATTCCAACTTCTGTATTATATCTGAGCATGATTATCACACTTGCTTTGTCTCATCAGTGTTTTTTCTTGACACTTAACATGACCTTTAATTTGTTTAAAGTCGAACATGTATCAGGTAAAAGAAACAAAGGTAGGTAAGCCTCTTTTATAAAAATTTATGATCACTGAAATTATGATCTGTTTTAGGTTTTCTGTAAGTATAAATCCCAGAAGCTTCCAGTCTTTCTATTGTCTTTTTTCTTTGCTTTTTTTTTTTTTTTTTTTTTTGTCTTCCCTAATAACTTTTGTCTCCTCTCCACATACTTCCCCTTCAGGAAAATCATTGTTTTGCTGTTCTTTCTGCTGTGATCCATTGACATTATTCTGTAGCCATGCTTGAGTGGTTTTAAGGTGTGGATAAGGGGTGAGTTTTCTATAATCTTATGATTGAATCTCCATATTTTAGTAAGACTGTTTGTATTGGATATGCGACCTTCACAAATGTTTGCTCATTGGTATAGCTTTTTCTTCCCTTCAATTGACTCATATTCCCTACTCTGGGAGAAGCATTCCCAATACATCTGCATGTACATTTGACCACTGTTTACTATATTTTTTCTCCAGCTTATGAGACAGGAAGGCTACAGAGGTATGGAGTAGAAGGAATGCTTTCCCCACAACTATGATAAAGATTTCACAGAATCTTTTCTTCCTGTAGAGTCGGCCTTTGTTGTAGAGAAAGCTATGAATGTATCTCACAGTGATTAATCTTCCTCTCCTCCTGCCAGAGCCATGAGGGGATCTTTCTCACCCTGAGAACCTGATGTGGTTCTCAAGATAAAGCCTGTGGAATGTGTGGAGAAGCCCCTAGGACTACAGAAATCAAGGAGTTTCTCATTCTTATGCTAATCCACACTATCTTCAGATACTCATCAAAATGACCATTTATTTGCTCCTACAAGTTTATGGCTCCAGCAGCTTCCCCTCCAAGTAAGCAGGACTTGCTTATCTCTCTCTGTACAAGCCAGTCTCTCCAGATTTGGGGATGAAAGTTTACCCTGCAACCTCCGTTCTCTGCTGATTCCAAAAGAAAAGTCTTTGATTTTCAGTTTCTCCAAGTTTATCTTGTTTTAAGAATAAGAGCATTGTGTTAAACAAAAACATTCATGGTTGAAAGTTTTTCTGGAGGAAAAAAAAGCCATTTTAGTGGGGTAAGTGAAGGAGAGGGTTACATTTATTAGGCTAAATCGCTACCAGAGTGGACAGGTCCCGAGGCATGGCATCTTAAGATGACCAAAGCAGCAGGATCCAGATGGGGAAGATGAGACAAGGCATGTTCAGTTATCCAGATTTTGATGGCCTTATGCAAACAGCCTAAGCAAAAAAAAAAAAAAAAAAAAAAAGATGTAAGTTGTTTTGAAGGAAATTTCATTGGCTATAGATAAAGGGGGAAAGTTCATACTAAGCAAGAAGCAGCGCTGCCAGGGTGCTGGTGGTGCTTGGGGGTTGGCTACTCAGCTATTTTCTTTAGATAACAGGGGAAATAGCCAGCTAGAAGTTAATTCAAAGTTTCAACATACATTCAGGAAAGTAAGCAGTCTTTTGTTGGTTTTGCCCTGTAGTTGTTAACTGATTAACCTCGCTTGTCTCTTCCTTCCACCCTCTGCCTACAGTAATTTAATTTTGGACATCTCAGAATTTTCTCCTTGTCAGTTGACTTTCAAGCTCTTTACATATTGGAGCTGAAATTGAATGTCTGCTCTCATTATGCTTTTAAATTACATTTCACAGAAAGGAACTTTCATATTTTTAAGGGATGTGCTGAGTTGGGTCTGTGATTTTGTTGTTGTTGTTATTTTTTCGTGTCCCTTTTTGTTGCTTTGCCACTAATGGTATGCAATTTCAATGAGGTTTGATGGGTATAGATCGCAAGGATACAGCTATCCTTGATATTTAACATTGTGCATAGAACTAAGTACGTGCTTGATAAATCTATATTAAATATAGAGAAAGAAAAGTATCTATTATTAAATTCAAAGCCCTAGTGAAGGAAGAGCAAATCTTTAGCATCAAAAAACTTTCAATGGGATACTGACTCGAATAATAAAATGATAGAAACAGTTGCACTCTGAGCATTTACTATGTGATATTCACCGTGAAAGAGTTGTAACACATTAACGCAGTAAGTACTAACAAAACCCCCATCATATACCTAAGGAAAGTGAAGTCGGGAGAAGTTCATTGAATTGCCCAAGATTTTATAGCTGGTGAATAGCACAGTCAGATTTCAATCCCATTCTGACTTTCTTATAAACTCTATCCTTAATCTATTACCCTGTACTACAAAAGTCCATCATCATGAGCCACAGAATTTGTTGTGAAGTAGAGAGAACACTGTAATCATAGAACCAGCTGAAACTGGCCTTATCCTGTTTCTAATAAGATACTGAATTGTTTTTCAGAGATGACAGAATAAAACTGCAAACAAAGCATGCATAGAAGAGAGAATTTTGGCCTCCAATTATATCTGGAACCAAAGTTTCTTATCTTCTATGAAACCAATGAACCAGGATATGATCAGAACCTAAACACTAGAACACTTTCAGAAGTGAAAGGTCTATTGTCCAGGAAGATCCAGTACAGAGGCCCTTTACCTTATCTTACCATAAATGCCCAATCTACTACTGAAAGCTGCCCTGCCAGCATTTCTAATGTAAGGAGGAGGCAAGAGAAATAAAATATTAAATCAAGCTATATTCGAAGACTGCAATATGCTGCTGATCAGCCCTTCAGCCAGACCCCGAGGAAACCTGTAGATCGAAGGAAGAATTCTACTGGGATTGCTAACAATCCATTTGTGCCACCTCTTGGAAGGTAAATAGAAAAAACAGAGTCTTTAAGTGGCATCCTACACAAAAGAAAACCATTCATTCCTTATGGCTAAAACCATGGAGAACCTATAGATCACAGACTGAGAATTGTTAGCAGGCCTTTCATACTACATACTCATATCTTTTCATGCTACACACTCTTATCCTTTCTCACTGTATGTCCATATCAGAGAAAAATGGGTAAACAAAGATTTTAAACTGTAATTCACAGGAACTAAAGAATGATATATGAACTGAATTCCCCAAACACTCAGGCTCCCTTTCAGTGTCTTTCTCTCATCCATCTCAGTGCCTTTACTCTGTCTCTCTGGCTGTCCTCATCTTTCTCCATTGTCTCTGTCCCTCTGAGTTTCTCTTAGGCTCTCTCACTCTCTGCCTCTAAGAAACCACCCTCTATCTATGGAGCGTTACCCCTTCTCTAATAAACTGCCCTGACTCTTTAACTTTGGTGTGTATTTTAATTCTTTCTTACGCTCTACCAAGAACTCTCTTCTCTCTGGGCTTGAGTCCCACCGCTTACTCGGGGGAATCTGCTCTCTCCTGCATCACTTCCACATACCAGCCTGCTCCCCTTAACCCCTTAAACTTCACCCTGAACCCTGGATCAGGGAGACAGATTTGGGCTCTGCCTCCTGGCTTCTTGCTAGTTGACCTTGCAGTAAAGCTTTTTTTTTTCTTTTCTTAAAAGCTAGTGCCATAGTATTTGCTTCTACGCACATCAGGGAGCCAGCCCTTGATTCGTAACAACATCTGGATAATAGAAAGCTGCAGTTGATAAAACATAACTGTCATCTCTAGCTGCAGGTTCGGCACGGTCAAATGGGGCGGCTAGGTATAGTGTCTAAGAATAAGTACAGTGCACTCTGGAATACTATAGACATCAGCAGTACCATCTTCTTATCTGGAAAACTGGCTGGAAAAGCAACCACATACATCAAAAGATATTCATAAATTTATATATTTATTCAACAAATATTGATTGAGTCATTTTCTATGAAATTAAGATAAAACAATGAATAAAGCAGATAAAAATCTCAATGGTCAGGAAAGGAGGAAAATGAATTTCATAAGTCCAGTTGCTGGTACACTGACATATATAGTGGTGGGATCTTATGGACATTCTTTCCTGATTGTGGCAAAAATTAAAGTTTTTCAAGAACTCTAATAGGCAAGATAATTAAGCCTAGTTTCTATGATAAACAGCTCCAAAACTTCAGTAGCTTAGTGCAACAAAAGTTGATTTCCGGCTCAGAGCACATTCTCCTTCAGTTAGCATGGGGGCTTTGGGAAGGAGGCTTGGATCCACAGCATTATTTAGGAACTGAGTGCTAATTGAGGAACTGTAATCTTCAATGCATGGCACCAGAGCTTGGCCTGAGCATTTATATCCATCTAACTATTGGCGAACGAGACAGAGCAGATCATGCAGGATCTTCTCCACAAAATCATAGAGGATTTTATAAGCAAAATCTTCTATGCATTTTTAGGACAGTATTTAATCACCTGGGCGCAATTAAATGCAGGTAAAATTGGAATATGTAGTTTTTCTTGTGCCCAAAAGAAAAACGAAAGAGTTTTGGTAAATGCATAGCATTGTCTATATCTCAAGAACCAAGTGGGATAATCTTTGTAAAACACCTTGCATTGCCTGGCACATAATAAAACTTCAAAAAATGGTAGCTATTACTACTACTGGGATTTTAATTTGTTGGAATATAACACACATTTATGGAATTCAGGTAATTACAGAATGGAACATTTTCTTCTGCGTCAACCCATTTGATTATAAGAATAGCAATACCATATTACATTTACATTACATTTTATTGTTTATGAAGCACTTACATAGATATGATCTTATTTTGTTTTCATTTTTCTTCTCGGTGTTCTATGAAATAAGTAGATAATATTCCTATTTTAAATAAGATCAAACATGGTGAAAGAGTGGTATTATGGCCAAGATATTACAGCCAGTAAATAATAGAGAGAGGATTCAAATCCGGATTTTTTTTTCCTAAGGTCAAGGTTTATTTCATTTTACCTTGTTTCCCAAATTACTAAAATCTACAGCTGTTTTCTATTATTGACTGTTTGACTATGAAGGCAGCAAAATTTGGGCTGTATGTAAGTTCCCAAGTTTGTCTTTTCTTAGTATCATGAAGTTCTTGATAGTACATTTTTTTATTTCAGGAGGATACAAAGCTCTAAAGAAATGAACTGCTCATGAAAAGATTGGGTACTATACATTAAAGAGAACTTTGAAAAACTGCATCATGTCCAAAAAAGAAAAAAAAATAAGAACATGAGATCTGGAAACAATGGTAAATAAGTAACTTGTGGGAAACTGTTATATAAACTGTTATATATTTATGTAGTAGAATAAAAGATCAAGGAAAGACTCAGATATTGCATTCAAGTAATTTGAAAATCTCCAGAGATGGGTGCAGTTCTGCCCTCCTCATAGTTACCACTGTTTTTACATTCTAGGTCTATGAATCATTTAAGGACATGTTTTCCATCTTTAAATCTCTACTGCTTAGTACAATGCCTGGCACAGACCAGAAATTCAAATGTTGGTAGGTGCGCTGAACATATTTTCAAAGTATAGAATAAAGCCATTAGTTAGACATGCATAGCACAGCTGCAAATGTCAGCTGTGTAAATAAGAGATATTGAACAAAAAGTGCTGTATGCTAATGGGATAGAGTAGTTTATGAGGTAGTGAGTTCCCCTTCTCCGAAAGTAAGTAAATGCATAGCCATAATTTCCATATGAATTAGGAAACTGCTAATCAATTTCTGAGACCATTTCAATTATAAGATTCTTTCAACATTTGACACAGTGTCATTTCATGAACGACACAGTGTGGAACGTGACCCTCCCTTCTTGCACCCACAGCTGAGGTACTAACAACGTCTGACAAACTCCGCTTGAGGAAAGAAAGAAATCTTCTACCAGACCCTTCTCGACTGCCCCACTACTAGCTTCTTATGTTCCATCTGTGGGCTCCGTTTTCTCTTTCTCACCACAGACAGTCTCATTTCCCTCAGGAAGACACCTAATTATTTTTGACTGTCCCACAGGTTTCTCTGTGTAGTTTCTTGGCCTTAAAGACATCTATGAGGTCTTCTCATGTTGTTATGAAACTCGGTGTGACAAAATATCTTTCCACTTCATTTTGAATAACTATGTCCTAAATTTCTCATGTTGACACTTCTACCTCTGCTACTTCTGCATTCCCACATAGGTGAGAATAAATAAAATTTTTGCTTGATATACCTAAGCCATTGTGAATTAAAATGCACCTTCTCTGGCCACGTGTTATTAATAATAATCTATTGTGTTCTAATAGCAGTCATATAACATTTTCCAAGTAGCCTCCATACGTATTATCTCCTTTCCCCTCAATAATCTTGTGAATCATACAAGATGTCTAATTAGTCTCATTTGACAGATAACAAACTGAAGCAGAGTAAGGTAAAATGACTAATCCAAAGTCACCCAGCTCATTACTGGAAATTTCGGAACCAGAATCCACCTATCATTTCTGCCTCTGTGCTTCCTCCAGCTGCACGCTGCCTTCCGGGTTGCTTCCTTTTGAATTTCTTGATATCTGGTGACATGACTTGTCTCCGCTTACTCTCTCATTAAGATTTTTTTTTTTCTTTCCTCTGTCATCTTTCGAGTTGGGAAACATTATATATTGATAGTGTAATGACAGCTGAATGGAAACACAGAGACAAATTTGACACCCTGCATGAGAATCTGTGCATTTCTGTTAAAAAGTTTGGCTTTAATGAAAATAGTGTTTTCTGTCCTCACTAAATGGTGGTTGGAATTTTCATCCTAGGCATCAGCCACTGCCTCACATCCAATGGGGAGGGATAAAATGGGCAAGCTCTGGAGGAACAAGGGCCTACTGATGAAGATAGTCTTCAGATACTTTTTTCAATCAGCTCCTACCTATTTACTGGAACTTCTCAAGCTGAAATGTACACCTATCCTTAGAGTATAACCATAGCAGAGGCTGTGGATCCTTAGAAAGAAGAGCATGCAAACTCTTACACTGAGAGATGGGATCTGACTCAAAAGACATGAACTCTTCAGTGCCTAGGGGATGGCAGTGTGGATTAGGTTGGCAGAAAATACGTAATATGTAATATGTAGTGCAGCCGACAAAGGCATTGGTTTCAGCAAGACCTATCGTGCTGTCCATGGGGCTGATGGAATGTCAACACTGGCATTTAAGCTGAGGTCTTACATTCTATTCATTGATGAAACCACAATTGACTTTTTTTACTGATCCTGTCTTGACACTTGCTTATAATGGTTCCTCAAGTGTTCAAATAAATTAAACCCTTTGTGATTCCACTTGTGACAAAACTGTTAATTTTGTTTCTGACTCACATCTTCTTTGTCTAGACATACCTACTGTTGAAAACTTTAGTTACTTTATACTTCACTTCAGATTCAACGTAAGCCTATCTCTTAATTGAGCCATTTTCTCATTTGGAGAACAATCACCTACCGGTATCAAACATAATGCTGGGGGCTGGAGACCTCAACCCCATCCACTGCCTCCTTATGCAAAGTGGAACAAAGCATATTCCAGGTTAGCTTTTGTCATGATACCTAAAATTCTCCAAGGCGATCAGTATTTAGAAAATCAAAACTAAAATAATTCATAGACACTCTAGCCAAAATAAGCTTTTACTTTGTTATCCTCATTTGTGCCCTTTCACATGAAATTCTTTCTTAAAATAATCATGAGACAGGACAATGAGGAAAACACAGAGTTTGGACTCAGACAAACAGTGACCGAGGTATCAATTCTGGATCAACCCCTCATTATCTTTGTAACCTTTGGCAACTTTACCTCTTGATGCCTCAATTTCCTCCTTTGTGAAATAGCTATGTAACACTTACTTTGTAATATCTGACAGTTAAACATGATAATTAATAGAAACTTCATAATACAGAGTCAAGCATATATAGTAAGTGCTCAACAAATGGCAAAAGATCAGATGTAATTCCTTTACTATTTTTCTCTTTACTTCAGGTAGTCATAACCACTTTAATATTCATGGTACACATTCAGTGTATAGTTTATTATTTCCCCTGCATTTTACATTTATAATCTTATTTCCCTCTCATGGCGGGGACCTATAAATTTTCTATTCCAGTATTTCCTTCCAATATACTTTCAAATATTTATTTACCTATATGAAAGCCTGAAAAATATATGGTTTGTTGAGTGGTTATATGACATTTAAATTAAGACAAATTGTATTATGTTATAAATATTGTTTTCATAATTTTTTCCTTAGCATCATACTTTGGGGAACAAACTATATCACCATATATATATATACGGTTCAGTCTTTTCTGCTCAGTGCATACTATAAATCTTAGGTATTTGTTTTATTTTATTAATCTGCTCTCTCATTGATAGACCATAGATTGTATACAACTCTTTACTACCAAATGTGAAAGAAAGGCAGTGTACAATAGAATACACAGCTTTTCGTGCACCTGTAAAAGCTTCTCTGGGACCTATACATAGGAGCATAAGTGCTATATTTTAGAGTATGGACAACCTAATGGGAAAATAGAACATGATTTTTTTTCTAAAGTGGCCTATTAGCTTATCTCATAAGCAGTTCACAAGGGTTTCTATTTTGACCTATAATCACGAGCATGCGGGATCACTTTTTCTACTTGTTGCCATTCTGAGTGTTTAAAATCATGTCTCATTACTGTTGTAATTTTCATCATTCTGATCAGTATTGAGATTGAGCATCTATTCTAAGAAAGTAGTCGTTCAACTTTTTCCTCATGTGCTATTCAAATAATTAGTCCATTTTTCTTTTGGGTTTCATAGTTTTTTCCTTGCTCTTTGGTAGGAATTCTAATTGACTCTTTGTCAGTTATTAATTTGCTCTTTATTTTCTCTGAGTCTGGCATCTGTCTGTTAACTTTGCCTATGCTATCTTTTGCTAAACAATTATATTTCATTTTAATGTATCCATCAACATTTTCCTTTGTGATTTATGATTTGGGGGTCTAAATTTTAGAAATGCTTCCTAATATTAAGGTCATAAAGATATCCACCTTTTAAACTTTCATTACTCTATCCTTCCCATTTAGGAATTCAGTCTATCTGGAGGTTGTCCTTGTATAGGATGTGATGTAAAGTAATACTGCCTTTTTACACCGTTAAGGTCGTTGACTTTGTGCTTCCTAATTGTGGAAAGAGGCACATAGCAGACACATAGCAGGCACATAGCAGACAATATTACCCATCAGATATGGGTAATATTTCTTACTGTAACCTAATCTAAATCTAACTATAGCTCAGTTCTGATATCCAAGTAGCTTTGACGACCTTGGGATTTTCTTTATAATTTTTAGGATGTTTACACCCCTTACCAATCATGTGGATAAAAAGAGCTTTGAGCTAAGTATTAAAAATATGATTCTCTGCATCATCTTGGCTACTAGTTGTTCATTTTTGTTTGTTTGTTTGTTTTTTGGTTGTTTTAAGTTAGGACACACACACACGTACATAGACATTTATGATGCAAGATAACGGAGGAGATGAGAACAGATTTTTAGAATCAGAAAAATCAGAACTCAGATTTTAATTCTGATCCAGTCTCTCATTATTCCTGTCACCTTTGGCAAGTATGCCTCTTAGGCCTCAATTTCCTCATGTGCAAAGTATCTAGCTATGAAATACTTACAATGTTTTGTGACAGTTGGATAGGCTTCATTTACTTATTATTAAACTTGTGATTTTGTTTATTAGACTTTTTCATCATTATTTGCCCAGCAGGCACCATAACGCCTAGCTTACCATAGGTTAATATTTCCTTATTGAATCATAAGGACCAGGTCCAGATTCTAGGCCATATTTCACTTAAATTTTTTTTCTTCTGATTTTCCATTTAGTAGTAATACCAGCTAATGTGTATAAAACCTAAACTGTATGACAGATACTGTTCTACATCCTTTGCATACTTAATTTGTTCTCACAGCAACCTTATGACACAGATGTCAATAATAACCCCATTGTACAAATGAGGAAACTAAGGCAAAGAGATTAGGTAACCTGTCCAAGGTTTCATAGCTAGTAAATGGCAAAGCCCATAATGAACCTGACACTTTGGCCTTGAATGTTTATGTTCATAATCATTGCATAAGGCTGCTTCTTTTTAGAATCTGAATACATCTACAAGATTATTGAGGGCCTATGAGTTGAGTTTGATTATCAGCTAAGTCTCTCACTATCTGGATGATCATAGACAAGTATCTTAACCTTACTGAGCCCTGGTTTTATTTTCCGCAAAATAGGAAAATAAATCACCCGGATTCATGGAGTTCTTGTGAGGGCTAAATGAGATGATCCACGTGAGGCACTTAGTACAATGCCTGGTACATTAGCATCAAATCCACATTTTAATACTAGCATTATTATAACTATGGATTTCATTTGCCTATAATTGAGAGAGCTCAGTAAAATATTTCACTTATTTAGCATTTAAAATTACAAGGTACATTCAAAATGTAGTGTGATGAATTACTCTGGAGTAATTTTAGATCTGCTAAATGATGTATTTCAAGAAATACCCCTATACCACCATCTCCACTCTGAACATGCCACTGAATATATTGGTACCTAATATACTGATGTCTGAATATATTGGTATCTAAGGAAAGGTCACTTATCTTCTCTAAAACTGAGTAAAAGAGGGGAGTAAACTAGATTCTCTTTTTGTCTTTTTCCTACTGTGACCATCTATCTCTGACCTTTTAATGTGGAAACCCGGGTCAGCTGAGTAAGGGCTTTTTAGGGTTAAGCAGCAATGATGCGAACTATTTACATTTAATTCTATTTTCATTCTTATAAAAGTAGATCTCAATATCTCTCCATGTTATTTCTTTCTCTTCTTCTCCAACCCAGACCAAGGTCATCTTGGTCTCTTTGGAGGCCCAAGCCTCTTGCCGCTGGTTTAATGTCTATTGCAAGCAAAGAGCGAGTTATTGAATGTGAAGTGTCTGTCAGCCACTAAAAGCCTGTAAATGAGTGTTTCCTTCTCTCGTTTGTCAGGCAGCATACTTTCATCATGAAATAGCGTATCCTTGTGAAAGGGCTGACCTGCCACTAATCTGCTCCGCTATGCTAGGCCCAGTACTGCACCTCCCACCCTTGTCACCATGACCCCAGAGAGAAGATGTCCAATCTGCTCCATACAGAGCTCTCTCTCAGATTCCCATGTCATCGTCAGGCTTCCCCCAAGTCAGAGGAGGTTTTGAAAGGGAAGGTTATTCTTAATTTTAAACCTAACCTGAATTTTGTATCAAAGAACATTCCTAACACACTCACACTCAGGAATCTTGAATCTCCCTACTTTTCCTGCCCTTATTCTTTCTGTCTCCTACGCTGGCTTTACTTTGGGGCCATATGAGTCTATAGACTCTCCCTGGAAGTGTTGAAGCACATGGCTGCTCTCGGTGCCTTGTGTCATTAAGTCCTCTTGAGAATAGATGCTCTGCAAGTCATTTGCGCTTCAAATTATAACTTCAATTTATGGCGGGACAGGATTTTGTTTCATGCAAAGAAATTTCAGGAGTCATTGAACATCTGCAGAGGGCACTGTTTTGAGAGAAGAATATTGATAAGTTGAGGGATGACCAGCTATCACAACATTGTCTGCGGTCATGTAAAATCTTGTAGAACTTTGTACAGCAGTTAGTACTTTTCCAAGCATTATCTGGTCATTTTCTAATTTTAATCTAATCTTTTGTTTCTTGAGCAAAGCTTGAATAGGTTTGCTTTCTCCATTTTACAGATTTATAAACTGAGGTTCAGAGAGGTGAAGTGACTTAGCTCATAAGTGATAGGTACAAGGACATGATCTCAAATCTTCAGCTACCCAGCCTGGTGCTCTTTATTTCTATAGCATGGCATATTCGACAGACTTTTCTAGAGTATGTGCTACCTTGCACCCCTGGAACTGACTATCTCCTAGGCAATTATTCTAAGTACTAGTAAAGTAAGAATCGGTCATGCTGGAAGCAAGTATTCTAAGCTCTTTCTCTGTCTTGGGGGATTATTTGTGCTACTGGAGGCAGGATACAGCACTTAAGAATTCATAATTTCCTAAGGAGGCTCTCAGAGCCTTTTTAACCCATGTAAACACCTCTCTAGGTAGAAGAGACAGTAAGATCAGACATGAGAAAGCATTGTGCTAGATAACGTGCTGAATTGGTCGATGGAATTAGAGACCTCTAAAAGTACGGTGAACATAATTACCCACTCACAAAGGCCTGCAGTGTGTGCTGTTAGTGATGGAAAAGCAACTGACACCATGCATCTAACTTATGTGCAGTTTCACCAATGGCAAGCCATTCTATTGTGTTAGGTCAAACAGTAACGAGATAAACCTATTTCACAAGACACAGGACAGAAAGTCAACAGGGCACTAAGAGAATCCATTCTGACATGGTCAAAAGCTGAGAGTGAATTTATATATTCTGATCTACCTTTGGTATTGATATTAACTGGATGGATATTGGTAGGGCTGCTACTTTTGAACTGCTGCCAGTCTTTGCCTTACACCAGAGAGTTACCACAGTCTACTGCGTCTACTCCCAAGAACTTAGCACTGGCTCTCAATCTAATTTCATGAGAGCATGCTGGATTGCCTGTTTAAAATGCAGATTTGGACTCCATTTACAAAAGATTCTATTTCAGTTTTACTTTACATTTTTCACAAGTGGCCCAGGTGATTTTGATGCAGACAGTTCACATTCTACATATTGAGAAACAGTGCTTTAGTATAGTGACCTTGAATTAAGTGATATATTTCAGTGAGGGTGGGGGGAAGCTTGTTAGACTTATGAAATAATATTAGTAACTTAACATTTTACAAGATTTTTATACATATTCTCTCATGTAATACTCAAATCAACTATGAGTTTGGTAAAACAGACATTTTTATCTTCATTTTGATTTTCAAGTGATAACTCGGAGAGATTAAATATTATGTCCAAAACCGCCCAACCAGTAAGTACAAGAGATAAGAAAAGAATGTAAGAATTCTTCCTTCCAATGTTGACTGTATGTTCTCAATCACCTTTTAAAATATGCTTGTACTCAGGCTCAAAACAAACTAGAAAAATGGAATCAAGACATGTTTAACTCAAGCTTTAGTGGTTTCTGAAAATCTTCCTCCAAATGATTTTAAAACAGGGGTGGGAATTACTAGAGTTCAGATGATGGCCCCATGCATGTAGGTTTGGGCCTAATATTCAAGAGCAGGAATCTCCTCCATTAGGGAGGCCAAGTGAACAGATCTCAGCTCTGGCTAAGGTCCAGCATAATGAAGTGACTTTGAGCTCTGGGGACAGTTGTTGACTCAGGCCTTCTCTGGCCTCCTTTTGTAATGTCATGAGCTGTAATTAATGCTGTTGCTTCTCTAACTCAGAGAATTTCACTGCCTCACCAGTGAGTTTCATGTAAAGAAATTTAGGCATCCTTTCCTGGACCCCTTTTCTGCATCTAAAAATGACCCCTGCAGAGGAGAACTGGGAGGAGCCATTAACTTTTCCCTTCTAGGGAAACAAGAGGATCAGTGGCATTTCTGTCCCTTGCCTTCTCTTCCAACTTTGTTGGAATAGAACCATCGTGGCAAAGGCCCATGTGCCAATGGACTGTTCTTTCACTTTGTCTCTAAATGGATCTGTCTTTTCTAATTATAAAAGCAAAACATTAGAGTTATTTCTGAAATGCACACAATTCTGACAAGAAAATAGAATAAGAGCAAAATGTGTTCCTCAAATCCCATACTTTTAATCATTGTATGGATAGCACTTTAGATATCTCTCTCACTGTGTATAAAACAGAAGTATACACAAAATAATTGTGACAAAAATTTTGATCACATTGGAGAAATGCTTGGCATCTAATCATTGCTTAATAAACATGTGTGTTGCATTTGTAAATACACACACATAGTTATCTGTGACCTATGTCTCTACTTATGAAAAATTCTTAAACAACTTTTTCTGCATTTACATATAGGTTTATATCATTCTTTAAAAAAACATAAATCCATTGAATGGATTTGTATTGGTTTATTCAACTAATTTCCTATCTGAATAGTATTTAGGTTCCTTCCAGTTTGTCAATATTTCAATTTCTCTCTCTCGTACTCTTAGGCAAACTGTTCTTTATAATTTATTTCTATAGTAAGATCATCGTGTTAATGGATCTACACATTTTCAGTTTGATCTATGTTGCCAAACTGCCCTCCAGAAATGGTGCTCCCATTTATACTCCCACCAATACGCACTGTCATTTTAAACAGTTTCTGCTCCATCTGGTATTGCAGCAAGGACACTCAATGTGTCAGGGGATAAGTGGATGTTAAAAGCAATGTCTTTCCTCTCAGTTTGTCCCTTTAAGACAAAAGCCCAGAGATGTTCCACAGGAATTTATTATATTTTTCAGATTCAGCTAGTGGCCACTTAGAATCTAGAAAGTAAGAAAACTAGAACTAGGCATTTGGGACACCATGCTTTAAAAAAAATTATTTCCACAGCCTTGAACCATCTTTAATTGAGTATACTGATAAAGGAAAGGGTGCAGTGACAGGGAAATCAGTACATTGCATTTTTTCCATGAAAGTTAATTTCAATTTTTATGCACATTGGATGATGGCTTGAATCTGAATAGAAAGGAGAAGGAATCTACCAAATAGTTGTCTGACCTTGAACAACATACTGAAGTTTTAAAGCTATTCATGCATAGAAGTAGCAATGTGAAGTTTTCAGTGGGGTGTTAATATGAAAATCTCCATGATAAAGCTCTCTGGTCTCTTAGTGTTCGGGCCTTGTGGTAGAGGGTTAGAAATTAACATCTGTAGTATAACCTGAGCTCATGTGCTTGCTTCCAAAACTCTTCTGCTAATCTTGAGTAGTCTACTTTAGTTTTCCAAGGCCTTTTTTTTTTGTCCTTATTCAGAAAATAAAGAACTGATAACACATACCTCAAAAGTTTGTTTCAAAGCTTCAATTAATTGAGGCACATAAAACTCTAGAAGAATGTTGAGCAAATTCTGAAGCTGTCAATAAATGAGAGTATTGTAATTCACGTGTTAAGTAATGCGTATACAAGAGAATTGCACTTGAAATTACAAGGACTGAGTTGGAGTTGGAGATCCATCACTTACCAGATGCATGGCCTTCAGCAAGTCACTCTGTTGAGAACCAAGAAGAGCCAAAGAAAACTGAATCCTTATTTTTGCTCTTCTGTAGACTGGCATTAATAGAGTATGCTTTGTCCATCTCAAGATATATTGGGGAAGTTTAGAACTGAAATACATAAAATATGCAAAAGTCTGTCAGACCCATCAACTTCCACAGGAATGCCAAGGATTTAGAATTACATTTCCAATATAACCTTTGATGGTTTCTTCCATCTCTGTATTCCAGGATTCCCCAGTTTTAAAATGTGACAAGAAGGTGGAAGGTCTAGGCTCACCTGTGCTTATGTGTTTGTGGGAACACATGTGCATCAGGGACAGAGAGGGAGTTAGCAGGTTACTGTGGCTACAGACGAGATGAAATCTAGGATCCTGTTGCTTACTAGCTACATAAATGTAGGCAATCATTAAAATTGTCTTGGTCTAAGTTTCTTCATCTGGGGAAAAAAATGATCACAGCAAATGAATTCATGCTATTGTGTAAGGTTATTATGATCATGAGCAAGCACTAAAAAGCTACCATTTATTGAACATAAACTATTTGCCAGACACTAGGTTAAGCACTTGCATATTCTCTCATTAAATAACTCATAACACTCAATGAGATAGATTATATTTCACATTTTTCAGATGAAAATAGTGAGGCTGACAGAAAAGAAATGACTTGTGTCAGTTCATAAAGCTGGTGAGTAGACATAGATAAGACTAATCCTAGGTCAGTCTGACACACAAGTTAGGGAGCTTAGCCACTGTACTTCTAAATAATGTAAATGCAAATTTCTCTTTAGCCATTTACTCATAAAGAAAAGCCTATTTCAGAATACCCTTGTTTTTTTCCCATGCTATAAATAGTACAATCTAAAAGTGTATATACGTATCTATGTATCTATGTATCTATGTATGTGTATATATGTGTGTGTATACACGTGTGTATATATGTATCTATACACACATACATATACATACACACATATATACAGGCACACCTTTTTGACAAGCCTATGCATGGGTAATTTCAGGCAATAAATAGCAATGTCCTCTGAATCTAGGATTGGGGCATAACATGTAGTACTAGAAACGGGTTAGTCACAACAAGAGTTGTCAGACTATGAAAGAAATGTGATGACAATGTCTGTGTAATTACTTTAGATAATGAAGATAATAATTTCAACTGAAGAAGTACTCCACTGAATCCACAGCCCAGGGCCTTGCTCAACATAGATTTTTCATAAATAATTATTTATTCAATGACTAGATTTTTATATCTTGAAGCACATTTAAGGCTACCAAGCTTAAGGTTAGAGGATTTATGATTTCTTATGATTTATGATTTCTTATGACTTCTAGACTCTTTATTTCATTTCTTCTTTCTCTTAATAACCATGGCATGGTCATGACATAAAAGGTAACGTGGTGATTGGGAAGGCAGGTGGAGGGAACTAGTATACTCGTGGAATGGCCTTGGCCATTAGAAAGTAAATCTGAACATGAAAAATAATTAATCCCCAAAACTTTAACTGTATTTAAGTGGTTTTCAGGTGAGGAAAACAAAATAAGTTCACTAAAATATCCCAAGGTTGATAAACACGTAATTAACCTTCAATGTTTTTGAAACATCAACTTATTCAAACCTTCTTACAGGGCACTTAAAGACCCTTGAGTAACAGCTTTTGGGATTGTAGAATGTTACAGCAGGATGCTGGATTTAGAGTTAAGCTAACATGTCCACCTATGTGACAGTGAAAGAAAAGAATAAATAAGCTTCTAAGGGTTTTATTTTTGTTTGTTTTTTCCACCAGGCAACAGAAAACTATGAGTTGGTCAGTATCTACCACAGTTTCAATATCATATTTGATAAAAAGGAGCTGTTTTGACAGGAACTGACCCCCCAAAATAAGCAGAAGATAGTTTTACTTTTCCTCCACAGACTACTCAAGCACAATACATGACCATATTTTTCCCCCAATGCTTGTATGTAATTTGGACCAGGTATCATATTTTTCCTCCATTTAGAAAATAAAGTAGTCCTTTAATAACTTCCAGTTGCAGACATAATCTTGTTTCTGTGATTAAAATCTAGAACCTAGTACAGTAATCCCAAGGCTGCCAACTCTCGACTGATTTAGAGCTTTTCCTCCTTGAATGATGATCAAGTTTTTATCACAGATGTCTATCATGGGACAAGGGGATTGTGGTCAATTGACTCCTTTTTGCTTCATCTTCTGTCCTCATTGGAGGTCATGTTTATTGACCCCTGTAAGGTGGGCCTCAGGGAAGCACACATTTTGGTGGCCAAGACCATTGTCATCTGCACTTGGCTGACACTGAAAACTGTTTTTGTTTGTTTGCTTTTCTATGGGAAGTTTCAGGGCTTCTAACTGGAACTTCCTCCTATAGCTGACCCATAGTTTGGGATTGCGGAGATTGGGAGGGGTAGGTGCACACTTTAAAATTCTCCTTAATAAATTCATGCTTTAGGGTCTCTTTGGTCTCTAGGGTCCTTGTAGAAGCAGAAGTTGGTAACACTAGCTTAAAAAACTAAGTTCCCAATCCTATAGCACTCCCTATAAATGGTCTACTATCTCTCTTTGAAATGTGGGGACTGTGGGCACCTATAGGTATTGTCCTGATCCTTAGACTCTTAGGTGAAACTGTGAGGAAGAACGGTAAAATGTTAACCACTACTAATGAGAGTGGCTGCTGTGAGTGTTTTAAAAATCTATTGCAGTCTTTTTCGAGGCTTGTAAATAAATTTTTAAGGACATTTAGGTCATCACTCTACTTTCTATCTAAATAGATAGTGCTTTCTAACTTATTAGAATTCAAGCACCTCTTTTGAGAAAGTGATGAAAACCCTAGATAGAAACCCTGGGGACACAAATATAAGCACTGCTTTTTTTTTTTTTTTTAGAAAATTTTGGGAATGGGGTTTATAATACAATGACAACCAAAGGTCCATCCATAGACTCTGTGCATAGACTTTCAACCCTGACTTGGCTGCTCTTGTTTCTTCTTCAACTCCTCTCTCTCTTCCTTCCTGCTTCCTCACTCCCTCCTTCCTTATTTCCCCTTCTCCCTTCCTTCCTTCTTTCTTTCTTCCTTCCTTCCATATTTCTGTACCTCCATTCTTAATAATTTAGCCTAAGAGCCATGAGTTGGGGCCATAACAAGGAAGACATTTGTATGAAATAACGGTGGTGGCTGGGGAGAGGAGAAAGATCACCACACAAGAAAGCACCCCATCAGATTTGTGATTGATCAAATATGGAAATATATTAAGCATAATGAGAGCCAAGTCTCTCAGTGCTGGAAAAGGGAGTTACAAATATGGAAAGGAAAAATACTGTAATAAACCCTGTGCTGTTGGATTGGAATTTGTGGAATCAGTATAAACTCATTATATTAGTTGTCTGTTGTTTCTGTGACAAATTACCACAATGTAGTGGTTTTTAAAAAAACAACACGGATTTATTACCTTATACGTCTGTATGTCGCAAGTTCAACAGAGTTTTCATGGAGCGAGTTAAGGTGTTGACACAACTAGATTCCTTTCTGAAGGCTCTAGGAGAGAATTCCTTCCCCTGATTTTCCAGTTTCTAGAGGTCACCCACATTCCTTGGCTTGTGGACCCTTTCTTCTATCTTTGAAGCTATCATCTATGGGTCAGGTCTTTACCTTTCGTTACTCAGACCTTCTGTAGTCACGTCTCTTGATTCTCTTTTTCTGGTCGCCTCTTCCATTTTTAAGGATTCTTTCTCCCACATTTGGCCCACTAGGATAATCCAGGTCAACTTCCCTATTTTAAGGTCAGCCAATCTAACATAGTCACACACTCCAGAGGTATGAATTTACTTTTTGGTGAGGAGAGTGGCAGAGAAGGTTTCTCCCTACCATGTTTGTGATGTTCAATATACAGATAAATATATAGAGAAATAGATATTAATAGAGGTATAGGTAGAGGTAAATGCATGCATATATTTCTTAGCTCTCTCCATTGAGAGGGTCTGTGCACAGCAACACCCCACATCTCCTAGGGTTATTTGCTCTTGAAAGCAGACTTTGAGACAGAACACTTAGTAGAAAGTACTTTGAGAAATCACATTTATGGAAGAAAGGAAAAAGAAGCAGGATTGGGCAAAGGGTAAAGTTAAGTTGGCATGCTGATCCAACAAAGGCCTCAGGTGACTCTACGGGATCTGGAATTGGGATGGCCATTCAGTGTCCCTAATTTGGAGCAAAGATCCCAAGCTTTTAATAATAAGTCATTTATTGAAGGAGAACCTCTAATAATATATAGCGTGGGTACCTAGGGAAAGATAGATTTCTTAGTTGAAGTGGTGCTTGAAAGTGTTTGACAGCTAAGGGATATTTGGGGCAGCACTCCCAGAGTGGCTGGAATCTGTGTGGTGTATCATATCATCCACCAAAGTGAGCATATCTTGTATCCAGATCTTGGTTTTAAAATTCCATCCCCTACTAAAAGGAATGAGGGATCCCTGGAAAGTTGGTTGATTCCAAAGCTGGGGCAAGAGACCTAAAAGATAAGCCTAGAACATCTTATTGTGCCAACAGTAAAGTAAGACTTAGAGAATCATGAAAACATGTTTTATAAAAAGAGAATCTATCTTTAAAGAGTTCCCACTGGCCAAATCTAAGATAATGTAAATAAATAAAAACAATAACAAATTATAATACTTTGAATAAAATAGAAATCCATGAGTTCCTACTGATATAACTTAAATAAATAGAAAATGGGAAGAAGAAAAAGCATCTCATTATACTAAAATGCCAAGGATAAATTTCAAACAAATGATGAAATTTTTAAAAACACTATTTTAAATCAGGCAAATAAAAAATAAATACATGCAAAAACTAGCAGATAAAAGTCTGAAGATGAATGTGACGTTTATATATCTTAAAATATCTCCTCACAAAGTACGTATTCACTTCAAAGGGAAAAAGGATAACTCTGTAAAAGAGAAACTTGGCTGAAACTATCTTAATCAAGGGATTAAAATTACCGGTAATACTTTAAATTGAAATTGTGTACCACTCAATATTATGCAATAAAAAGAACACATCGTTTCTGTCATATTTCTGCCCCCAAAATGCACAATTTGAATCTAATTATGAGAAAAGATCAGACAAATCCAAATTGAAGGACACTTTATAAAAAAACTTTATTGGCTTTCATCTTCAGAAGTAGCAAGATTATGAAATTCAGGGAAAGACTGATGAATTGTTTCAAACTGAAGCAGACTAAAGGGACGTGAGGACTACATGTAACGCTCGATGCTAGATTGAATCCTTTTGCTACAAAGACTGTCTCTGGGGCAACCGGCAGAAATCAAATGTGTTCTGTGGATCAGATAGTAGAAAATAGATAGCGTCGGTGTTAATGTCCTAATTTTTATGGCTATACCATGACTATGTAGGATAGCGCATAGATATAGGGAAACATGCTTAAGTATTTCGGGTGTAATGGGACAAGATGTCTAACACTTATTCTCAAATGATTCAGAAACGGGGGGAAAGCGCATTGTTCTGCAACTATTTTGTAATTTAAAAATTATTTCCAAATTAGAAAAAAAGCAGTCACTTCTGACACCTTTTGAAGAGATTATCACAAACCGTAACATAAAGAACTGGGAAACTCGGTGGAAAAGGAGGTCAGTTATTTTAACCCAAAGTCACACAGCTAGTTCTTGACATACCTGGAATTGTAACACTAATTACTAATAATTTAAGAAAGACCTCTTCTCTGTCAGATATTCCCAAGTTAAAAATAAGGGGTGGGGGAAATCGAAAAGGAAAAAAGTAGGAATAAACCATTTTCTCTACTGTTTAACCTAATATTGAACTTGGTTACTTTGTGATGGCTTTTTGGGTATGTTCAAGTACAATGATAAAGAGAAGGCACTGATGAAATGTGAAAGTATTCAGCAACAGTGTTTGATTCATCTATCACCCTTATCCCCCATACTATAGATGGAAGGGTAATTACAGCCCATTACCAAATTACTTCCAGTTATCCCTTGATCTTACAGTTAATACAGTGAACTCTCATTTGCATAAATGTTATTAGCATACTTTATACCACACTTTGATCTTTTTTTTACGAGTGACTATTACCTAGTTAACAGATAACAACTTGGAAAATTCTCTTTCTTTCTTCTAACCATTCCTGAGCAAAGTTTATTTTCAGATCTAGCAGAAGATTCGAATGAGAAAGGGGTTATAACAAAATAGAGTAGTATAAGCTGCTAAACTATTAACTTTTTGAGAGTTGAAAGAGACTTTTATTTATCTCTGTATTCACAAATCCAAGCATAGCACTTGGCAGACATTTGGTGCCTTGTATTTGCCATCTTCGCCTGAAAATCTCACTGACAACTCAAATATTATCTATCCAATATTAACTCATTACTTTAATAATTCCAAAATCTTCCCTTATTTGTAAGGGCAACATCATCAACCTATGTATTCAAGTCCAAACCCTGGAAGTCATTCTCAAAAGTATCTCTCTCTTATCAGCCACCTACTACTGTATCCCATCAATCCAAACTCCTATATACCTCTCAAATTCATCCCCTCTCCCCAGCTCCCCATATACTAGCTTTGTGCTACCATCATTACAAGCATGAATGACTTTAATAATATTCCAACCAGTCTCTCCACGTATGTATTTATTTTCTTTAATGCCTTCTTCATACAACAGTCAGTTTTTCTTTTGTAACACAGAACTGCTCTAGGTGATCCATAGCTTAAATTCCCCTTGATTTCTTCTTAATATCCTTCAGATAAATATAAACTTTTAAACCATTTCCTTCACGTAATATAGTCCCAGCCTATTTCTCCAACTTATACATTCCTTGTTCTCAGTACTCTTGCCACACCTTATGAATATTTTGTGGTGATCGTGCTCCCTGCAATGTTCTTACCTACACTATCATTTAATTCATACATATGAATCTTATTTATCCTTCGAATCTCAGATTACCAATTACTTATCTTTTCTAAGTGAACTTAAGTCAGCCCCCATACTTTGTTCTTATTGCAAACTGATTTTGTTTTACTTATGGCAACTCGGATTAATTAATTATGCAATTTATGCCTGTCTCATACTATAGATGAAAATATTCTGAAAGAAAGAACTCAGATTTTCACTACATATCCCCAGTGTCTAGAAGAGTTCTTAACCAAGGAGGTTCAATAACAATCTATGTAACGAATGTATGAATGAACTAAACATCAGAGGTGTAGTCTTCAGAAAAGATTAAGGTTCTGGTCCTAAATGTGTCTCTAATTTTCTGAATCACGTTGAGAAATCACTTCCCCCCTCATTTAATGGAATCAGTTACATGATGGTATTGGGGTATAATCATGGAATCATGGATGTAGAAAGGCAGGTGATAATGCAAAAGTAAAGTCTCCCTCTGTAAATATACTTACATATTTGATGCTATTACCCACACACTCCCTTTTATTTTCAGCTATAGTAAAAGAGCCATCCCTCCATCCCTTCCATTGTACCGACTTGAGGACATCACTTCCTCATTGCCAAATCTTTCTTCTTTACTGAACCATATTACCATCAGCATACAGACATGCTATGTGAATTTTTTCACAACATGAAAAAAAACCTCCCTTGTCATCATACCCCATGTAATTACTGATGGATTTTCTATTCCCTGAAAAAACAAAAAGTAAAAAGAAAAAAGAATCCCCTAGCTTTAAAATCTTTCCCAAATCACTCTACCTGAATTTTAGTCACCAAAACTCACTGTAATCACTCTCTGGTCAAGCTTTCCCATTATCTCCGTATTATCAAATGCAATCGTAATTTCTTAGTCTGTGTCTTCCTCTGTTACCTGGATATAGCTGATCGTTCTCTCTAGAGCACTGCTTTTTCTTGATGTTTCTACCTACCTCACTGGCTATTTCTTTTTTAGTCTCCTCTGGTGAATCCTCCTTTGTCCTAATTAGTAAATATCAGAGTTACCCAGCACTTGGTATTTAGACTTTTCTCTGCTCTATTTACCTAACTCTGTAGATACGTGTATTTTTTTTTTATGATCACATAGTTTTAAATACCTTCTATATGCTGTCAACTTCCAAATGGTTGTGTCTAAATCTGATATTTTCCATGAACCTTGTTTCATATATCCATATGAGTCATCTATTGACATTTAGATATCTGATAGATATCTCAAAATTAGCATGGCCAAAACCAAACTCTGGATTTTCTTCCCTAAATCTCCCCCTCTACATTTGTAATTTCAACAAATTACTCATTCTTGAAATTGATCAAGCCCCAAATTTTAATGTCATAATTGATTCATCTTCCCTTTTTCATGTATCTTTCCCATACCTAATTAATCACCAAATTCTTTTAGTTCTATCCTCAAATTATCCAGAAGCCAACCATTTCTCTGCAATTTGACCACAAGTACCCAATAGCCTCCTAATTGGTCTCCATGGTTCTACCTTGACATGAAAAGACTGATAATTTGAACACTAATAAAACTAATTTTTTTTTCTTTATTGTCTAAAGATACCTTAAAGCAAATAAAAAGATGAGAGAAACTGGGAGAAGGTATTTATAATACATATGGCTAAAGATGGATTAATACTAAGAATATATAAATAGCTTTTACAAATTATTAAGAAGACAAACTCAATAGAAAAAAGGGCAAGAGATATAAGCAGGAATTTCACAAATGAATAAATATAGCCAAAAAAAGTGATTTTTAAGGTCATTTCAAGGTTGAATCTTGTCATTTTTTTTTTAATTGACACAGTAATTGGAAATGTTCCAATGGTGGTTGCTGGTCTTACTGGGTCCTTGAGTGACTATGATGAATAGAAGAACTCCTCTCCCTGTCATCAGCCTGAAATGGACTTGTAGCAAGAACTTAGTATAATTAATCTCTTTTTACTTAAGTCACCAAGAATTTGTGGTTGCTTGCTAATGCAGAACAATTCAGCATATGTCCAATGACAGTAAAAATAAATAAATAAATAAAATAAAAAGGTAGCAAAATTAATGGACAGAGTGATGAAATCAGTGAATTCTAAGTGCAAGTACCGTTTCTGACAAAATGTTAGATAGAACAGGTCATTATAAATATACCTTTGTAGTCGTAGAAGACCTCTATAATAATAAATTTGATGAGATACCTCACTGGGGTAAATAAGAAGATTGTATTGATGTCTACAATCAGAGTATTCAAGGATAAGAAAGAGTAAGTGCAGAAGCCCCAAGGCCAAAACAAGCTTAGCCAATGTGAGAAAAAGCAAGCATGCTAGCATGCTGGGGTAGTGTGAGTCATGGTAAGGGGGGCCTGAGTTGAAGTACGACAGGCAGTCTGTGGTAGAGTCATAGAATGCCTTCATGGGCCACATTAAGGATTTTAGATTCAGTTGTGAATGAGTTGAGAAAGCATTAAATAATTTTAAGCTATTGTAATCTGAGTTATTTTTTAAAGTATCAGTAAGGTTGCTGTGTTGAAATTAGACATTGGGGTCAAGATGGAAACCAGTTAGGAGGCTATTGGGTAGTGGTGGTCATATTGGGGAGAAACAGTTGGATTCTGGACTCTTTTAAATATATTTTTTTCTACCTAAATTCTTATAAATGTGAAGTTATAGTGATGTCCAATTTCATTCTTTCTACATGATTAACTATTTTATTCAGCTCAATTAGAAACAGTCTCTCTTTACTCCATTGATCTGATTTGCCACTCATACATTAAAGTTTCATATATTTGTATATTGTATATTTGCAGGTCTTATTGAGAAAAGACAAGAGATGTATGCAGGTGGTAATATTTAGGGCAGAGTGAACTCGTCCACTAGTCAAATATGGCCCAATAAAAGCTCTGAATTCTAATCAATCATATCAGTACTACTTTTCTCTTGGAAAGAGAGTTATTAGAAAGATAGAGGAAACAAGCATGAGAAGATGGGGCAATGATTCAGAACAAACAATCTTGGCACCTGCATGCAAAATTCATTCTATCCTCTTCTTTTGTTAAGCTGAGTCTATGTGAGCTAATACTTTCTGTATTGGTAATGGATCTAAGTCATTGCCAGGGAAGAAGGAAAAAAAGGAAATGTGATATGGAGAAAGGAGAGGGGAAAAAAAAAAAAAGAAATAGAAGACTTGACCATTTATAGGATTATTCTACAGTATTTTTTTTCCCCTTCTTTAGTTCCCAGATTGCAGGAGCATTTAAAGAGCTTCTGATGATTTGAACTTTTCTTGCATATGTGGTTCTCTTTCTGATTAAAATGTAATACCCTGGTTTTCTCATCCTCTTTAGTGCAACGTGATAAATTAGTTCATGCTAATATGTTAGTAATTACAGTTGTCAGGCCTCAGAGTGAACAGTAGACAGGCCCTGAACTAGGAGTCAGAAGATCTGAGCTTATGTTCTAACTCAAGACCAAAGCTGAGACTCGTGCTAGGCAAGTCATTAGATCTCTCTGACCCTTACTTTTCTTATGACTAAAATGGGAATAATATTCCTAGCTATTTCTATGAAATAAATGTTAAATTACTTTGCACTCTGCGGTGGGCTTCCAGAGTTCTAAATTCTAGCTACGAATAGGAAACATGTATGAAGCTTTTAAAAATATACAACTTTGAGCCTCACCCCAGACATTCTTCACAAATGGTATGTGAGAATCTGTATTTTTAAAATAAATTTCCCAGGTTAGTGAGCTGTGTCTGGCCTGCCAAATTTGTTGTTTTTAAAGAATTTATAAAAGTGTATTATAAAGGCTGAAGAAATGAGGATACTATATTTGAAGATAACTGCATGGAAGGTTTCTTCTTCAGCTGATATTTTTATAAAAAAATTTTGAGTTCAGGACAGCCTGCTTCATATCTCAGAAGAGGTGACACTCCACGGCCTGCTGTCATTTCATGGGTTCGGTCATTCTGGAGGTCCTGGAGGCTGACTTCAGGACCTAGACTGAGAGTATCTGCTTGTCCTGAGTGTAGGGCAGAGCTGCAGAATTGATGTTGTCTTTTATAGTGTTCCCAGCTTTGAGACAAGCTGTAAGACTTTTAATGGACTTAAAAGCCTGGCTCTGATAAAGTACCACTTAACACAAATTAACAGGACAGATGAATGATCTCAGAGAAACAGCATCTTCACTTGGCTTTTGATAGACTCAGAAGTCGAGAAACATGAACTAGGAACATCAAAGGTGAGAGGTCGGCTGAGATAAGATGCTAATCCAGTTGTTCCTGTTTTAACTTGTCTCTCTGATAATAATTCACAGTCATTCACTCAACAAACACTCACTGTGACTCTAATCTAATCAAGACATGCTTTTAGCCACTGAAAGCTTATTTCTTGTCCTCAAGTTGCTTATAAGCGTGCTGAGGGTTATGAGGCTTGTGCGTACATATTTTTAAGCAATTTTAAGAAGTGGTAATGTTCTGAAAGGGTCATATTAAGGGAAAGATGATACCAATTTGGATGCCTGGAAATGGAGGAAATTTAGCCAGAAAGTAGAAATTTGAATTCTTCTTTAAAGGAGTAATAAGTTTTATTAAAAAAATAAAAATAAAAAATAAAAAAAATCCAAAATCTCACTCAAATAAAAAACAAGGCATATTTTTTTTTTAATGTAGAGGTAAAGAATATATGTTCTCTAAGGCAAAAAGAATGAAAAAGTTATTGACGGTCTTAGGTAGGACGTGGTAGTGGTGATAGTTGGTGGATGGAGGAATCTGAAGAAGCTTCGAGAAGAGTTTATAGGTAGTAAGGGATGTCATTTAATCTAGATCTGGGAATAGGAGTGAGATAAAAGCAGAACAGATTTATTCATTTTTAATGGAGAGGACAGGGGGAAAGAAATTAGATTAAGAAAAGATAGTTGGTATCACTATAATTTTTCATAGTATAGAGTTTATGGTTTGAAGTAAGGCTTTTATTCTGAAGTATACATGAATAAGTAATTTCGGTTTTCCTTTGCTTATCTTCATGATACAGAAATCTTTGTTTAAAAGAGAAAACAAGAAACACATGACTTTAACAAATGTGTCCCTTTGGGGAAAATCTCCTGCTGTTTTCCTCGCTATCATGGAGTTAGTAGATTAAGCTGGAACGATTTTTCTCTCTTTAACAGTCTCAAAATAACTTCCTTTAAATGGCCCAGGGTAGGCATCTGAGTCAATGAGGAGGACTGGCATGAGCAATGGTGACCTGGTAATTGAAGTGGGAGGAGTGTTTCGCAGTCATGGAGGTGAGGCTGGTGAGGTGAAGGCCATGTGTGGTTGATTGTGGTGCAGGTGTTAGGGGGCCTGATTAGCTTTACAGTTGCACTGGCAGAGAGGGAAATTGAAAAAAATAAATGAAGCTAAGTAGAGGGAGGGAGACAACTGGATGCTCTAAAAAGTTGTAGACTCAAGTAGCTTGGATGGACTTTAGAGATTACCTAATCCAACTTTCAGAGTTCATGATTCTCAGTACCAAAGGCTAAATGACAAATTTAAAGTCACGGAGCCGGTTAGCCATATACCCTAAACCAAGACCTAGGGCCATAATCCCTCAGTCCAGCATTCTTTCTATTCTGGGTTCTAGGAGAAGAACAAGATGGAGGAAAATAGGGCCTTTTCTGGACATTGAGACTGTCAAGTCCAGCTTCATTAGCATGTGACTTGTGCAGGTGCAAAAGATTCCACACTCAGAAGGTTCCTATGCTTGGTTTAATGCCCCGTTGTTGCTGTCTTGAAATTCTTAATAATTTTGAAACGAAGTGCTTCGTAGTTTTATGTTGTTTTGGACCTGCTAGACCTACCAATTTGACCTCACGGAGCCAGAATGTTGAACCAGTATGAGACGGCTCCAGTAAGTTGCTGGCCATAAATGTGTACACCTTGCACCTGCAGGTTAGGGAAGTGGGGAAGTGGCATCGCTGAGGCTCAATCATAACTTAGAAGAGTTTTGTCCAACTTAGCCAGGTTTTGGACAGGCATTTACGGCTAAGCATTGCTTTCTGAAGCTTTAATCTGCGGTACCAAAAAACCTATGTTACTGAGATTCTTCTGCTCAGTGGTTTTACAAAAACTAATTTAACTTTCTGGGCCTGAATTTTTATTGTTGTGGTTTTTGTTGCTTTATAGAAGAGAATTAAACAAACGAACAAACAAAAAAAGCCTTAACTGGTTGCAATCATAATAAAAAAAGCAATGATATTGTAACCCACATTACATGACATAAAGCTATTATTGAAGGCAGTTCAGAGCTAGTACCTCTGTGGCATTATGAAACTTGGCAGGTAATACAGTCATTGAGAGTACAGGATTTGGTGTCAAAGAAATATGAGTTCAAATCCAATCTCTTGTCATTGAATTCCCATGACCTTGGGTTAATGACCTAAGCAGTCTAAGTCTTTAGTTGATTCATCTGTAAAACTAGAGACACAACATATTACTCGGCAAGGTTAATTTAGGAACTAAAATGAGATAGTATAAGTAAAGTACTTGACATGGTCCTAACTCACAGAAAAACCTAATAAATGATAGTCATATTACTAATAATAAACATTGACACATTTGATTTTAATTCATCTCTTAAGTACTGAAATTCAGAGCCCCTTAAACTTGATGCTTATTCCTGGCCTCTGAAATATTTCTCAGACTTTCTAGAAAGATTGGTAACTATTTTGAGTAGAGGGTGAGGAGACATTTGTTTCTACCAAGTGGGAGCCATCCTCTTTTCAGATCAAGGACTTTGCCCAGCGAGGCCTGCTATGCTTATTCACAGCAGCCAACAGCTTGTTCTGTCATGCCCAAAAGATGAATTATCGTATAGTCCCCTGACATTTCACTCACAAGCTGTCCATTCCTATACCAAAACCTGATTGAGACTGTGGCAGGAGGTATGGGGGATGTTTAGGATTGGGGAGAGGCTGGGTTGGAAACAGATGGTGGTTTGGCAGAGTGATTAAAACACAAGATATCTGTTTTAATGAATTGGCCACCCAGCAGATAAAATACTGCAATAGCGAGCCCCAACTTCTCAGGCAGTAATTGCAGTCTTATTTACGGAGTGTGTTTGCTGCTGGTAAAGTCATTCATTTTCCTCTTATCATGCACTGTCCCCTTGAATGGCATGGAGTATAGAATATAAGGAGAGTATGGAGACACTTAGATAAGTGAAAAGAAATAGATTGATCGATTCTTTCCAAGGCTTGTACCATCCTAATCTGGAAGATCCAATGACTGGTTGAATTTTCTGTGTGACCTTTGCTGAATCACTTAACCTCTCTGGGTTTCCTCTTCTATGTCAGAAAAGTACAGCTGACAGTCTGGTCTCCTAGCTACCTCGTGGTAAGTAAAGATGAAGAGATGAGGCATAGGCCATAGTTCACTTTGGACCAAAGATACTACGGTAACCATTAAACTGAGTTGTAAAGTGACCAGCAGGAAACCGAAACAATCTAATATGCGACTGTTGACCTTCAGGCTCAGAATGATTTTTATGCATTTGGGAGCTAATATTTCCACCTGCAAATTAGGAACTATTATGTGTAATAATGATTTAATGTCCTCCACTTAGCAGGAGGACAAGAAGAAACCCGCTGACATTTCCCTGCCTGCAAAAGCTAATTTGGAGTTGTATATTAATTAACTGTATTGATGCAGAACAAACCAATTGGAATGAAGAATCTCAGGTTAATGTTAGTCTTTCTGGTTTGGTGGCTGAGGTAATTCTCCCTGAGTTTGTATGTTTCTATTTTTTCTTTCTTCTATAGGTGCACTGACCTTAAAATAATAAAATTGTCAATAAACACTCTATCTCATATCTTCGATATTTCCTTTATGAATCTCAGCTTCTTTGTCTTTAAAATGGGAATTACTGAATGTATTACAAGGTTATTGGAGATCAAGTGTAATAGACATAAAATACTTGTTAAATTATAAAGCACATAATGCTAGTTATCTAGTCATTCTATTATTATGATTGTTATCAGCTTTTCTTTCTGTGAATTTTAAATAAAATTGAGTGAAAGCAAAGGATTAAATAACTATGTTAATATTTAAAGGTACTTTTTAAATGACTCCATAAAAGATAAAGCAGATCACAAATATTATGCAATACATGAATAAATCAATCTTTTAAATGGCTGTATTGTGGCGCCCTGGTGAGTCTTAATCTGTCATGACTATCACAATTAGTGTCTTAATAACAATTAAGGTACAAAAGTTTACAATAACTTTCTTTTTTATGATCACTTATATTGAAGTTTATACATCATATTGCCACTCATTTGAATTCCAATATATTTTCTTGAGTGGGTGAGAAAAAAGTGGATTTATAGTTAATGGGTGGCTCTTTCATGCAACCTGAAGAAGACTCCAAGTATGCGTTCATGCTAACACTGAGAACTTGTGATCTAGTCAGTTCAGTGAGTTATATAACTTTGAAGACCATTGTTTTCAATTATAACGCTATAAAAATTCTAATGGGTCTATTAGGCTGAGAGAGTTTTTGTCTAAGAAGAGTTTTGATATCATCTTTCACATAATGATAGTTTGAGAACAAAAACAACTTCTCGCTCATAAATCACGATGGCCGTAAGTCACAACTGATATTTAGTGTGCTTTCTTGGCAACTCAATATTCAGATACGTCGGCTTCACAAAAATTGGCTAAAGAAAACTAAAAACACCAAAATTAAATCAAATGACTGGACACTGTACATTAGTTCCATGGCTTTGTAGCTATGTGAATAAAGTACTCATTCAATATCTCTGAGTCGTAGTTCTCTCAAGTTTAAAAAGTAAATTATATAAACCAATGAGCAGGATTTTGGTACAGATTAAATATTAGGGTATAGGATATTACAAAATGCAGCAGAGTACTGCTATCATTACCAATAGCATTATCATGTTGTTCAGTGATATGTTTTTGATGAATTTGGCTTAACGTAAAGTAAGTATTGTGAGAGGATTTTGGGGTGGGGGGGAGGATGGGAGGGGAGAATGGCTTTGATAGTTACCAGATGGGATGAATATTTAAAGTGAAGATATGTTACCCAGTGTTGGCTCTTCAGAGGTGGAATTCAAACTGTGTTTTTAGACATTTCTTATTCTAGGTGACTCTCTTTTCTCCAAGTACAGTTGCCCTCATGGGTTCTATTAAGCAATAAATCTTTTAGTCATTCCTGTAAAGGAAATGAGGTGAGTAAGAGGAATTCAAGTGTCCTGAACTGTTGTTGTTTATGATGTTCTCTTGTTTCTCGCTAAACTCCAAGTCAAGGGAATTTGGTTTAAATAGTATTTGTTCAATTGTAACAAACTGTCTTCTTGGGTCGTAAGAAAAATTTTCAGATATTCGTCCGAGCAGATAATCACTTCCTTCTCTATGACGTATTTCATTTCTAAGCTGCACTTATTATAATATATTATAGTTACTTATAAGCTTAACTGTCTTCACTATTAGATTATAAGCTCCCTGAGGCATGAGCCATAATTAAATTATCTTTTTCTTCAATGCCTACTACAGCACATGTAATATAATGGATACCCAAGTCTTATTTACTAAATGTAAATTTATAGGATTGAGCATTTGCTGGCTGTCACTCAGAGATCACTGGTATTTGGGAGCAGAGACAAATAAGAGACCTAAATGGGATAATTCAAACATTTAATATTGGCTTCAATGTCTCCTCCTTAAATTGAAAATAAAATTAACTTGCTCTAGACACAGATTTAAAAATTAATTATAATTACTTCCCACTTTTCCAGGAAGAGAAATATAATCTTGCAAGCCATGTGTTCAAAACAATGTTCATTAAATTTGTCAGAGAAAGCCATGAGACAAGAGTAATTGTTATATAAGAATTTACCAGCATTTGTTATCAAGTCAGATGTAAGAAGGAAAATATTTTTAAGAGGGCTTCCCAGGTTAAATTTATTTGTGAAATAAAATGCAGCATATCAACCTCTTAGAAAATCCCAGTGCACATTAGAGACCCAGTGAAGTCCTGTATTCCCTAACCATTTTTCACTGCTAAATCAATTTTTTCAAGTAATAGACCAAGGAGCTTTACAAGTCAAACTTTATAATGAGAAAAATCAAGGAAACCATGAGTAAGTAATGTGCCAACTGACATTCATGATGTTGAGGCACAGGGGTAATATGTGTGTACGTGTGAATGTGTGTGCGCACACACACACGTGTGTGCTACGTTACAGGTGGCACAACTGCTGGATTAAACAAACTTGGATTTCTTTGTATAAGAAATAAGGCTGGTGAATAGAAACATTTCAGTAAGTCTAGCATGATGTGCCGAACGTTATAAAAACAAATTTGTGAAAATGTGGCATGCTTTTACCACTTCTTGTAGAGATATAAGGCAAAATCCTCCAGAATACCAACTGTATGCATGTAAAGACCATCTTTATTCTATCTTTAGGACCTATTACAGTGTTTGGTATGTAATATAGCAACTCAAGAAATATTTATCAAATCAGTGCAAACATACATTAGAGTCATTACATTCTCTGGTCATAAAGTTGCTCGCTTATCCACCAGACCAAAACTTAATTATCTTTCAAGGCCCAGATCCAAAATCACATTTCCTCTTTTAGTACAGTGGGAGGAACCAATAAATATCTTCTGCATGATGAAAAGAATAATAAAAATTATTATGGATACCATTTATTGAGCCACCAATTCGTGCCAGCCTTTCTAAAGAGTCATTCTAATTCTTACAACATCCTTAAAACATACCGTGTTGCTTCTGTACTCTATTCAGGAAAACAGGGTCCCACAAAGGTAAATAATATGCCTAAGTTTACACAGTTAATAATTGATAGATCCGGAATTAGAAAATGGTTTCTCTGCTTCCAGACTGTGCTTTTCCAACTAGGCCATGCTGCTTCTCACGCTTTAAGAAAGCAATGTAATACACTATTTTAAGCAGGCATCATATGTATTATTGAGCAGCTGTGTGGCTCTCCAAATTGACTTGTCTTCCATGCTTCATGGAAAATAGTATCTAATCCATATTAATTATAAATATATAATCCTACGTCTTAAATACTGGCTAGTTGATGAGTAGTGCGGAGCTAATATTTTTAGTCAGTGATAAAAGTTAAAACCTTGACAGGCAATCCTATCTTAGCCAAAAAACCCAATATTAATACTGCAGTATTATTTAAAATGTTGAAGGGCCTTTAGAAATATTTGGTCCCATGTTTCCTAATGCGAGTACAGTTTGAGTATTGGGCGGGAGTGATCTTTGTTTTGTAGGCCTGAAAAGGATTCAGTGTTTGCCATCCTTGCCTTTTCCCCTGCTCAAGACCAGTGGCACCTCTGTAATTATGGCAACCAGAAATCCCTCCGCCCGTGACAGTGATTCTCCCATGCATTTAAAATACCCGCTTTGAGAAGTCACTGCCGATTGTCCAAATCTGCACAGAGCCTCTGGGTTTGGAGATTATTGGTGATCTAAGCAATCTCCTTACACAGTAAGGAGCAGAGCCAGAATTGTTCTACATAATAATAACATCTACCATTTACTAAGGACCTGTGAGCCAGGCCCTATATTAAGGGATTTACATCGTCATTTTCCTTGTTTCCTAAGCACGTATTGTGCTTATAAATACAATAGGTATGTAGGTACTGCATGGTGATTTAGAGCGTGGGTTCTGAAGTCAGATAGTCCAGACTTGAGAACTGTCTCTACCACTTGCTAGCTCGATAAACTTGAGATAGCTGATTTCTCGGTGTATTGTTTTCTCTGTAAGTGAGGATAATATTAGTGATGACTTCCTAGGCTTGTTAGGAGGATTAAATTAGTCAATTGTAGGAAGTGTTCAGACTTAGATCTAGCACAGAGTCAGTGTGCAGCATGTCTGACCTCTGAGGACAATTTTATTGTTTTCCCAACGCTGTATTGGAAGACACTGGGACTAGGAAGAAGCAGAAGAAAGACCTCTAATCTTGAGTTTACATTCTGGTTGGAAAAACATTAAGAAAATAGTTTCTTACTATGATTGTGTAGTAAGTGTTCACCTGATGAGACAGGTGATTTTGAGTCAGATGTATTGAGATGACAGTAATCAATACTGGCTAGGGAAGTCAGAGAAGGAGTTTAAAAAAAGAAAAGAAAAGAAAAAAAGAAAGCTAGAATCTTACCTGCCCCTGGCAATATGGGCAAGGGGTAAAAAGGGAAGAGGGTATTGGATAAGTAACAAAACCAAAGGTAGGGTGTATGTGTGTGTGTGTGTGTAGGGGATGAAGAGGCAAGTGGAGGTTAGTCATATCCATAGCAAAAAGCAAAACATAATTAGAGAATGGAGCAATAGCAAATATTAGAATGCGCAACAGATTTGCAGCTGACTCAGGGGAGTTCCATTTGCCTCCTTGGAGGAAAGAGCTTATCCATTCATGGCCCTTTAACCATAATCCCAAGAATATTAAGCGAAGAGTGAAACTAATCCCAAAATACTAAAGAAGCACTAATTGTTTTAGTCATTGTGGCTGGTAATTTGTGGGTATGTTCAAAGGGTTAGATTCCTTTGCCTAAGAAAAAAAGAAAAGAGCAATGTCAGGCAGAGAGGTGATGAAAGGCTTAAAAAATTAAAGCATGAGAAAAATAAAAGGAATTTGGATGATTTAACCCAGGAGAAAAGACATCTAGGTATGATGAAGGTAGTGGAAAGAGGAGGGAGTTTGATAAAACAGAGTGTTTAAAACATATTTCTTTCTGCAGAGTGTGGTAGCACAGTCCCTGGTTATAAGGAATATATAGAATAATGGAGATGTGGTCTGTATTCTTAAGAAGTTTACACTCTTATAGAGTCTATATAAAGAATGTGAATAAATCACTTGCATAAGAGGGAAGATGTGATAACTGCTCTGGCAGGCTGCTAGAGAGAGAAACTGTATCCAGTTGGAGGGAGTACGGTGGGTTATCTGCCCATTGAGGATACAGAAACAGCATTGTACCAGAATACATGAAATAGGCATTTGCATCTTGCTTCTGTTCTGCGGGAGCTCCTTCAGCAGATACTGAGCAGTGTTTTCTTCCTTTATAGGATAGTGGTTTTTGTTACTTTGTTTTGTTTTGTTTCTGTGTGTGTTGTTTTGTTTTAATCCCTGGTTACACATTAGCATCGCTTAGAAAGCCTTTAAAAGGGATCAATACTGAGCCTTATCCCGGACCATTTAAATGAGATTGCTGTAAACCGGACTTGGGCAAGGGCAGTGTTATAAACGCTCATTCCCATGAGCCAGAGGTTTGCAATCCCCTTTGCTTTAGTTTGCTTATAAGAATGACAAGGAAGTTAGGTTAAGTAATTTTTTAAAGTCACAGTTCCTAAGTTTTGTCTTTCTGTTTATTTCACTTTCTCATTTACAGATTACTTTCTCCTTTTATAGGTGAAGAGACTGAGATTTAGATAGTAAATGCGACTTCCCTAAAGCCAGGCAAGACGGACAACCAGAGAGTAACAGAGTCTGAAAGGGGACCTGGCTTCTGCTCAATAATTCTGTCTTTCCTCCTCTGTCACTAAGACAGTCTTCCTCCTAGATAGATCCTGAAATTGTTACCAACGAGAAGAGTTCGGTTGAAGGCTTAGAAAGTTGGTGAAAGTAAAACCTATTTTGTCAGCTCTCGAGAGTTGGATTTTGCATGAGTGATAGCCGTAGTAGGATCAGCAAACTGATAATCTGAGTAGCAGTGTGATTCTCCCATTCATTTCCAGTCCCATGTTTTGCCCTTAAAGAGGCAATCAGGCTTGTGCCAACGCAGCAGGTAGTCCCGGCACAGACCAGCGGAGAAATGTCTTGCTGCTCCCCTAGTTGAACAGCAGAGGGAGACAAACCTCAGATATTGCCCTAATGGGCTTTTTGACCACTACTAACCAAGTTCTCGTTTTTATTTTATTTGAAAAATTGTTTTTATTAAATATATCTATCAGTGACCCTCACCTCAGAGTTACAAATAAGATTATATTAAAAGTGCTGCAGGGAGACTTGGTTGAGTGATCGAGTGACAAACTCCGGAAGGAAGGAAGACAAAAACGCTGGGACCCAGCAAGAAATGGGCCATGCTGGTATGGTCATCAGTCACCAAGATGGAGCATGAGAAGGGATGTGCGCCCCTGGGCGAGAAGGAGGGACATGAACTGGGCGTCGGCTAATATGTTGTAACATCTGACCTCGTATTTTAATGGCCAAGGTCATTCTGATTTTTCTCTCTCTTCTACGGTTTGTCAAGGGACTTTCTTATAAAGTAGGTACTAAATAAACGATAGTAGGCTTCCAGAAGGCAAGGCTGTGTCTTAGGTCTACTCCTGTGTGACAAAAGTTGAACACGGTGTCTGATCCACAATAAACACTCCCCACAAATTTAATTCTGTTGAATCCATACACGAACACCTTACTATCAGCTCAGGCAGCCTCTCTTTAACAGTGTTGTCTTAAATCACCTAAATATTCATATGCTCCATCCTCGTAAGTAAGCACATTATATATTTGTGTGCTATCAGAGCTTAGATGCAGTCTACTTAGCAGCACATGGTATCTCGTTCTCCTATGGTGTGTTTTGTTCTTAGTATTTGTTTGAAGCTGATCTCTGCTCAGTGTGCCTCTCATCTTCTATGATCCTGCAGATAGTGTTTTTCTAAAGAAATTACCTTTATTCTAGGCAAAAATGGCTCCCAGATACAGTGCCAGTGTTTCTGCCAGCTTGTGTTAATTTTCACAGCCTCTAAACAACTGGCAAAATAACTGCTGATGTAGCAGCTGCTGTAATGTTCCCAGGCAATTCAGGTATTTTTGCATGGTGTTGGTGCATTGAAGATAACGCTTAGAGCTATAAACAGTATGTAATAGTGAATACACAGCATTTATTCATTCAACAACCAGTGATGGTCAAGTATATCTTGATAATTAAACTTACCTTCCTATTAGTAAAACTATTGCATTTTAAAAACATTAAGTCTGAAATATATAATGGTCACTAATGGAGAATCCTTCTCTGAACAATTAGTGGTGGTTGGGTAGGGAGGGCTCTGCAGAAGACCAGGCTTGTTTAGGTTTTCCTTGTTTACTGATTTGTTTCTGTTCTGTTTTGCTTTGCTTTCCCCCAGGAGAAAGCTGTGACAGAAAGTCCACATGGTCACACTGAGGAGAAGACATTCATTCTGAGTTCACGAAAAGTATTCTTCTCTCATTCTCCCCACATACGAGACCTTAGAAGGATGTGAACAGCCCTTAGAAAAGTGTGTGTGGATTCCCATTATCTGAGAACAGGGATGAACTAGGATTGTTGGGAATTCAAATGCTGGAAAGTCGATACCACTCAAGTCTTAAGAGCTCCTTGGGAAAAGAGGCAGTAGTTCATATTTTGCCAGAGAAAGAAACATGAGCAAATGTGCCTTATAGTTAATGAGAAGGCCAGCTTTCAAGGCAGCATACAGGAATGAAAGAAGCAAAGACCCAGACATGCAAATTTAAAACTCTCATCAGGGATACCTAGGGTTCGTTTTAGCACTAAGGGAGTAGCGTGAGCCTTCTTTGAAAATCTAAAACCCTGTTCAAGGAACTGGACCAGCAGTCGATCAGCATCACTTGTGGGCTCGAGCTTCTTTCTTCTCACAAGACTGTGTGTGATGGTCACCAACAGTGGCTGACTTCTGTTGAAGAGGTTAGATTTTCTTTTGAATTACGTGGCCTCCAAATTTCTTCTACCATTCAGGGGAAGCGAGAAGCTCTGAATGGAAAATACTGTGGGGACCTGAGTCTCTTTTATTTGAAAATTAAGACGGATTTCTACACATTGGAATTCCTAGTCTGCAGAAGTGTTCATATTGGATACAGGTAAACTTCGAGGCAATTTAGGTAAATTGAAACTTGTATTCATGAGGGTAAGCTCACATCTCTGTCTCTCGATGTTCTCTTACTGTTTCTCAAGTATTACTAATTGTGTCACATTTTACCTGTAAGTCCTCATCTTCACTTTTCACTCATATTTGCTGTTGCCGATGGCAATCTTTTTTATGAAATATGTTCATGCGTTGAATTCCGTGACATCAAACTCTCTTGATTGTGATTCTTCCTTTCTTGCCTCTCCTCGTTTTGCATTATGATTCTTTCGCTGCTACCCAAATTTGAAGTTGTCTGTGGCCATCCAACCTGATTTGGACAATGGCATTGTGTGTCTTCCAGGTAGCGGCTTTTAGACCCCTGCCACAGCAACTGGCAAAATGCAAGTGGCAGTTCCTCTATCATGCTGGATCCTGGACTGAGGAAGACATGGAGCTGAGCCCTCAGCTGACCTGAGGTAGACGTTGCTTAATTCACTGTGAGTTTTAGACCGTTAACTGCTGTAGTACCTCCTCCCCTATCCTGACTGAGGTAGTAGAGAATGCCTAGCAATGGAGGACAGCTTAAACGAAACTCTGAAATACGAGGCGCTGACCTAGTAATTGTCTGACAGGTGGTAAGAGAGCTGATCAAAGTTGGAAAGATCATATTTTCTATTTTGCAGAGGTGAAACACTGGGCAAAACCCTCATCTGTGATAACTTAGGAAGAAAGCCACGTATCTTATGATCTTACGGATCTAGGAGAAATAGCCAGGAAAGAGAATTTAGTATTTCTGGTTCCATCCTACAATGTATTGAAAAAGAGATGGTTTCAAAGCGTGGCCCAGCTAGTAAGAAAAAAAAAAAAAATGGAAGGGAATAAAGGTAATTCATTAATTCAGGGATTTTCAGAATTGGGAAAGGAAATTACTTCTCATACCAACCAGCAAAGAATGAAATCCAGAAGGCTTTTGAGTAGTAAGGGCTGATTAAAAATCAGACTTGTAGCAAGAAAAAAATTAAAGATAAGACCTTTATACCCATTGATATAACCTCTAAAAAGATGAAAACATTAGATATATTATGCATAGTAATTTATTCAACTACATGCACAAATAGTCAAGGAAAAGAGTATGACTCTAAGACAAGGGTCCCCAACTCCCAGAACTGCTCTGTGGCCTGTTAGGAATGGGGCCGCACAACAGGAGGTGAGCAGCAGGTGAGCGAGCAAAACTTCATCTGTATATGCAGCTGCTCCCCAGCGCCAGCATCACCGCCTCAGCTCCACCTCAGATCATCAGGCATTAGATTCTCATAGGAGCACCTGTTCCTGGTGCCTAAAAGATTGGGGACCACCAATGTAAGAGGCCAGAAGCACCCATAATTAAGTTGAGGAAGAAAGAAAGAATAGAAGAAAGGGTATCACGAAAGTGAGAGAACAAAGAAGTAGATAACACTTAAGAAGTGAAAAAATATGTCCTAATGACTGCTCTCCAGCAATTAAACAAGTTGCCCTGAAAATATCGTGCCATTTGTTGTTGGTTTGACGAAACCAATGCTGACTGGATGACTTTGGGAAGTAGAAGGAAGCAGTGTATGGTATAATTCACTGGGTGAAACTTTAGCAGAATTATTTGTATCATTCATATATTCAAACTTCCTAGCCAGGCACAGAGCTAAATTATTTAATAAACATAATTATCCTTATCACAGCAAATATATGAGACTCCTATTACTTCATGTGACTAGTAATATTTAGAGCTAGAATTTGAAACTAGGCTTTTGAAATCTTCTAATTCATGGCATCCATGAGTCCATTATCTATAGGTTCTGCTGGTTGCTATTTTCTTCTCCACCTTATGGTTTGTATTAATGAAATGGCACAGAAGATTCATATTCCTCATCGAACAGTGTTTTATAGAAAAGATGTGGATGGATCTAGTAGAAGAACTTTTGAAATTCAAATCAGAAGACTTACATTCTTGGGCCATCCTCATTTTACTGTATGGCCATGGGTTAAAATTTGAATCTGTCTTTTGATTCTCTGTTTCTAAATTTGTAAGAAAGACTCTGCCATCTACCTGTGCCTTCCTCAAAGATTTCCACGGAGGATGTGATCATATTTCATGAGTGGACTCTTCATAAAGAGAATGTAATCTGCTGATAAATGTTTCAGTTAAAATTTACATAGCTCACAATGAAAATATTTAAGAAGACATGCTTGTGATATAAATTTTGTGTCTGTCATGACAGCTTCAGCAGACTACTACTTCCTTTGTTTCTTCTCTTCAGCAAAGCAAAATGCAACCCCCAAGATGTCTCAGTTCAGAGAGAAGGGCTTTTTCATCTCGCAGTATAATTTCTTGTCCGTTTGCTTTCTCAGCAACCTCTGTTAAGGCTCTTCCCTCTGATAAGTTCTTAACACACTTTGGAGAAGGTGGCACTAAAATACTTCATTAGTATTTATTGAGCAACTTTGCGAAATTTGAGTAGAGAGGAGCTGGAATTTAATACTTATGATAAGTATGTAAATTGGGATTTATTTTACAAATGAAGAAATCAACATTCAGAGAGATTAAGTAACTTCTCCAAAGACCCACAACTAGTGTCAATCTGCCCCTGAAGCCTGAAATATTTCCACTATGATGGACTTCTTTCTCTTCTCCATCAGCCATCCCACACCTATAACTCCACTGCCTGTGATCACTCTTGGAGACTGTATCACTGCAAGGCACCTGGTTACCCTGGTTAGAAGGTCTTCATTGATTCCCACAGCCCATTAGCAGATCTTAAGAGTAGCAGCAGCGTATCACCATGAAATTCAAACAGCCTGGACTTGAAGGCCCTCCACTGTCCAGCTCCAATATAATTCCACACAACTACCACTGCTCTCTTTAACACATTCTATGCTCTAGAGAATCAAATTCCAAGTTCTCCCCCAACTAGAATGCACACTCTCTGTGAACTGAATTATGTTTGCCTGTCTTGTTCAATGCTGAATCCCTAACCCTTATAACAGTCACTGTCACAGAGTAGACACTCAACTAATAGATGTTGATGAGTAAAAAAAATGAATGAACATCCTGCTTTATCCTATCTCTAAATATCATCTGAAATGCCTTAGATCTGTCTGTACCTATATAATTCCCACTCAATATTTAAGGTCTAGTTCAAAAGCTATGGCCTTCATTTTTAAATTCTCAGCCTGAAGCAACATAGAAATAGTGTCTTAGTTCATTTGGGCTGCTATGACAAAAATACCACACACTGAATGACTTCAATAAAAAATATTGATTTTTCTTAGTTCTGAATGTTCACAGATGGCTGTCTTCTCTTTGTGTCCTCACATGGCAAATGAGTGAGAGAGTTCTCTGGGGTCACTTTGATAAGTGCACAAATCTCATTTATGATGGTTCCACCATCATCACTGAATCAACTACGAAGGTTCTGCCTCCTAATGCCATCACATTGGGGGTTAGGGTTTCAATATATGAATATTAGGGAACACAGATATTTAATCCAAAAAGGTTAGTGAATATATAAAATTTCTAATACTAGATTGGCTTCTATGGGCTGGGATGTAAGAAGTAGCAACACACTTCCAAATATCTGTCACCACTGAGTTCCTCTCTCTAACTTCGTATATGGAAAACTTAGAGGCAACAGGAAGTGATCCTCCCGAGATCACACAGACAGCAGCCAGTTATGGGTACATACAAAACAAAACCCAGGCCTCTGCCCTCAATACAAGTTCAATATTCTCTTCACTTATCTAAAGAGTAATAAATTATAAAACTTTAACACTTTTGAGTGCAAACTTTTGAGTGCAAAGAGCTAATTATTATTTTTAAATGCATACAAAGACACATCTATATTACATATTTCCATAGGTCACCGTGTGAAAAAGTGCAAGTGGGAAGGAGCTTGATATCAGATAGCTCATTGAAAGGCAAACTATCTGTATAGGAATGGTAAGAATGCAGCCAAAAGTAAGGGCTCTTTTTCTTTTTCTGACACTACCTGAAAATCTTCACAGATATGGTGACTGATAAGGCTAAGAGCAGTAGGAGTCCAATCCAGTTTGTTTGACTAAAAGGATGAAATAAATGAAACAAACTTTTTTTGAAGCCAAAGCAGCAGTAATCCCTCTTGTATATGCTTTAGTGAATTTGGCCTCCCAGATATAGATTTGTAAAGAACAAAGTAGCCGTGATGATGGGAAAACTGGCTTTATAGGCAAAGTCTCGGAAGGAGGGTAAGGAAACGGGAGAGGAGGGAGGCACTGTGCAGGATAGACCAGGGTATCTGTCGTTCATTGCTTTTGTTTCTTTACGCGCAATTCTATTGTTCCCCACTATATTTATCGAATAATAATAATAATATATTGCATATGAAAATTGTAGGTTACAAGGTGCTACTTTTAAGATATGATCTTAGGTATAAAAATGTGTCATTTATGAAGTGCTATTTTTAAGTTATGTTCATTATCTCATTTGATTCCCACGACAATATTATGGGAAAGGTATTATTACCCTATTTTAGGGAGAATATTTTACACATATTCTGATATTATAAATGAGGAAACTGAGGCAGGAGAATGGCTACTGTGGTAGGACAAGCACAACACAAGTTCAAGTACAGTAAGTACTCTTTCAACTGCATGATGACACCAATCTAATGGTTTTCAGATCTAATCTTAAAATGAGTAGGCATTATTTTAACTGGTTTTAAAAATGTAAGATCGACTTTTGCCTCTGTCTCTTCTGTCGCTTTCTGTATTCCCTATGCCTTCTCTCTTCCCCTCATATTCTCTTACACATATGGTCTTTCTCTCGTTCTCACATTCTTTTTTTCTCTTTCTGTCTTTCTTGTACTTGCTCTCGTTCTGGCTTCCTCTCCGTCTATTTTACCCTCTCTTCTCGGTCTTTCTATTTCCACCGGAAGAAATTAAAGTATAAGATTTTTGTTTAATCTAACTTTAAATGATATGATATTGAAATTTTAAAAGATTAGTATTGCTTGTTTTAGAAGTCCAGAAACAAACAAACAAAACAGGATCCCAAGATGCATTTATGCCATATAATATGTGATAATAACTATGATATTTTATTTCTACATCGTAATTAAAAAGGAAAATAGGTATGATATATGCAAAAGCACACACCTACAAACTCCAAAGAACAGAATGATTACAAAGGGAGGGACATAACAAGCCCCAATGAAATAAAGCAAAAAAGACTCAGAATCCAATGATGCCTACAATATAAACTGATGCGCATCTAAACACATTTTATCACATTAAGTCCTTTTAGGTTATTACAATAAAATTCGAGTTGTGTTTCTCCATCTGTAGATTCCGACAGATATTTTTGATCAGTTAGAATGGCATCAAGAGCTAGATTTTAGTTCACAGTTCAGAAGTTCCTTATCAAGGAGTGTCAAAGTTTAAAGAACATTGACCTGTACTTACAGAACTAAAAGGAAAACCGAGAAATAAAAACAAATGTACTATGATATTACATGTGGGATCTAAAAAAAGGTCAAACTCATAGAAACAGAGAGTACAAGAGTGGTTTCCAGGGCCTAGGGTTTGTGGGAAATAGAGATAGGCTGGTAAAAGGGTACACACTTTCAGCTATAAGATGAATAAGGCCTGAGGATATATAATGGATATCATGGGGACTATACTTGATAATACTATATTGTATAATTGAGATTTGCTGAGAGTAGAATTTAAATGTTTACACACACACACACACACACACACACACACACACGATAAAATAAACGTACCATAGATCTCTATCGCTTTTTGCTTTACCATGAAAGGTAGGATACCACTGGAGGCAACTAGCCAGGACTTTAAAATTCAGTCATGCAAAGTCACTGGCCTTAAACTACAAAGAGATAAAGTTTGTAATTTCTGGCCCATGAACAAGGAATGCATCTTCCAATTGTTAATTGCGAAGCAGACAATTTGGGGTTCTCTTCTGCCATCCCTGCTCCCACTTAGAGCAAAGAAAAGGCAACAATCAGAAGAGACTTAGTCCCTAATTCTGAGCCCAACTTCTGCTCAATTGCCATTTGCAAACTGAACCTGTATATACCCAAACTCACAGCCAAAAAGCTGTGTCTACAGCATAGGGAGCTGCTACACAATTTACAAGACGTGGCCAAAGAAGAGCAGATAAGAATCTAGTGCTTCATGTTACAAAATAGAATTTCTAAAAGTAGAAATGAATATCATTCTTTAGCAGAATCTCTAGGTCACCAGATATGATAACTTTCCTGTTGATTCTTACATCACATCTTCAGTTCTGTTCATTTTTCCCCAGCAATGACATGCAAGATTTTGGGCAGGGGGCAGGGGTGAGGTTGGGCAGGGGCGGTTTCACTCATGTCGTTTATGAGTTGTCCTTGCCAGCCCATTTTTCCTCTCTACATCCTCTAGAACTTGGAACAAACACTCTGCTAAGAAACACGATGCCTAAGTAAAGAGCCGTAGCCAGTTAGAAGTCTGAGGGCGAGGTTGCAACCTGAACTTTGGGAGTTGTTTTTATTCCACAATCTGCTATTGTCTTAAGTACTTATGATGTGGCCTGGAAAAGACAAATAGTCTTCTGAAAATATCTCTGCAGGAAGAGCCTTCTCCCCAGTACCTATAAAACATTCATAACACCTTCATTGTGCTGTAAATCCTTAGCAGGAATTGATAACAGTGTATGAATTTTTAATGTAACATTTATAAATGGTTATTAAAACTATCCTTAAAGTAAAGTGTCAGTTTATTTTTAATTAACTGTTGGCTATTTAAGTTCCCAGATGGCCTGGGGAAAGACCAATAGACCCACATGTCAATTATACTCCCTCTTTTCTCATCTTTAACCACTTGTTGCCTGTTCTTATGAAGACCAATGCATGTAAGCTCTCCAGAAACTTAAAAAACTGCAGACGTGGTCTCAGGAACATTGAGTTTCTTATAAAATAGCCCTGGAATCTATGTCAGCTACCAGGGCTGCCATAAAACCGTGAGGTAAGCACTACTCATTCCGAATCCGTACATCTTAAACCCACCTCCATATACCTATTCCCAGCATGTGAGAAAAGTGGGGCAAAGAAGAGTGAAGGGTATTTTCTAGAACAGTAGACTGAGGCTTAGGATTCCAATTCAGGCTGACACTGTACTTGAATGAGCCTGAGAGAATTTCAGCTTCCTGAAATACACGTCTTTATGTGTATATGTGTAAATGTGGGGATGATGCAAACCGCTCCATCTCTCTCAAGAGGTTGTATCAAATTAAAAGCATCAAATTAAAAGCGAGGTATGAAAATATTTTATAAACTATAATAAGCTATATGCAGATGAGGTTTCTTCTTTTATCATCTTCCAGTTATCGGACATTGTCCTCATGGTCTCCTGGTATAGACTTCCCCAAATTCTGAGCATACTGCTTCTTTTTAGAACCCAGAAATCAGGGAAACCCATTTTCTTTATATGCTTTAGAGTACCTTTCTTCCCTAGAGCTGGAAAGATTATATCACACAAGTTATAAATTCTGTGCACATTATCCCCTGAGAATGCCTGTGTGGCTTCTGATAACAATCACAGGAGCAAATCCCATTATGCATTATCATTAGAAAATCGAATTGTAAACAAGGTCAGCTTGGTTCTTTTAGAGCTTCAGATTTTTCCAGATGTGTGTTCTGTTGATTCCCACCACAATGCACAGAATAGACTCTTCTACCAGTTAATTTGGTTCTGATGTTTGCCTACATTGTACTACATGTCCTGAGAAGGACAACGCAACATTTCTGCCTTTCCTCCATTTGCCTCCAGGCAATCCAGTTTAACATGGGGAATATGAAAATCGAGGAATCTGGCCCTTACAGGAGACATGAGAGTGTATGTATTTGTGAGCACATGTGTGTGAGTGTGTGTTTGTATAAACATCCAAGTGTCTAATATTAGACTGGAGGACTCATAAATGTTCTCTACCAAATGAAAAATTAAGTCTATGCATGCACCCAAATTCTTTAAAATAGCATTCAAAGCCTTCATGGTCTAGCCTGGGATCGACCTCTGGGTCCCTCTCCCACCCAACTCTCCCACTTGGGGTTCTAGTAAGACTGAATTACTTATAATTCCTCTTAATAAACCGCACTCATTTTATGCCTCTGAGAATTCGCACGTACTGCTTCTGCCAAGTGTATTCTTCATGTCCTTATATACCTACAGAACTTGTAATCATTCTTTAACATTCTGCTCAGTTCTGTTCTCTGGGAAGTCTTCTCTTCTCATATAAGCCCTATGCTCACTTCCATTATGGCATTTATTACATTGCATGGCAATTTCTTACGTATTTGGTTCCTTCATGAGTATATGAACTCTGTGAGAGCAGAGTGAATGTCTTATTTATCTATTAGTTTTAACACAGTGCTAGACACAGAGGAGATACTCAATAATCACTTGTTAAATAAGAAAGTACAGATTAAATTTCAATGTAGGCTTTGCAAGTTCTACTAATCACATTTAAAGGCAAAATGATTAATTCTCTTTTGTGTTATGCTATTGAGTATTAACCAAGAGCTCAGGCAAAGCAGAGGTGAATCCTGTTTGACTCTAAAATTTGATACATGGCATTAATTTGATACATGGCATAAATATTTTTAAAAATATTTCTTTAAAGTTATTTACCCTAAAACAAAACAAAACAAAACAAAAACAAAAACAAAAAATAAGAGTTATTTTGTGGTCAAGAATGATGATGTGTTCATCTAATTTAGATACAATAAATTTAAGATGTTTGCAAAACCTGAGTTCTAACTAAGAAAATGATATGTTTGCTGGGACTAGCTTGGGCTAGACTGTACATACAAGGCTTCTCTGAACATAATGTGACTAAACGCTTGTGTAAAGAGAAATAAGCATGGAAGAGAAAACCAGGGACTTGGAATTAAACATAGTAGCCTGAACACAGACTTTTTCCCACTCTTTTCCAAACCCTACTAAAATGATAGTGACTGACCAAAAAAGAACTAAATCTATCCGGTAAAAGAGAATTTAAAAAGAATTGATTGATTACAAGGAATATCAATAGAATTATCAACCATAAAAGCCTATAAGTGGTGATAGGCTTAGTCCATCAGAGAAGCCTGAGTGACTGGCACCATGAAAATCTGGAGAGAGTCAGGAATTGAAAGTGACCTTCACCTGTGAAGTAGGTATAATTAGTGGGACTGGAAATAAGAAGGTTGGTGGAAAGTGTATGCAAGGCTCTGGCAGACCCTCAAAAAATCTCCTTCAAATGCATCCTATTTCTTTCCAAAATAATACAGAAGACTTAGTCCCTTTAAATGTTGAATCAGAGGGCCTCTAGTTTCTAGTTTGAGGCTAGACAAAAGGGCAATGCAGGGAAGACAAATGTATTGATTGGAAGTTTGCTCTTACTTGGTTTCCAGAATGCTGGATACAAAGATTATGTTCTCCAGACATTCATATCATGGGGAAATGACTGGTCTAACAGAAAAGACTTATGTAAGAAGACATCTGCAAACATAAAGGCCAGGTCAGTCGGTCATGGCCCAACCTGCCATTGACAAGTTGCATCCTTAGATAATGCTCTGAGGATACCGTTTAGTGAGATAAACAGATCAAATAGATAGATAGATAGATAGATAGATAGATAGATAGATAGAGTAGATATAAGATACAGATATAAAATTAAAGCTCTTATAAAAAAGAGGTAAAAACAAATGTATCTTAGAAAAGGAATTCTGAGGAAATAGAAATAATGTAGAGAGCAAAAAAGAAATACATAATTTCTCTCCAGGGAAAAATATAATAATTCCTTGGAGAGAAATAAGATACAAAAATAAATGTAAAAATGTTACAGAAAGAGAAAAAGAGATCTTGAAAACTGAAAACATGACAGCAAAAATTGTATATATAATTATATAGGAATATAAATATATAAAAATATATATATATAAATAAATAAAAAGATGCAATGTTAAGGTCAAGGAAATTTCCCAGAAAGTGTATATGAAATAGGAAATAAAAAATAGCATAGAAGATTAATACAAGAAGTCTAATATCTGACTAAAGTAATTTACAGATAACAGATAAAATGGGAGGAATATATTTAACAAAGAAATAATTCAACAAGGGCCTAGCATATCAAAGCATATCATTATAAGATTTCAGAACATGACAAATCAATCAAATATTTTTAAAGCTTCCAGGAGATATAAAACAGATCGCATGCAAAGGATTGGGAATCAGAATGGCATTAGGTTTTCTAAAAACAATATTGGAACCTGCCAGAGAGTTGAACAATAATTTAAAAATTCTGGAAGAAAATTATTTCAAAACTAGGATGCTATACACAAACCATTATGTAATATTAATAACAATATTTTGGACATACAGCTAGGGACTCAAAAACTTAACTCCTATGTACATTTTATCCAAAAAAAAAAAAAAAAAAGAGGATATATGACACCTAAATGAGAGAGTAATCCAAGGGGAAAGACAAGAATCAGGAAACAGACCTTTTAACATGGAAGACCCAGTATGATGGCCGAGGAGAGTCCTGGGTCAAATGCTGTGAGCAGGCTGTGGACCAGTGGTGCTATTTAGAGGAGATAGAGGGCTTCTGGCAGATAGCTCCAAGACAAAGGTAAAGAAAGGAAATCAATGCATTACTGTCACCTAGGACATTTCAGAACATTAAGAAAAAAGATTTGAGATTGAATTAATGATAACATGCAAAAGTCAGTCTATGAAAAAAATAAGTCTATTGTTAACTTTAAGAAAGGTAATATATGAGTATGTATGAATGTACACACACACACACACACACAAACACACGTATATCACAGTATGCTATATGCTTCAGCTGTGAATTATATTTATATCACCATAATAATATAAACTTTGAGTATAAATCTAATATAAAATTGATGTAACTATATTGGGAGGATGAAGAAAAAGAATTTTAATTGGTGGGCCATGTAAGAGAATCAAATTCTTTTCTTCAAAGTATGACTTCAAGATATCTAAGCATTTTTATACACAAATAAAACAGTATACTCTTCTATCTTAGAAATATGGAGGTAAATACTTGAAGAAACCATTTAAAAATGTTGTAAGAACTCTGAGAAGAAGTATAGTAGGGGACTACTTATTTTTAAAGCTTGAATGACTGACTTTCTAAATCATTAACATTTTGATTAAATACATTAATAAAGAGGGAGGTGGGACACTTGGGGAAGCACTGCATCTAGAACAGCGAAGAAATTACCAGAAGGTGAAAATAAATAGGATTATAATCAAACATTCTTATAAGAAGGAAGAGAATGAAATTCCAAAAAAAAAAGGGGGGGGCGTGAGGTAGAATTCAACAGTGAGAAATGCTTCAGAGATTCAAGTAGGGGTGAAGACTAAACATTATGGGATTTGACTACTAAAAGACCATGGATAGCCATCAAGAGGGCTGTTTCAGAGGGTCTGCTTCAGATTCTGGCTTTGAAAGGTTTCCAGATAAAATTAAAAATGTAACCTCTCCCACTTCAGACCCTTCTGCTTGCAGATCACTATTCATCTGATCCACTCAACCACACTCAGTCTCTTATCAGAATTTTTAGATCTTGTAAGTAAATAAAAAGTAAGATAAGAACTCTTAGTACTCTAGCCAAGGAATACTGTTTCTCCCAGGGATCAACTCATCAAGTGTTTATTGTAATTTTCCTATGCTTTATGTAATGGCTGCAAAACAAAACAAAAACTCAGACAGGAAAACCAAAAACCAAAAACCAAAAACAAACAGACAAAAACAATAAACAAAAGAACAAAATGAAACATGTTTTTTCCCTCATGAGACACTTGCTCCATTTAGAGCAGAAAGGCACCATCAGAAGAAATTGAAGAACTATAGGCGGGCATGAACATTCAAGTGATAAAATGTATAATTCAGACTTGAACTATTACAAAGGCTCATGAGAGCTAAAAGAGCTGAGAAGCCCCATAAAGGAAGTCTAGTCCTAAGCTAAGACTTGAGGGTATTATAGAGTGATAGGAGAGAAAAGATGATGAAGGCATGAAGAGATAAACTTGCTCTAAGATAAGTTTAGATGTGTTTCTCCAGAAACATATTCCAGTGTTTAAAAAAACAAGCTTTCTTTCTGGGTGAAAGTGAACTTATTCTTCTTCCTGAGCTCAGACAACAGTAGTATGATTTTGGACAAACCCAACTTTCCTATATCTAAATGGCAATAATTATACTTGCCTTAGATAATGGCACCGAGGACTACATCATATTGTGAGAGGGTGTTTTTGAATTATAAAATGGAGCAAAAAAAGCAAGCAGGGATGGGACTTCAAGTGTTGGACTTTGTGATTGTCATTCATCACTTCATTCATTTAAATTGAATCATTCAATGCATGTGTGTTAGGTTCTCAGGTTTCAGAGGGGAATGTGACAGATATTGCACCAAGTAAGACTGATATTATACAACTAATTATACAATCAATTGTTCTGTTCCTTAATATGGCCAGGAGGGTCTGCATTATCCGATTTCCATCTACTTAAATCTCTCGTGCCCCAGAGCTCTTGGAGGAGTCATCACAAGCAGAGCTTTCTTTCTCTGAATATTTTCTGCTTCTTCTCTGCTCAGAGACGTCATATATTTCTCTCTCTGTTCTCATTCCTCTTCACTCCTCTTCCTCCTTCACATCTCAAGTAAAATATCAACACCGCAGGGGAGCTTTTCTTGAAATCCCAGTGGGAGATTTCAAGAAAATCTCACCCTGCTCTCTAGCATCTTATAATGCTCTGTTGTAGCAGTAACCAGAAGTGTGAATACAAATTAAATATGAGATCTGTTTAAATACTGTTTTGTTTGTTGGTTGGTTTGTTCGTGGCTAGAATATATACCCCAAGAGCAGAAATATTTTCTTTTTTACCATTGTAACCTTAGGACTTAGTATGATGCCTGCCCATTAATAGTCTTAAATAGACATTTTCTAAATGACTTGTCAGACATATGTAAAAGCTAGTTTCAGAATGTTGGTCATGGGAAACAATTTATCCTCATGAATCTCTAACTTCCTTCAATAACCTGTTACAGGTCCATCTTCTCCAGGTTTATCTAGCCATCTCTGATTTTATTTTTCTACACTTACAAATTTTTTAGTTATCTCATAAATGTCATATCCAGAAATAAATTACATAATCTTTGTCCACTGTCATCAGCAATCAAAGCCTTTTTGTGTTACTTTTCAATCGATTTATAAAATCAGGGGGTAAGAAGGAAGGCTACCCTAATAGGGGTACTTTTTGCAGTATAGAAATAACTGGTAATTATGCTCTCTAAATGAACTTGACTCTATGGCTGGTGTCAGGTTTTGCTAAGTGCCCTGGGCCCAACTGAGACTAATTAGTCCTGCATTAAATATTAAAGCTTTCTGACATGCAGGTTTTGACGATGACAGAAGAGAAAAAATCTTGTAACCTAATCTGTACCCAACAGGAGTAATTTATGTTCACTTCTTATAACAAAAGAAAATCCAATTATGTAGCTGGCTGGAAGATACATTAAAAGACGTTAATGTAAAAAAAAATTACATAAACACACACACACACACACACATACATACAGAGTACATAGAATAACAAAAATGTCAACAGATAGTTCCTGTTCACCACAATCACATCAAATATCTGTTGACTGTTCTCCTATAAACTTGTGTTTACATGGGAAATAGCTCCTTGCCTATAAATGTGTTTAATACAGTATAGGGGTCCAAAGTCAGCATGGATCTTTGGATGGTAAAAATATAATAATGCCATTTTCACATAAGAAAAGACTATTGTATATAGACCTCATTTACAATCCATCACAAGACCATAACTTTTGTTCCTTTAATCATTGAACTTGTGAAGGGGCAGCTGGCTTTTTCTCACATGTGAGGAATAGCTAGGAAATCTAGGCTATACCCTACCTCCTTCTCTAGCTGGAGGTGTGGTCTTAGGTGAGTCATAGAGTCCCGTGGGCCCTTCTCTTTTCCTTTCCATAGGTTGCAGCACAACCATCTCTGAGGCTGTTGGACTTAAATGAGGTATCACGGTGTTTTTCACCATCCAGAAGCAGCAAAACTTCAAACAAATCTTAGTGTGTGGATGGTGAAAAAAAAAAACCTAGTATTTTATTAGTACGAATGTATTTTGTAAACCCAAATGTATGTTGCTTACTTGTTTTAAAGCCTCTCAGTGAGAAAAAAAAAAGTTTTTAATATGTTTTTAAATGAAAAAGTTGAAATATATACCAAGGTAGAAGTGATGGCATAATAAACTCTCAGGTACCCAAGACCCAGATTCAATAACTGTCAACTTGACCAATTCTGTTTAATCCCCCCTCCCCTACAAAATGATTTTGTTGAAGCAGATCTCCCTCAGTATATCATTTGATTTATAAATATTCCATACATTGAGAATATGAAGACTCCTTAAAAATTGTGACATCTAACTAAAAATTAACATTAATTTCTAAATAAAAACGGGGCTTGTTATCTTGATGAAGAGAAAAATGAGGCAGAAGAGATTGTGAAAGTCCTTATTGTTGGGTCAACCTCAGAATTTTTTTTTTTTAAGTATATTTTTATGGTAGAATATAAAATCTTGATGACATAAAAGTACTTTCAAACATTAACAACCTTTTAGCTATGCACTGGGCAATATTCAGCATGTTTTTCAAATAAACAGAACTGGCAAAAGAACTTGAATGCAACCTTTTACATTTAAACAAGTTAATTAAGTAGCTAAAGTTAAGAATCACAGTTTTCTCATTCTGTTAATATGTGGCTTATAACACTTGGCATAAATGTTATTTATTATTTTTGTCACTCTCATAGTTTTTAGATCATTTGATGTTCCGTAAAGACCTAGGATAGGACTCTATACAGAGTATGTCCTTGATAAGTATTTATCAAATAAAAAAATGAATAAATAAAAATGATATTGTAATCAACTATTTGTGAAACAGTGAGACATCTATTGAAAACTCTCGGAAAGCGTTCTGAAAACCATTGGAATCCTAATGAACGACAACAAAAAAAGTCTAGGAACAATGAAATAATTAAATAAATCCGAAGTATACCTTTATTATTCTTTATTAAAGCTAGGTTACTGGATATATACACATCCCCTTCTCTAAGCCACTACTTGTTAAATTTACCGATATTTGAAAATAAAGAGAAACTGTAAGTAGGGGACATAAAGAGAGAAGAAACAAAGGAGATGGTCTCAGAGAAAAAGTATAAGAACATTATATTGCAAATCAGGAGGCCTGTGTTTCAGAACCTCCTTGGCCACCTTAGACTGTCATTTTCATCCAGGGGACCCCAATAATATAATGTAATGTAACTAAGGGTTGAACAAGATAATGGTCCTTGCATTTTTCAGTTCTCAATTCTGGGATTCTCAATATATGGGTGGTGGGAACTAATGAAATAGGCTTGAGGAAGGTACCTCATCGGGGAAAATAACTTTTCAGTAACATTTTAAGGGCCTGTCTGAAAACTTGGGGACAACTTAGGGATGGCGTCGGCCTGTCTCTCCAAGTCAGACTGCCACGCTCGTGTTAAAAATAATTAGAATGTGGGTAGTCCTCGAGCTCATTTGGGCTGCACAGCAAGGAGAGCCTTTCTGAGTTTCTAGGAAGAGAGAGCGATTTCCCTATGAAAGGCAGCGTAATGAACTTGGAGGATGTGACAACCCTTCATTCCCAGGCTGAGTGCAACAGCCTTCAGAGCTACACTTATTTATTTATTTCCCCATTTTCTTCCTCTACCCCTTCCATAGACGCACATTATGAAATTATGGAAAAGCCATTTTCTATCCAAAGGCAGCTGGTTGCCACGGGTTACAAGAGCCTTATCTGTCCCCAGGGTGATTTTCGCTGACTGAAACCATTACAGGAGGGAGGGGCTGGAGAAAAGAGGAAGGTAGGAGAAACCAAATCCTCCACTCCTCCTCCCTCCTCTCCTCCAGAAACGGGGCTATCCAGGGTGTGTTAGGATGCTACCTCTGAGGCTCCAGTGTCTCCTGGAGGCCTGGCATGGAATATAAACTTCTCTGAGTGGTGGTAGTTGGAACAAGATGGGGTAAGGAAGTGGTCTATAACGTATCTGGAGAGAGATTTCAGATGAAGAGATGACTAAAAAGGTCACAGTATGTTGGAAGATGGAAAGCAGCTCAGTAAAGATTCTCTCTCTCTCTCTCTCTCTCTCCCTCCCTCTCCCTCCCCTCCCACACTCCCTCACCCACCTCCCTCTCTCTCTCCCTCTCCCCCTCTCTCTCCCCATACTAATATTTTAATATAATAGCAAAGCAGAGTTAGAAGTTAGTATAGTTTTCCATTTGATAGTGAATTTCTTCCACATCTCCTACACCTACCCCCAACAAGAGCTCATCCAATCTCTGTTTGAATGCCTAGACTGACAGAAAACACACTCCCTCATAAGCATACTCATTCTAAGGTTATTTGCATTAATATTGATAATGAAATCTAATATTTATTGCATAATTGCTACATCTTAGACTAATTGCTTTCATTTTGTCCTCATAAATAATTAATGAAGTTGATATACCTGATTCTCAGATGAGAAAACAAAAGCACAGGGTCATATGTCAAGAATCTAGAGAGACGTGAATTTAAATCAGTGTTTGAAGGACTCCTAAGTTTTGCTTTTTCAACTGCTATTCTGCCTATTTATTGCATGTTTTCTCTTTCTCTCTCTTTTAAGATACATATCTATGTTGCTCCAATTTCATGTTTTCATCCCTCTTACCTTCCTGGTGACCTTCACTGTTCTTTCCTTTAGTAAACGTCTTTCTTAAATTATCATTTCCTGAACTGTTTCTTTAGTCGAGGTGATCTGATCCCCTAAAGGAGTAGCCTCTCTTCTTTTCTCCATCCTCTTTTTCTTAATTCATTCCAAAGCGAATATATTTTTTCTAGTCTCCACAGGTATTATATTCCTGAAACATATTGAGACAGCTGAAAGCCTCAAGCCTATTTCATCCATGCTGCGTTTAACTTATGCTTTTCCCAGCCTCTACATTTTTTAAGCGAATAGTGGCAGCTGTTTACATTTCTTCATATGAAATTTCATCTAATTGGTTAGGTTCATCATTCCAGGTTATGAAAACCTCTTTAGATACTAATTTTTTCTTGCAACATATTTGACTTGACCAAAAAACTATTACTTAAGTCATATCATAAACTAAAATATAATGATACTTATAAAGAATGTAGACAAATATATAGTCTTATGTACAGAAATATAGAACCTACATGAGTCATATATTTCTCCTTCCTGATTAGCTAATAAAAGAATATTAGAACAGGACACTAAAGGAAGATACACTTTGGGGAGAAGGTTGAATAAACACATAATCAGTGTCCAGCTGCAAGGCTTCTGGCAATTAGCAGGGTAGTTGAAGGCATACTAAGCTCCTAACCATAGCTGCAAACATCAGAGCTTCTCCTGATACTGTTTATATATACGATAGGTATGTTTTTAAACTAATTTAAAAATGAGATAAATATTAATCCAATTAGTAAACAATTAATAGCACCTACTAGATAGGTGTCAAGAGATTAAAGAAAACCTACAACATCAATTTATTCCACAAATTTTTATTGTCATAGTTGTTGCTCTGACCTCATGGAACTTACAGTCTAATGCACGGATAAAAGTAAATCCAAAAATTGATTGTGATAAGTACTATAAACAAACATAATTGGGTTTTAAGACAAAAGAAAGTAGATGGAATACTTTAGATTAATAATTACATAATGTTTTTCTGAAAGAATAACTTTTGATGTGAGACCAGAGAAAAGACTTTTTCTGGTAGAATCCTTTAAGGGAAAAAAAAAAAAAAAAGGAAAATTTAAGAAAATGTAAGGACCGAAATAGCTGAAGGGCAGTGAGGAGGCTGGCGAGATATAAGGTGTGAAATGCAGACAGGGCCGGGTCACAATAGGGCTTTGCATAATGAGTTTGCATAGTATTCTAAGTCTAATGAAAATCTACAGAAGGTTTTAAGAAAAAGATGTGCCTTAATTAGATTCATATTTAAAGCAGATAGTTTTGGCCGTGATGTAGAAATAAAGTGAAGGAAATTAGGAATGAAAATAAGGAGATCAGTGAAGGAGTATTGCAGGGTCAGAGATCAAGGGAGAGAGGGTGCAGGCTTAGATTTGAGTAGTGCTGTTGAAAAGTGGGCAACATCGAGAGCTACTCTACAGGAAGGATCTCTGATACTAGGTTTTAGATTGTGCGTAGATGGTGAGTGAGGATCATGTCAAAAATGATAAAACTCTAAGTCAGAGTTTTAAAAATTTGTAACCTTAGGAGGGAGATAATATGCACACAGCTAAGAGAGATATAAATCTAAAGAGGTTTGGGGAGCACGAAAGAACCCAGTTTGTATTGGAGGATATCAGGAAGGCTTCACAGAGGTGCTGGAATGTATGGCTATATTTTAGGATACAGAGATGAAGGAGTGAACACAATTATAACTATACAGATATGTGAGTACTTCCATCTCTATAGATTTTTTTATAGTCATGTATTTGACATAATAAAAAAATGCCTACAAAAGTCAAGAATTTTATACTTTTAAATGCAACATTTAATGTGCAAGTAAATATTCATTTTTACACATTTTATAGAAAGATACCCTTACAGAGTTTAAGTACTCAGTAGTGCACAATCTGTATAAGCAATTGAGCCTGCTTTGAACCTAAATCTGTTGGACTTTAAATTTTAAGTTCATAATTGTAGCATCTGTCCCCTAGCATTCTATGGCTTATTTTTCTTTATACTCTCTAACATAACATATATCGTTTATTTGCTTTTACTTGTCTCTACCACCAGAATTCTAAACCCTCTGAAGGCCAAAATTTCTCTGTTTTGTCCAACACTGGATCCTCAGCACCTGGGTAAAAGCATATACTCAGAGTTACTCAGTGAGAGAAATAAATTTGAAAAATGGATGATTCTAAACCCATTTTCCTCCCACTAACCAAGGTTTTCTATTAAATTCAAGTATATCAGTTTTAACGCCATTGATCTAGTTTTACCAACTCAATCCATATTTGATATTGCCCTGCTTTCTTTTTATTACCTATCTGTCAGTCAAAAAAAAATTTTATTATTGACCCGTGTGCTAGGCTCTACAGTGACTATGAAGACACATAAGACAGACTGTGCCCTCAGGGAGCATATGATATATTTGAAGACACAAGATATAATTTTTTGAAAGGTTAAGTAATACTAACACAGCAATATAATCAATATCACAAGACTACATTAAGACAAAATTGAAATGCCAAACAGAACAGTAAGGGTAATAAATACTATGGGAGATAAGAAGAACTTATTGAGGATGGAGTTTATCTATTTGGGTTTCATACAGAAAAAAAAAAAAACTTTCATTGAGATATTAAAGATAAGTTAAGATTTTCTAAGGTAAAGAGAACATATTAGGATAAACCAGGCAAGAGTCAAGTAAAAGCAGAAGCATATGGTTAAATCAAAGTAAATTGGAGAGATGATGTATAGAAAGGGCTGTCTGGATCAGAAAATGGAAGAACAAGAGTTTCTGGGATACCATGCCCCAAATGTGAGAACTGAAAGGCATAAAATGAGGTTTCCAGAAACATCTTAATATTTTGTTCTGATATGCGATGACCTATAATTTTTACTTTTGAACTACTTCATTATGGCAATGTAGGTAAAAACATATAGCTCAACATTGTATATTAAGGAGTAAAAGGCAAGTGTTATCAGGGAATCTTATGAGCCAAAGGTCAGAAAAATGCCCTATTCTGTCAACACCATGCAGAGAAGGGTCTAGGGGCAGAAGGATTTGCTGGAAACATAGTTGGTTTGAGTCTTAGGGAGAACGCCTTGCTCCCTTGCTACTCTATGGTATCAGAGCAAGGACAACTTTGAAAGAGATTTTCTTATGAAGCATTCCAGGGAGAATGCCAGCTGTTCAGGAATTTGTTGAGAAAAGCAACCTTTAGCACCTAAGATGTTGGCAAACTTTAGATTTGAGCTCCTGGACAAAAGGAGTTCCCTGGTCCCTTGGGAAACTGGAATCAGGCACCTGCTTTCTTGCAATCTGAGTCTTTAGAGATAGTCCCCAAAGCAATGCTACTTCTCTCTCTCACCAACTCTTTGATGAACTGAGCATCTCAGACATCCTCTATGGATTTAAAAGAATGGATGTTGATTGATTGATTGATTGATTGATTTACTCAAAAATGTGTATGTTGTACTTTAGTTTTAAAATATTGTAACTACTATGTGCCAGACACTAATATAGGCATTCAGTACACATCAGTGAATGAGACAGAGCCCCTGCTCAGAGATGCTAATGGAATAGGGGGAATTAAATGCTGTGATGAGGGCTATGAGAAGAGCAAGCACTGGATACCGTGGGAAAGTAGAGGATGGACATCTAAAGTATCGTGACATCTAAACTGAAATTTAAAGATGAGTTGGGATGGACTATGGAATGGAAGGGCTTTCTAGATAGAGAAGTTGGCATGAGCAAAGGTCTAGAGGTGAGGAGGCACAGAGCCCATTTGCATTCCTGCAAGTGATTCACCGGTGCAGGTGAATAAGGAGACGTGGAGAAGGAAACAGGAGGCAGGTCATGAACGTCTTCAGGTCATGTTAGAGAATTTGACTACTCTTCTACAGAACACTTGAAGGGTTTTAATCAGGGGGATAGAATGGTCAAGCTATATTTTTAAAGAGCCTGACCTCTCTGTTGGAAACACAATGTGAACAACAAATGTGAGCCACATATGTGTTTTAAAATTTTCTAGTAGTCTTTTTTTTTTAAATAAAGAAAATAGATCAAAATAATTTCAGTAACATATTTCATTTAATACAAGGTATCTAAAATCTTATTGTTTCAACATAAAACCAACCCAAACATTATTAAGTAATATTTTACATTCTTTTGTTTGTACTAAGGCTTCACTATACAATGTGTATTTTATACTCATGGCACATCTCCAATCAAACTAACCATAATTCAAGTGCTCAATACCCACAGATGGCTAGAGGCTACTCTATTGGGCAGTGCAGGCCTAAAGACTATAGGCTAAAAAAGAGTTTGGGGTAGAGAATGGCTGAGGGTGGGGTAAGGACAAGACCTGAAGAAATTTTGAAATATTGTGGGACAGTCTCAGGCATGAGTGGGTCCACATTGAGTTGGTCCTGGGCAACAGATCTGGCTAGGAGGAAGCCCACATATTGGGTAGAACTAAGCACTGGACAAGGACCAAAATCAACAAGATGCTTTTGTAATATCCATCTGAAATTTGCCTACAGAAGGCACCATATTACATTATATGATCTTGAGCAAATTTCAGCTTCCTGGAATGTTGTCATAGCAAGGAGAGGGAATAAGAAGCAGGAGTTATTTCTGGAAGTAGGCTGTTAGACAGGCAGCAGCAAAGTGGCCTATCAGACTAGACTAAGAACCAGGTACAAGATTGAATCTCGGGGCAGATCTTTGGACCCTGGAAGGCAGAGTGTTGCAAGACTAATCAGAAAACGATCTAGAAAAGAAAGGCGAGGCAAGGAAAGGGGAAGTTCCTTTTCATTATTATGTCCAAATAATGCAACAAAAATATAACCAGACAGATCACAACAACCTATGCAAATTTATATGTGAAACCACTGCTCCCCGTCTCTCACAAGCAAACCTCCAATCATCTTATGACAGTAATGGCTCCCCACTGTAGTCCAGCTGTAGTCTGTGATAGCACCACCTGAAATCCACTGAGTTTGCTGCCCTCACATTGCCAAAGTGCACATTCTGACTTCCCAGGCCTTGGATGCTTTCAAAGCCTTCCTCGCTGAGGAGGGGGAAGGGACCACAGCCTTCCCTCTATGTTGCTTGGAGTTGGAGGGGAACACGCATTGAGGCTGTGCAACCGCAGAGGAGTTGCAGTTGATGTGACATCTCTTGGTTGACAAGCAGAGCCCTCTCCTTCACAGTGGCCACACATGCTAACGACATGTCTTGGCAAGGACAGGTTTAATTAAGTCACAATCTTCTGGACAGAACTACCTCTCCTTTTATCTTCAGACCCTATTATGCAGTCCAGTTTATCTCTCTAGAGTCTTTCCTGACGCAGAAAAAGAAAATTTCTCTCTCAGGAGACACGTACAGGGTACCTTATTCATCACTTGCCTATTTCCAGTATGCATCCTTCCCCATGCCCACTGGTAGTTCTGTAAATATCTCAGACAACCCACAGTTCCAATACAAATCCATAGATCTAGATACAGTCATATGCCACGTAATGATGTTTTGGTTGATGATAGGCTACATAAACAACAGTGCTATATCATAAACAACAGTGCTACAGCCTAGGTGTATAGTAGGCTACATCATCTAGGATTGTGTAAGTACATTCTGTGATGTTCACATGAAGATGAATCACCTAACAACTCATTTCTCAGACTGCATACCTGGCGTTAAGTGGTGCATGGCTGTAGATGCTTCATGAATGGAAACTGAAGTAGGATCCTCAACTCTACATGTCAGTAGAGTTTTAACCCCAGTCCTGCTCCAATCAGAACACCTAAAGGCAATTTATTTATTTATTTTTTAATAATCCGCCTTTCCATTTTATGCATGAGGAAACCAAAGTTTGTGATCAAGTAACACGTCTGATATAAGAGTATGGCAGAGCCAGGAATCAAACCTCAGTCTGCCTTACTCTGTAGTCCGTTACTTTTCTCTTGAACAACTCTGCCTTGGTATTTGGGACACATGGAACAAATCGAGAATCCACTTGGCAGAACTGGGAGCCACCACACTTATGAGATCTAAGAAGCCAGTCCAAGGCTCAGGAACAGAACTGAGCCTCAAGGCCAAGGCAGAGAGAATGGTGAAGGAGGAACTGGATTCTGAGTTTTAGAGTATACAGATAAAATTCTACATCCTTCTACTACCAGATGAAATTTAGAAGGTTCATGATTTAGTAACAAAATGGTTAAAATCTCAGCTGGCCTCCAAGGCCAAAGTATTTGAGTTTGAATCCTGGCAGCCCCACTTGCTAGTGGCTCAGTTTCCTCATCTGTAAATGTAGATAAAATAGCACCTACCTCACACACTTGTTTTAGGATGAATATCTGTTAAGATTTTAGAAAAAGTGCTTAATGGCTCTGCAATGCAATTCTGACATTAACTATCTGGAGTTATTACAGCCTTCATGGGCTAAGGGCACAGTCTTCCAAAACTTCCCCTACTTCCAGCCCCAGCCATACACTCAGGGGTTCCTAAGCTTTTCTCCTTCTGACCAACAGGCCATAAATTCAGGAGTTTCCACCACCCCTTCAGGTTCAATAATTCTCTAGAACACCTCACAGAGCTCAGAAAAGTGCTCTGCTATGATTACTGTTTTACTATAAAGGATACAGTCACATAAAGAGACACATAGGGTGAAGTCTGAGAGAGTCCCAAACCCAAAGCTTCTGTGTCCTCATGATGCATCGCTTTCCTGGCAAATCGATGTTCATCACCATCCTAGAAGCTCATTTGAGCTTTGGGTAATCACCTGTTAGACTTCCCGGCATGGCCATCCCCCATCCTAAAACTGTTTTGGAATCTACCATAAATTATCTCATTAGCATATATTCAGTTGTGATTTAAGAAGCCCACTATAAGTAAATCCCAAAGCTTTAGAGGCTCTCTCCCAAGAACCAGAGATCGAGACCAACAAAATTCTTTGCTATATAACAATCTGGTATTTAGTAGGTGCTTTCTGTAAATGACCAATTAGTAAATAATGTAGGTTTTGTGGACCCTCTCCCAATTCTCATGTAGCGCCTTCTTTACTTTTTTTTTTTTGCTGCTTTTGCCAATTCTATAAAACATAAAAGTCATTCTTAGCTCATGGACTCCACAAAAATAAGTCATGGGCTGGATCTGACCCACCAGACACAGTTCTCTGATCCCTGATATCCACCATTGTTAAGTATATCACTGCATACTACTAATATAAATAAGTGTTTTTATTATTATTGGAATGATGCTCTTGCTGCCATCATCATCATCCTGATTATCAATGAAGCAGGAGATAGATTTTCAAACAACATGACAGCGAAGCTTGAGGAATTCAGCCACAATGCCATTGCAGCTGTTTAGTTTTATATTACCATGTCAGACTGGTGCTATTCCAGCCACCTGAAATTCCAGGTCATATTCTGAGATAGACAGCCTCAGCTATAGTTTGGAAATAAGATGTACAAAGAGAAATAATTTCTGTTTTATGCATCGTCTGACATTTTATGTCTTGTTCTATTGTACTGGTTCACTGAGTAACTTCATCTAAAAGGGAATGGCATTCTGCAAGTGCTGTCTGTATTGTCAAGAAAATAATTTTTAAATTCTCTGATTACCACTTTGGCTGAGAGGTTCTTCTCTTCTATCTTTATTTGCCATTTCCCAGAGTGCCCTCTTTGCACTCACTATCTCCTGCTGAAAGAAAGCTCCATTTCCCACTTTGCTCAGGTGAAAAAGGAAATAACCATGAATTAGACTCCAGTGTGTTTCACTTTATAATTCTCGGGGCTGGAATTGGTACAATAGGAACATTAGCAATTGCTTACCTTAAGGCTCAAATAAATTAGCATTAATAATGAAGAGGGGAAAAAGGAATAGTCCTTGAGATTCTGGGACTGTTCAAAATTTTGGCACGGGCCTTTTTGCAATATTGACAAATGAGCAAGAACCAGGGAAATCATTTTAAAGATTTAAACCAGTTGTTTTTTAATTCATGTGAGTAGCGGTCTCATTTCATTCTTAAATATTTGCCTTCCTTCCCAGAAGCAAGATTTGCTTCAGGAGTGGACAAATTATGTGGCATTTGTCTAAAATGATAGGTCTAATTATCACTCTAAAATCCTAAAATATTTTTAAGCTCTCACTAAAAAGTCAAAATGCAAATAATTCATAATGATTTTAAAATTGATTCGAGGTCCCATTTCTCTCTGCTGAGACTGGGAGTGGGAGAAGTGAAAACTAAGCAAAAAAGAACAGACTTCTTTTATGAGGGCACCTCCTGAGCTTTTTGGTAGCTGGACAAGAGAGTTTGAGAGAGTAGAAAATACAGTATAGAAGACAGATGATGTTCAGTACAAAACCCAAACAAACCAAATAACACCAAACACAGAGAGGGGTGGGGAGGTGGGGGGGCGGAGAGAGAGAGAGAGAGAGAAGATTGAGGGGAGAGAGAAAGCGCGCGCGTGAGCGTGTGGAATGGACCAGACTGATTCTGGTTAAGCAAGGAAAACATAGGTAAAATCTAAAAATATGTTTCTGGAATCTTTATATTTGTAAATGTAACTTAAAAATATATTCAGGGCAGGTAGAACTCCCTTAACCCAAAACATGTGCTTATATAGAAATGAGAATAACAATCATTTTATGTCACAATACGTTTTCGTTGCATTAAGAGTACATTCTATGCTGAACCTAGTGGTGATACTTTTTGTTAAAGCAAATGAATGTTTTAAAAGATGCAGAACCAGCGGCTCTACAGTTTACGTGGTTTATTAGAATAGTTATCTGTGAATAAGAGGTTGCTTAACCTAAGAAATAGCTGGGCAGTTATCACTGAGGGCAAAGTAGCTAATGTCAGCATGGGGATGGACTGACCAGGGTGGGAAGATGCGGGTGTGAGAGGTGGTTAAATCAGAAGCAGTTGAGAGCAAGGGGGCGTTCTCAAATCTTTGTCTTTACACAGGCTGTTTCCACTACCTGAAATCTCTGTTTTCTATTTCCTCAATCTGTAATGTTCAATCTAAACACATCCTTTAAGACTTATCTCGAGCAATACCTCCTTTGCAAAACATTCCCTGAAGCTTCCAGCTTGATTTATGTGTTTCCTCTTCCTTTTACTTTCTGTTAACAACTAGTCTATGCCTCTATCATAGTGCTTACCACTGGTATCTGTTGATTCCCTCATCTGTTTCCTCCTCCAACTTGATTTTAACCAAATGTGGTATAAATTCAATGCTCAATAAATAATAGATAAATGAATGAAGGAATGAATGAGTGAATGAAGCTTTGGCCAGATGAAGAAATTCTTCTACTCCCTCAGCTAGTAGTCTGAATCCTGCTAATATGAAAATAACATTTCTACTAATGAGTCCATGCGTATACGAAGAAAAGTCTATGTTGCATCAATTCCCAGGAGAATTGATAGTCACAACTCTGAAGCTGTGTTTTGGACAAACTAACCAGTGAGATAAGCAGAGTTTGTACACATTGCTTTTCTACCTTTTCATCCCTTTTTGGTCCCTCCGTCAAATGTCTTACCACTCAGGCCTTCTTTCTTTACCCTGTCAATGTCTACTTCTCTAGCTTTCCAGCATAGTTTTGTATGTGTGAGTGAATGTCATAATGTTATGTAGCCAAAAGTTGAGGTCATAGGAGTTTGTTGACCTTCTGTAGCACATTTGCAGATTCTCAGAGTACTGGAAGTCAAACAAAAACTATATATATATATGTATATATATATACACACACACACATATATATATAGTATTTTTATATAATTATATTATGCTATAGTGTTTATATATATTCAAATTATGAGATTGTTTTCTACTGGAAAATTTTAAAACTATATATAAACATGTATATATAAGAAACACATATGTATTTATACTATATATATCCTGATATTTCATTATTGAGAGGATTAGTACTTATTTGCTGAAATAAAAGTATAGCAACAATTATCTAGTGGTAGAAGATGATGGAGTCAATTTTAGAGATAATCAAAAAGTCAAAGCTAGGCTGATCAAATAATTGCATCCTGGGGAGGGTGGGTAGGTGGGGATGGAGAGGATTCAAGTACCTGGGTACCCACAGGCATTTTCTGAATTCTTGTCTCTCCAAAAATAAATGCAAAAAATAATAACAAATGGATATTAAACTATGGGAAAGTGTTCTTAAAAAAATGATTTAATACTAACATTTACTTGTCTTCACTGAGTCTCAGTTTTGTTATCTATAAAATGGGAATGAAGTTTGTTTTTTTTCCCTTCAATGTGTAAAAGACCTTCTGTGAGGTCCAATAATGAATATGAAATTACTTTGTAAATTGCTAGGTGCCACCAAGACTGGTAGAATTATTGACTTCAGTCCCTGCTCTCTGCCAAGGAAACAATAATTGAAATTGTGGTCCTGTAATAACTGATGCCAGGGAGCTCACAGTAATGTTGTTCCCAGCACCAGACGAGACATACAGGAAGCATCTGGATAAAATTAATGAATCACTAACATAGAGTGAAATGCTTATGAAGGTAATGATAGGACATGCTAAAGTATCTGCTTTTTGTTCGTTTGGTGGTATAGATGGAGAACAGAAGGATTAAGCCTATTTCTTGGTCTTTAACAGACATTGAATTGATTTGAGTGTGCAGTTTTCACAGCAGGAGAAAATCTAATTGAAAAACCTGGGGGAAATCCTCCAAGTTTCCAATCTCTAAATTTGGAAAGTAGAATGAGGTCAGAGGATGCCATTGAGATTCTGATTAAAGATATAAATTGTTTCCACCCCCTCTAAAGGTTTGGCACCCAATTCCACAGTGGGAGCGGGGGGTCCCCATAGAAACGAGCGGTGCTCTGACACCACCTGTGTGTTCTACAGTTCAACTCAATTCTGACACTACCTGGAGATGGCATCAGATCCCACAAGTTAAGGGCTCAGTCCTATAAGACTGTCCTCCTCTCTCCACACTTCAGATACCAATCATGAGTCCAGGTTGTCACCTGGGCTCCTCTGACCAACTGGCTATAGAGCAGAGTTTCCAATGACCCCCTGCTTGGGTTGAATTAATTTGCTAGAGCAGCTATTGGAGTTCAGAAAGACATTTTACTTAATAGATCACTGGTTTATTAGAAAAAGATATAACTCAGGAACAGCCAGATGGAAGAGATGCATAGGGCAACGTATGAGGAAAGAACTCAGAACTTTCACGCTCTCTCCAGGTATGTCACTTTCCCTAAATCTTTATTTATTCACCAACCCAGAAGCTCTCCAAACCCCATCCTTTTGGGGTTTTATGGAGGCTTCATTATATAGGCATGATTGAATAAATCATTGGCTATTGATGATTAATTCAACATACAGCCCCTCTCCCCTCCTGTGAAGTCGGGGGGGGGGGTGAGATTGAAAGTTGTAGTTCTCTAATCAGTTGTTTGGTTCCACTGGCAACCAGCGCCCATCCTGAGGGGCTTTTCAAAAGTCACCTCATGAACATAACAAAAGACACCATGGTCACTCTCAAGCTTAGAAAATACAAGGGTTTTAAGAGCCTTGTGCCAGAAATAGGGAAGAAGATCAAATATCTGTTTCTTATTATACATTGCAGTATGACACCCTCAAAAATAAGCATCATATGCACAAAGTTTTCATATATTTTCAGGGCATTTGTAGATTCTTTGGGGTCTCTGGAGCTCAAATTAATAGTTCTTATATTCTATTATAACTAGTTTTCACTTCTAATGAAGAGAAGACACACTATACTGAGTGTTTCTATACTATACTAAGCCTGCCCATGCATTGTATCTCAGATAATTCTCACAGCAGCCCTAATAGGTAGGTTTTGCTATTTCCTCTAAATTGCATATGAGGAAACTGAGGCTCAAAGCAGTACAATGATTGACTCAGATCGCACAGTTAGGAGGCTGGAAATCGAAGGAGAAATAGCTGTTTCTAAAATGAACAAGGCAGAGCGGAGGGATTTCTGAGATGATTTTAGAATCCATGAATGGAAGGAGCATAAGTGTCCCTGCCCTGAGGGACAGGGGCTGCCCTGGGCCCAGAAAGATGCACAAGTGACTACACTGCATGTCCATGCTGCCCACAGTAATGCTCCCAGGGACTGAGCCCTGTTCTTGATTTCTTCAGGCTCAGCTCTGGAAAGGAGAGCTCAGGAATACAACTGGCTTCTTTAGTTGTATCTCTCCCAGGAGATGTGACAGGCCATTAGATTGTGACTATGGGTTGGGAGTAACAAAGCAGTCAACCTCTGAATGTGGAGGGGGCATCCCCTACATCTCTGAAGGGCCCGCAGGTTGCAGGTGGCACTCATTTCACAAGAAAGCAAGGTGTTGCCAGAGGAAGGACAGATGGTTCCAGTCACCAGTTATTTATTTCTATAATTAGCTACATGCTGTGATCTCAGATCACGGAGAAATTACTACTTCCTATGGAATCCCTCTCATCATTATGAAAGAAACGGAAATTGAAAGCCAAGAAGAGGATGTTTTTTGAATGGTTACTCCCCAAATCTCTGAACTTGCTGGGAAAGAGTGTGGTCTGGAGAAATTATATGAATCAGCCATAAGGATTGAGTTTTAAGTACAACTCTACCGTGGTCATGTGTTTTCACATAGAATTTACTCTTTCTGGGTTTCATGCTCTTCATCTAACAGAAATATTTTGAGAAGAAAGTTTGACTACGTATGCGACAAACTCCTATTGGCTATATATGATTATTAGGCCCATGAAACATATTAAATAAAAGATCCCTGAATCCAACATACTAGACAAATAGATATGAATCTGAATCAAGGCATCCCCACTTGTCTCCTAAGTAGCTCTGAACAAGTGACTCTAAACCTCAGTCCCCCACCGTTTCTGTCCATAAAGTGGAAAGAGGTAGCGTGATAATTTAATGAGGATACAAATGCAATATTCCTAGACCAGTGGTTGGCATAAAGCAGGCACTTGATAAATGAGCATTAATTTTACTTTTTGAGAAGACAGAGACCTAAATATTTATAACGAAATATTTATCTACTGTATCACAGAATAAGTCTAGTGCTAAATTGATCTGAGGCAATTCATTTAAGACTGTTGAGGATATAAAAGGGATAATTAATACTGGTAACATTCTCTGGTCTATGTTTGAAAATGGTCTCTTGATCTCTGGAAATTAACTTGTAATGATGTCAACTTCTGTAACTAGCCTTGTGGATTCCTACTTATGCCTAAATCATCATCCTTTTCTATATTCTCTGGCCTTGTATTGCTTTAGAAGTGAGATTAGAATTTAGAACGTGTCAGTGCCTATTTCTGATATACTCCTCAGAATTAGCACCTAACACATCTTTCATCAGACAACAGGGTTTGTACATGTGGAGATAAACTGAATAAAAAAGAGCTGTTCTTTTCATGCAAGCCAAGAAAGGGAAAGACTCACAAGACAGCAAGAGACTGTCTGCCCACTTATTTGTTCATCTTAATTGATATTTTCAAGGCAGCTTTCCTCTAAACAGCTGCAGGCCCTCTGCGTGTATTTGCTGCAAAACCGCCCAATGATTCTGTGTGGTACAAAAGAAAGAAAACACCTAGTAATAGCACCTTGGATGTGTACTGTATTCCACCATGACAAGGAGATTTCTCATTTGAATCACGACAACCCAATGAAGTGCATGCAGGTAGAGTGAGAAGAAAATTAATAACACAGATTATATATCATACCTCAAACTCACCATGACTAAGTTCTAACTAACTACCCTTCTCCCTCAAAACCTGATGACTCCTACCTCAGTTAATGGCCCTCCATCTATACAGTTGGGCAAGAAACAACTTTTGAGCCATCTTTGATACCTATCTTTACACCTATACTAACTCTGGATACAGTTGGTATGATGCATTAGAGGGAGGACAAAGTAAATGTGGGATGATAAAATAGGATTTGCAAAAATCTAAACATAATGTAACGATGGCTTGGCTTTAGGGCATTAGTGATGGAGATGGAGAGAAACAGACAGAATTGGTAGATATTTACAAAGTGTAAGTAGTGTGGCACAAGGTCTCAAAACTAGGATGTGACAGCACTGGATATCTAACTTTACTCTTTGAACCTAATTTCAGTACAAGTTCTCCTCACTTGCCATGTAAGGTATGTCTTTTAAATGGAGACATACTTTGACCAGAGACTATAATTTTCAATGTTTTTATAAGTAAAATAGGGCTAATAATAGTACTTACCTCATATGGTTATTGTGAGGATTAGATAACATATAACGAACTTAGCACTTTGCTACATACATACTGAAAGCTCAATAACTATATGCATATAAATGTTATCTATGTTCCAATATTTTATAATTGTAATTATGAATATAGTTTTAAAAGACAAAACAACAGAGGGCAAACTAGAACTGGAAGTTTCCTACCTTCCTTAGGCATCTGCTTCATGCTTTCTCATTTTACTGAAGTCAGAGCCCAGACTGAGTCTTCCTTTAGTCACTGCTCCCCACCTACCACAGATAAGGAGAGACTGTAAAAGGACTTCCATTCTGCCCAGTTTTCTAGGATGTGCATGCACGCACGTGCACATGCACATGCGCGCGCACGCGTGTGTGTGTGTGTGTGTGTGTGTGTTTCAGATTAATTTTGTGAGATGAGCGGAAGATACTGCCCTGAATTGCCTTTGGAAAAAAGCCCTATTTTTCTTAATGTAAGATATATTTTTACAGCCTAATGTGTAGGCCTGAGTAATTTTCTGACAGGTAAAATACTTAGCTGTGACGGTCCATTTTTTTTCTTCCTTACATCCCCTTTTCCTTGTCCTGTTGACATCGGCCTCCTCATTTTCCGGAGGCCTAGTGTCTCACTGCCTCTCACGGACCTGCCAGCACCTTTTCTGCCTCTCTTCCTTGCACTTTGTTTGATTCTATCTTGCTAAATGTAGAGTCTGACTCTGAATTTTTTCTCAGGCCTTGACCTCTTAAGTCTTTGCCTTTTAAATCGAGATATGAACATCCTCTAAGAGAATTATGGAGTAACAGTGGAGACTGAGAGCCCAGTCCACTTTACCAGTGTGCCACATCGCTTTAATTGAAAAGTATTTAACTTAAAACATGTATATTTTTAATGGAATGCATTCAGATTAAATGCCAGGTCTACTATTTATCAGTTTTGTGACCCTGGGATATTTCTTACCCATCTAATTGCAGTATCTTATTCTGCAAAATTTCTCCTAGAAGTAAATAAGCGCGTGAAGCACCGATTATATGGCCTGGCACAAAGACTTGCTTAAAAAGCACTGAATTTTATTTTTTACTTTAAAAATAATATAACTACCTCCGAGTTACAGATGAGTAAACTGAGATTCAGGGAGACTTAATTATTTGTCTTAAATCAGAACTGATGAGTGACAGACCTGAGACTTGAGCATCATCTGGAAACAGGTTGGTCTAACCATCAGACCCATGAGCCAGACTGCTAAGCTATATGTCAAATCAATGCTATGCTTGGTTGGTAGCCCCTTTGGGCATAGTTGAATTCCAGGCCACCATCAAAATGCCTGACATAGTGGGTCCTCAATAATACAGGAATTCTATTAGGAAAAGTGTCTGTGAGAGAACGTGGAAGAGGAGTAGGGATATGCTGACAGCCATCAGACCAAGCTACAAATCCAGCCCCGAGTGAAGGAGAGGGAAGAGGTAGCATGCTATGTTGCGGTGCAGCTTAAGGGAGATTCAAGAAAGGTTACCCATTTCTGCCAGAAATGCGCCCGCCCTAGCAACTCTGCTGTGTTTTGTAAAAACCTTAACTCACTGGTCGGGAGCAGCCCATGAGAAGTATGGCCAAGGCGAGAAAGCAGGGATGGGTTTCAGGGCCAACGACCGGGGCCTCCGTCAACCACCTCTCTGAAGGTGGAGTTCTTGAGGTACATTCTTATGGTGGCCACAAATACTAAACTAAGTTTAGTATTTATCTAACCGTCCTTCCCTTGGTTATTTTTTTATTCAATCGATATTTACTACATGGATCTTCTGTGCTAAGATTAACAGCATAACAGGAATATGAAAGTGAAGGAGAAAGTACTTGCCTTTTAAAGAATTTATATTCCAGCAGGATACAGACACACACACATGTCACTCCAGTGCACTTCTGAGCCTAGGATAGATGTAACTCAGAGTTCTGTGGAAGCACAGAAGTGAGATTAAGTATTCCAGGTTTGGGGGAGATGGAGAGAACCAAAGCAGATGTGGCACTTGTTAACTTTAAGAATCTGTGGTTACGAGGAGGCAGACAGGGGGAGAAAGACGGTCCAAGGAGAGGAATAAATGGAACCTCGAGGCTTCCTAGAGGTTTAACTATGATGTGATAATCATAGGCAGTGAAACTGGACACATGGTCAGGGGCCAGGTTACAAAGGGCACAAAGTAAGTCAAACCCTGAATTAGGGCTGACGACAAGAGAGGTCGCATCATTGAATCAGGCCACAGTAAATTTACACTCTAAAGAGAGAGGCAGGCAGGCAGCTCTGGGAATCGATAACGACAACCCAGTATCAAAAATGTGCAAGAAACAAATGATATTCCTGAGGAGAGTACTGACTCCAGTCTGAAAGAAATGGAGGAGAAATCAGGAAAGGTTTGTGTACATAAGCAGTAGAGCCTTGAATTTTATTTTATTTCTCTCTCTTTTGGAGACTTCGAAGGCTGATATCAAGTCCTCACTTATAGAGAGGGGGAAACTTAGTAACAGATGCATATGTCAGATAGATATCTCTCCTGAGGACCAACAGCATTTGGCAACATTTAAATCAAGTCATGTCACGCCCAGGCCCAGACTCACTCATGTGTAGAAAAACATTCAAGCCCCTAACCTGATGTTCATGGTCTTATGTGATTTGCCCCTTGTCTGCCACTCTACCTCATCTCATAGAATTCTCAGCCACACTGACCATCTCAGTATCTCAAACACATCAAAGTCTCTCTGACTCTAGAAGGCTGAAGATGGAAGTCACCGCCCCCTGGTATATGAACATTTCCCCAGAACTTTGCAAGGCTGAGTCTTTGACATTAGTGTGTCATCTTAAAAATAATCTGTCCATAACCACACAATGGAGAAGGGTCACCCAGTCTCTCTTCATTTCATCAGCCCAATGTATTTTACCATAGCACAGATACTACCTGGTAGCATATTTAAACAAACAAACAAACAAAAAACTGCGTGTATATTTGATTATTGTCTACTCCCTCTCCCCACATGTAATCACCTTGAAAATCTCATCTGCTTTGCTCACAAGTATGTCTGCAGTATCTCAAATAGAAGGAATCAACATGTATTTATTGAATGGATGAAAGAATAAGTACAAGAAAAAATAAATGGAGCACCGTCCTCATTTCACAGGTCCTCTGCTCTTCCTGCTGTTTCTACAGGCTGCAGGGAGGAGAAAAGCAATCACCAAAGAGCATACTTGCTCCTGAGAAAAAGCACACTTTGAAAAATGAAGTGTTCTCTATCATTAGCTTTCAGTCAAGCATCACATCAGGAAACTTTTGCATCGGGTGCCCGGATTGGACCTTGAGAAGGGGAGCCTGTGATGCAGACGTGGCCCTCCTGTGAGCTGGAACAGATGGTCCCTTCACACACATCTAAATAAAGCTGTAATGGTGTTGGCCCGCAAACCTTCCACTACAAAAGAGAATGTGTTCCTTGGATGTTTTGTAAAAATCAATATCTATAGTGCCACTAATTTTCATTTTAGAGACAGTTTATCTTTTCTTTAGAACATCTCACTAATGGACTGCCATCCTTTCTAGTCCAGTTTGGTAGCAGCAAGCCCCCAGAATACCTGCCCCACCCCCACCAAGATATCCTGCACATTCTGTCAGGGTTATCATAGTAGGGCATCATAACCATAACGCACTCCTCTCTCTCAATATCTGGGTAATGAGTCGCCTTTGATTATCTGATCAAGATAGAGAATCACTCACAACATGTCTATAATTAGGCTGTGCTCTGATTAGCCAATCGATGGCACAATCACAGCTGATGTCTTAGGCCTGGAAACCATTTTGGAGAAATAAGTCTGTGGGCTGTTTAGAAAGAACTTCTAGCAAGACAACCACAAGGATTGCGCATAACAAGAGAAAAAGATGGCAATGCACAAGAGAAAAGATTGTGAATTATAAAAATAAAGACAGAAGGGTTGTTCTCTCATCTATTCAAGTTGTGGGGATTCAGAAGAGCAATGTGCAGAACACAGGTGAGGATGTGTTAGCATTCTCCTAGCTCATTTAATTCCCTTTCTTCCTCGATCCACCTAAGTTTCAGGAGCTTTGTGGCCAAGTTTACATTCACCACTATTACATCCCCATCACTAAGCACAAAATATAGGAATTAATCAAGTTTTCTGAAATAATAAACAGATACATAATGAAGGTGATACTCAAGTGAGGATTTAGAGTTGCTAAAAGATCATTAACATTACATCGAAGAACATAACCTGAAGGGCAGATGAGAAGCAGAGAAGCAGCTGGTGGATGCTCACTTTTCTCAGAACTGAGAATGCCATGAAGGCCTTCGAAAGGTGAGACACGGAGGACACAGAGAATTTTAGGTTTTATATTGCACTAGATAAAAGTACCCTTTCTGTAGTTTCCTATTTGTTGTTTGTTGTGGTTAGGATTTTATAAAGACCTTGATGGATCTCTATGCTTATAGTCCCATGAGTACTACAGGATGGTATGTGGAGGTGAATGGGCTTGGGACATGATGATCGAGACGTTATTTCATGGCAAACCTCGTGCTTAAGGAACTTGTGGATGGATACAGATCCAAATATGAAAAAGACAAACAACTCTCTTAAGTACCTACTATGTGTTGTGCCCTGATAAGTGGGTTACATCCATTAATCTCAGGTAACTCCCACAGTAAATTTAAGAAGTAGGCTCCATAACCCACCCCACCATTTACAAAAGAGAGATTTGGATTTCAGAGAAGTAAAATAACTCTTCCATAAATACATAGCAAGTACAGGTTAGACCTGAGACTAGAATCCATGTTTCTTTATTCCAGAGAACTATCATTTTCCTACTCAATGTTATCCCTAAAATATATTACTGGAAGATGGACTCTAATCCTCTCTTCACATATCACTTAAATATAATAACTTATGTTTTTACTGGCCCAAATTTTCCTTTTTCCCAAGGTACATACACAGACACTTGAAAACAAGAATGGCAAATACCTGGTACATATGCCATTTTTCCTACCCACATGACGGATATCACCAATTAATTACAGAGTTATTGAGTCTTTCCCATTGAGTTCAGGTGCAGCCTCAGAATCATTCTCAGCACAGAGAGCTCCAAATTCTACGAATTTGCTATTCTTATTGTAAAGAATATAAAATAATTTGCTGTCTTTGTGTGGATATTCCCAGGGAAGACTATTTGTGTATCATAAAAGGGATTAGGCTAGAATTTAGGAAAACTATGTTTCACTCCTAACTCACTCTAGACAAGTCATTCAATTTTCCCTGAACACCAGTTTCCACATTTGTAAAAGGGATGCTTTGGACTAAATCAACTCTAAGTTCTCTTTTCACATTAACATTCTGTGACAAAGGTACTTAGAGCAATTTACTGGTCCTATAGCAAGCACATTCCCAGAGGGCTAGCTAACCTGATAAATTGATCACTACTAAGGTTTTAAGATTCCCTTCATTATATGTATTCATCCTGCTAGATAATATTCTTATGTTTCCAAAGGTTTTCAAGAATATAATGCTTGTACCCAAAAGAGAGCTTCTGAAGGTGGAATTTTTCCTTTTATGAACACATTGTTTTGGGGTTATTTTTTTCCCCACCTCTCTCTTCTTTCAAACCTAAGTAACTGGAAGAGGGAAGGTTTGGGAGGTAGGGGGATTCAGTTTCCTAATCGTGTTTCATCATATGAGCAAGAATAGATTTTGTTGACATCAGTGGACTGAGTTTTGGTCCCAGTGATTTCTTATAATCTAAGAGTAAGATGACTTTTTATGCACAGGTAAGGACAGGCATCACTTAAGGAGAGCCTGTGTGGGTGGAAATGAAGAGTAACCCCAGAGCCATGCCCATTTGGAAGTCTGAACTCCAGAATAGCATTATCTCCCCTCTTAAGACTCACCAACTACAGCCTGCCCATTGGGAGACACTCAGTCACTTCCACACCTGCGTGTCCAATAGAACAGCCACTGGACACATGTGTCTATTTAAATTAATGAAAACTTAACATCAAAAAATTTAGTTCTCCAATCACACTAGCTATATTTCAAGTGCTCAGTAGCCAATGGCTAGTGTCCATCATATTGGATGGCGCAGATAGAGAAAAATCCCATCAGTGCAGAAAGTTCTTTTGGGCAGTATTGTTCTTCATAAGGACATACTAGTGATACCCTGGAACATTTAAGTCCTGAGGATGTTCTTTGTGTTGGCAATAGAAATTGTTTTCTTCCTCTCCATGCTCTTGCTTTTTAGTGCTACTTATGCTTCATATGGGATGTGTAGCATAGAGGCAAGACAATTTTTTGTTCCACTTCACCCTTACTTATTCTCAACGTTGACAGTATACAGTGAGACTTAATTAAGAAGCCTGAGTAAATATTTCATTTGTATATCAATCTCATAAATGATGTCCTTGTTTTGATCATTATGTAGTTCCAAACGAATAACATTGTTGATTAGAGTTTTGCTTCAAATACAACTAATTATTTCTATCAATTATCAATAAATACCCTTAAGTTTACAAAACAATGTAAAAGGGACTTCCTATCCAAAGTCTTTAGGGTAACACCAAAGCCCCATCTCTTACTAAACTAATTATAAGTTTATCTCACTTTTTTATTGATGTGTTAATCAAGAAAGGCATTTCATTTTTTTTTTTTTCAGATTTTCTACTGGTAAAATAATGTGGCCAAATTATTGTCCTGCTCAAATCTCATTTATATTTTCATGCTGGGCCATTTCTTGCTCTACTGACATCAGTCAGAATGGTCTCCCATTTTTCAGGAAAGGTTGTTCACAATGAAGCCAGGAATTGGTCTTGGCAGACATAGTCTGGACCCTGTACTTGAGCAATAGAGTCAAAGATTCTTCATTTAATATTTATTTTCCTTTTCTCTATGCAGATTACAGCAGATGAGAAAAAAATGTCAGCACTCTGTTACCTACAAAATGTTTTTACTAACATATCATCCTCCCAATTTTCTTTATATTGTTCTCACCCAACTACTCAACTATCCATCTATCTATTTATCTACCTGATGCAGGGGTGTGCATTTATAAGATCCCACAGAGGTTCCAAAAAAATGGCTAAAAGTGATCCAAATTGAAAAGTAGCTCTGAGTTTTGTCAGGTGTCAACTGTGACATGGATTCCAGGTGAAATGTGACATTCTAGATGGCACTGTCCTTTGTGACTATTAACTCCAATTGCTCAGATTTCAAGAATTTTATAACATTTACTGGTGAATTTCTATGCCTCATTACCAACACCACTATGGGAAGGAGGTGGGGGGAACCATAGCGATGATTTTCAATTTACTTGAGGGGCAGGCTAGCATAGTGATTTAGAGCTTGGATGTCTAGACTGCAAATTCCAGTTCTGCTTTATACATAATGTATGACCTTGAACAAGTTTCTTGGACTCTTTGAGCCACAGTTTCCTGATCAGTAAATGGAGATAATATTAATTAGAATCAATCACAGAGTTATGAAGATTAAATAAATTAATGCATATAAATTACTTAGAAAAGTTCCTGATACTTGGTAAATTATCAATATTATTAACTATTATTATAATTATGACTTGGAACCTGAAGATTCCAGCAAAGAACTTCAGGGAGCTGGAAGACTAATTAATTCCAAATTTTATACTATTCTGCAATTGCAGAGAAAATGGAGAAATTCTGACTGAGCTATTATAGATCCTCCTTTCTACTGCAAAAATATGGAAGTATTAGAAAAATAAACATAACAAAAATATTTTAAAACAGTAGAATTTGAAGGGGCAGGGGCAATACTTAGATAGCGGATACAAAGAAATAAAACCAATGCAATAATAAGCAAGGCTAATTCTCTAGGGCAAAGCTGAGTTTCTAAAGGCTGGTAATTGAGGTTTACCATCCTTCCATCCTCCATCAGGAAAAAAGAGAGGGAGCTTTGTGAAGTCCAAAAAGGAGCAGGAAGCTGGAGCTGGTACATAATGTAACAATAACGCCTGCTCTGTTCTCTTTATTGTTGAAAGGGGGTTAAGAGGATTCTACTCAAAGAGTCTAAGAATCAGGAAGAGATTTTCTAGAGTTCTAAATAGCTAGAGAAAATCTACAATTAATCAAAACTCCAGATTTGTGTTATATGTAGATATGGAATCTAAACTTATAACTCCCATATTGTATTGGAATTCTAAGATCAGAAATTAACATTAAAAGAAAAAAAAAACTGGTCAAGGATCCGTCAACACTTTGATTCTTAAAATAGTCAAATGTAAAACCACTTTGGAAAAACACTTTCACAAACCAATTTACATGAGCTTTCACGGGGAAGAAAAATCTTTTGCTGAAGATGAGCTCAAATTAAAAAGAAAATTACAAACCCATTCTCCTTAAAGGGGAGTAAGAAAATAGAAGAGGATTAGAATTTCATTAACTTAAGAATGTAGAAAATCTGAGACCAATAAAATAAGTATAATTAAAATAAATAGAGGTGACAAATAGAAACCACAATAAAATAATAGATTCTATAGAAAAAAACTGATCTGAAAGAGAAATTTATCTCTGAAATGAAAAATTCAGTCATGAGATTACAAAAGCAAAACACAGAAAATTACAAAATTACAGATTTGTTTGACATTTTAAAAATTACTTAAACAATCTGGAAATACAAAGAATAATGTTTTAGTGTGTGAACTGCTTTAAACTATATTCTTCTCCATAGTCGATGATGTTCAATATACATATGTGTATATTTACAGATGTATGTGAGTGTTCTAATTTATGTCACATTAAGGTTTGATCTGTATTATGAAACTTCTGTATAACAGCAATTGTTATGGGATATCTTCTGATGTGAACTCATGTAAATTTTGCTCATTTGTTTTAAAAGTTGCACAACGCTTTATCTGAATTTTCTTCTATTGCTAAGCTGTTTCCCCTTTTTGAGATTACAAACAATACTGCAATGACAGTGCTTGTATACAACATTTTGTACAGGTGTGAGCTTTCCTAGATACTTGAAATACTAGAAGCAGAAGTGTTATATCAAAGAATACACACATTTAAATTTTGACAAATATTTACAAATTGGCCTCAAAAAAAAAAAAATAGATCCTCTTAGCCTACTTAACTATAGAAGCTCCAATTGTATCTATCTTATACAGCAAGATTCCGAATGAGCTTCCTTTTATTGTTTATTTGTTTCGTTTTGTTTTAAAGTAAAGAAAAAGCACCATACCAATTGCACTTAAGGTCTGTTCCAGCTGTGGCTGAGTGAATATAGTCACAGAGTGAGGCTAGAGATTCCCCCTTCTGTTTTTAGCTGTGTGGACTATCTGCGGTTTAAAAACCACCAAGCAAGCTCTTATAAAGGTGCCTTTTATCATCTAGCAGTTACTTTATCAGTTCCATGTCTTTGAGCCTCGCTACCACCTTCTGTGCTCTGCTCAGTTCAGGGGCTCCAGAGCACCCGCCTTTCCCCCATGACCAGCAGAGAACTTTAAGTCTTATGCCTGCATCTCCTTTGGTGGACACTGTGGCTATTGTGGGTTGCTTCAAAGTCACGAAAGCCAGCCAATATCTTTTAAGGAGTAGCTTATCTGAGGGTGATTCAGGGACCAATAAAGAATGGTAAATCACGTTATGGAAATTAGCTTTTAATTATTCATTGGCAATTTGACTGCAATCTAGCAGGTGTCTTGACAGGATGAGGATGACTCCACAAGTGGATTTTTTCTCTGTAAAACATATTCAACATGTCCCCAAATCTAGCTGAAAATATCCAAGCCAAAGAGGCCATGGGGGAAGAAATAGCTCATCGCCTCCAAAAAGAGTAATCTCAGTAAAGATGTCATTATTCATTTATTCATTTGTTGAGTGATTCTTATACGCTGCTAATGAATCATTATGGAAGAGACAAGAAAAAAACATTAAAAAAATTAAATATAAAATCATCCGATGTGAAGTTCATATTTTTACCTTTCCTTTTCTACCCATTTCCTGAAAGTCAGGTAGTATGATATAATGGGGAAGAAAAATAAATTTTGAGCAGGGGGACCCAGGATTTGAACTAAAATGCCACCAGTTATTGGCTGTATGACCCTAGCAAATCAATTAACCTCTCTGAACCTCTATTTCCTCATATGCAAATATGGGGATATTACAAACTTGAAGGAAGAATGAAAACATAATGTGAGTGCCTGGGAAATTGTTGGATTTTGTAAATGACAGTGGATATGATCATTATGCAGCAAACTGTTCTTTAAAGAGTCTTGGAAGTCTAATCTCCAGCCAGCTGGGGTCCTGAGGGCATTTGGCAGTTTACAAATTGTCCACAGGCCAATTTACATATAATTTCATCTAGGAGGTTTGGAGGACAGGTTCCCTGGCTATGTAAAAGTAGAGGGTTCCTATAAAAGCTTTTGTAAGTTGAAATGGCATAAAGCGAAGAAGCAATTACCGTTAATTTTTATGTCTTTATTTTGCTCACCACGAAAAATTTATGTCTAGTTTTATGCTAAGCATAACACCCTTATGAACTCTCTTAGGTTTTCCTGGCACCTCAGGACACATCTTGTTAACGGATACACAAAATAAGTACATGTAAAGCGCAGATGCTCACACAGTTCAAAGCTATGGCAGCTTGAAGCTAAGATGCTGAGTATAGTTCCCTAGAGGGGTTTGGGCAGGGCCACTGGCTGCTAGGGGTCCACTCTGCCTCTACAAGGCTTACTGCAAAAGGAACACCGGACGCTGTTTTTGCTTTTTACCGTTTTTCGTAAAAGTGAAAACTGGTTAGTGAAAACATGTGCTAATATACAGGTCTTTCATAAAAGCAAAGCGTTTTAACTCCAACCTTAGAAAAGTGGGGGATGCCTGCACTAAATTTAGAAACTGCCTAATCATCTTATCAACATCCCCCTATTTGCAAAAGGCCTCTTTAATGAATGGCCTGAGGATTCAAGCTTTGGAGACAGAAAAGAACCTTCCCCCTTTCCCTTTAATCTTATCATTAAAATAGGGTATGTGAGAACTTTCCTAAATTCCAAATTGCTCTTCAGATATAATTATGATAATGATGGCATCCTAGAATCTTAAATTTGGAAAAGATCTGATTATTACTAATTATTGAGTGTCCATATTTGAAAAGATAAGAAGAAATAGCAGTAATAATCTAACCCCTAGCTTGATATATTGGTTTTAATTTATTTTGTAATTTAACTCTTCAATTTCCATTAGCAAAAACCCAAGAGACCACTGTGAGGTTTTTTTTTTTTCCTCTCCTTTTCCTGTGGTGTCCTTTTCTTTCTCCTATTATCTTAAGGCTCCTTTTTTTCCCCCCATAGAGTTGAAATTGTTTTATTAAAATCTAAAAGGGAACAAGACTGGAAAGGGTAATTCAGTGATTGTGGTTTGTAAAACATTTCACAGTCATTTTTGTTCATGATCTAACCCTTTACCTTTCTTATATATCTTTTCACAATTATTTTATTCAGGCAATAAGATTTTCAAGGATGGAAAGGGTCCCTGGTATATCAAGTTACATTATACTAGATCTCTCCCAAACTCTTAACACAGAATAGAACAAATTCCATTCCAGGTTCCTGTGTAAATCACAAAATTCAAAGTGAGATGCCATCTAAGGACCAGAAATTTGAGAGAGCAAATAAGACAACATCTATCCCCAAGGCAGGGAGGACCCATAAGAAATGTGCCCTGTTTATTAGAGCAGATGCTCCTACATAACCCACATGGGAACAAGGATTCTAGCTGAGAGTCTGGGCTTTCCTACTGCTCTTCCCATATCTCAGAAACTGACCCAACCTTTCTCCTGGAGAAAATAAAGTTGTCTGAAATCTTTATAAAGAAGAGAAGATGGGAGGGAGGGATGGAGGGAAGGGGTAGGAAGTGGGAGGAAGAGAAAGAGAGGTGAGAGAGGTAGGTGGGGGAGGGAATGAGAGAGAGGGAGAGGAAGGGAGAGGGAGAGAGAGAATGGAAGGGAGGGAGACAGAGAGAGAGAACAAAGAGGAATAGAAAGAATAATTTAAATTCTTGGGACAGATGGTTAAGTGCTACAGTGAAGGGTCAAGGAAAATAATACTGTGTCAAAGTCAACATCAGATTAAATTAGAAAAAATTGGAGAATACCATGGTAAAATTAAATCTAATAGAATAGAAAGAGGTGGAGAGGAGAGGAGAGGGAGATACCAGACAGCTGGGGCCTGGGGCAGAGGGCAATGAGGGATTGAGTTAAAACAAACAAAAAATTCAGCAAAGGCACAGACATGCACTTAAAAATCAGACAAGAGAAGTGCCTGAGAGCTCTGGAAATGTTTGGGTCTAAGACCTAGGAAGCAACATGAAGAGGAAATGAGGTCAAAAGCAAGCCCTACAGGATCCTGGGGTTTAGCTAAATATAGCATGAGGTTAGGAGGAAGGAAATGTGAGTTCAGAAGTCGGTCCTCTCATTCGTGAAGTGTCACCGGGGCAAGCTGAAGAAACACTACGGACCTCAGTTTCTTTTTCTGTGAAATGTGAGGAATAGTGTAGGTAACTTGTGAGGCCCCTCCTAACTCTGAGATGGTACTGAAATCTCAAAGTTGAGGCTGATGATCCAAGGTGGGTGGAAACTCAGGATGAGTCTGTGGATAGCATGATAAGCTGACCTGTGACGAGCCCTATGGTGTGGAAATCCCTTATCACAGAGTCTCAGCTACAAGTTGAAACTAAGGTGGTGGAAAAAATGCTGGGTCTCTGCTTTGGTCTCTGCCAAAAACTTGCTGTGTGACCAAGGGCAGTCTCTTGACTTGCCTTGGCTTATGTTTCTAATGCATGCAGTATACATGTGGGTTTGTGTGAGGGGGTTGGGAGATGGGAGGTAGATGGATTGGCACACACCCAAGGTAGCCTACTCAAAGCAGTCAGAGGGGAGGCACTATGGAGAACAAGCATTGCGGTAACTTGCATGAAGGGAGATGGATGGTACTGGACTTCAACTATCTGCATGAGTGGGTATAAAAGTCAAACGTTACTAGAGCGTCTAATGTTTTCAAGGGAAGTGTGAATTCCTGACATGCAAAATGCAAAGATCAAATAAAACATGAGTGAATATTTCAGCCCCCCCACCCCCAAATATGAATGGAGCCCCCAGGTTGCGGCATGCAACGTCTGGAACAAATGCTCTTGTAGAAGGGCCATCTCATGCCCTCCAATGCTAGGGTTCTGTAACATAAAGAATGGAGAGGTCTTAGACATGAACATGAAAATCATGGGTGAATGACAGAGAGAGTGGATTAAGAAAGATGGTCAATGCTATTTTCTCTTCTATGCTTTGCTTTTGTTTCCATGTCTGATTGATTTAGTCCTCCCAATTTCAGTCCAAAGCTACCAGAAACAGTGTCTTTTCAATGCTACTTACATCTCTTTATTATCTCTTCTACCCAGTGTTCAGCTTTTTCCTTATAGGCTCTCCCTACTCCATTTTTAAAGCCACTCCTGTTTCTAATTCCTGGCCTTTATCTCTTTGCTGCCTCCATCCCCCTGCTTTCTGTACTTGCTCCCCATTACTCAGAGCCCTGAGGTACCACCAGACCTGGTATCTTATGGTGAGTGAAATTCTAGTATATGAGAAGTTAAAAGTATTTCTGTGTTGGGATATTTAATCATTTAAATCCTTGATAGGACTAGTTCTTTTTATGTCTTCCAGCAATAAATCTAAGCTGTATCTAATCTCTGATCTCAGAGAGAAAGAAGAGAATTAACCAGCTGAGAGTGTGACTAGAAATAAAATCCATGGAGAAGGGAATGAAAAAGAGACCACTTTATCTATGTGTGCACTCAGCATAGCAACATGGGATCAGTGGGCGAGGGAGAAAAGAGCTATTCTTGGGCACTCTTTTCTCATCAATCTACAACATCTCTTAAAACGCTTGAGTTTTTTCTTCCTCAAAAATCGTCTTATTTTTGCCCTTCTATCCTACTTACTTCACCTCCAAGATACTCCTTGGTAATTACTCTCCTTAGTCATTTCTTTCCTTGTTTGCTCTCTCTTTCTAGTGCCTGCTTCTTTCTCAAAAGGTGTTTTCATTCTTTGTTTCCTCACCAGATCATAAACAGTCATCTGTCTCATTTACCACTGTATTCTCTTTGTTTATTGCATGTCTGGCATGAAGTGAGTACTTATTAGTATGCCCGAACTATCTCATCTCCTCTTCTCTTTCTCTTGCTCGCTCGCGCTCGCGCTCTCTCTCTCTCTCTCTTCTCTTCAACTATCATCATCATCATCATCATCATCATCATCAATACGCAGGTAAGACTTTATTCTTCTATATTTCACTCTCTTGGGTAATGTTTACAGTTTACCAAGATCATTTGGGACTTTGCTAAAAATGCCATATGTAGAATACATGGCTCACCTCTACTAAGCTCTTTGAGGGTAGAAGCCAAGCCCTGTATTTTAGATGGCATTGCAACAGCCCTTAATTCATAGCAGAGACATGGTTTTATACCTCATGTCTTGGGAGTAAATATTTTGAGTTCTACCCCAACCTATGCCTCTCATCATCTATGTGGACAAGGCCAACATACCAGAGCTCTCTGAGAGACTGTTTTTCCACCTCTAACATAAAGAGTATATTTCAGTCTTTATTTGAATATAATTCTATTTTAATTTTATAATTATATTTGATTATTTCTCTTCTCTTATTTGTAATTCCTCCAAATAAATTACAGTAACCAGAACCTATGACTCTGCTCCAGTGTTCAAGAAGGCATCCTACATAGGACCAGGATGAAAAGGGACAACAAGGTTAAATGCAGTGCAATAGAAAATTAATAAAGCAACAACAATCCTTTATATATATGTCTTAGTGAGAGGAAATACAGCCCCTAACAGCAAAGCAATCGGAACTATGGAGGAATGTGAGTGTGGGCAAAAGGTAAGAGACCATGTCTGTGCTCCCTCTCAGCAAGTCATACTCCTTTAGCGGGGCTCAGTTTTTCTCATATGTAAAATGACAGCTTAGAATAAATAATCTTTACAATTTTCTCTGGGCTATGACATTCTGAGATTGGACAAGAACAGCTTAAGACTAGTTAGTATAAGTTCAAGTTGCAGAAGAATTAAAAGCGAATTATTTTGATATACGCATCGTAAAGTAAGCTATGTTGCAAAGGAGCTGAAAATTGGAGTTTCAGCCTCTACCATCCAACATAGGAACGCACACTCTGCCCCTGCCCTCATTCTAATCTTTAATTTTGTAAAACTCATATGTATGTGTGTGTGTGTGTATATACATATGTACATATATACACACACACACATATGTATATATATGTATATATATACATATATAAAACTCATATGTATATATACATACACATGCATATATATGTATGTATGTATGCATGCATGCATGTATGTATATGTGTGTGTGTATATATATATATTTCTCTCTGCCATTCTTGTTCTTCTCTCCTCCTGTCTTGCAGAGTCTGTGACATCTTGTTTACTTCTAAAACTTGAAATAAAGAATTATTTCAGATACACATTCTCTTTGACAGTCAACACACTTAAAAGAACATGTTCAATACATCAAAGGCACCAACCAATTTTTAAAAAATACACACACCAAGTAGACAAAGGTAGCTTTCCAAAATATGTTTTTCTGCTCTGATTAGAAAAAAAAATGCACATATAAGTATGCACTGATTCTAAAACCTCTGCCCCTTCACTTATTTTCTGTTTTTCCAGTTAATATGATCTTTATCATCATAGGTATCTCTTGTTCTCTCTTTTATTTTATTTTCTTTCTTGTTTTCTTTCCTTTTGTTTTCTTTCTTTTTTTCTTGCTTTTCTCTTTTCCGTAGTTTCTATATCTTCTTTTTTTTCTCTTCTCTCTTATTTTCTCCATATGAACTGTCTCCTCATGGATACATAAAGAGGAGATAAATGAATATGGATACATTGTAATGAGGTTAACTTTATAGTTGTTAACTTAGTTCTGCCTCAGTGAGAGTGAATAATCTATAGCCAGGTTACAATACATTAAAAAAATTGGTTCCTTCTGCTATTTGGTGGAATGACTATATGCATATACCTATGTCTCAGCAATTCCACACCTGGCTACGTCCCCAACATAAATGTGCCCACCAGAAGACATGCAATCAAAGGTTCATAGTGACACTGTGATAGCCAAAAATTGCAAGTCATCCAAATGAACAATACACACTACTCTGATTTAAGCACAGAAAGACTGTGTGGGATTTCACCCATTTTCCTAGCCATTCTCTGCTCCCTTTTCCGCTGCAGCACTTGGCAGATCCTGGGGGAAAAATCAGCCTAGCATTGGGGGCACCTTTGGATTCTAATCTCTGATGCTGGCCCACAATGGCTGTCAAAAATTCCACTGGATTTTCTTTTCTTCAGGAAAGTCTCTGCCTCCTACAAACCGTGTATCTTCAGCCTAAGCCTAGATTCAACAAATGGCCAAGGGAAGAAAACAGGGATCCCGTTAACCTAGAAAGACTCTTTTCCCTCTGGAGTTTAATTCTTCCACACTCTTTAACTTTCACAGATCTGATCATTTAAAAAAAAAAAAATGTGTTAAAACTTTTGTAACTAGTTTGCTTCCTCCCTAGCAGTTCCAACATAAACAATAGGTTGCTGCTACCTTCTGCATCCAAACCAAAAGTAGAAGTCTTCTCTGGTTTGAGTTTCAGCTCTTCTACTTACTAGTCATGGAAGCTTAGGCAAAATCTGTGACTTGGTTTCTTATCTGAAAACTGAGATGATAAAAAGACCTCCTCCACAGGGCTAGTGGGAAGATTCAATGTGATAATACGTGTAGCATTATCTAAATGAGGAATATAATAATTTTTTAAATGGTATCTACAGACTTATCTTGATTTTGTAGATACTAAAAATTATAGAATTCGGGAAGCCTGCTTTAAAACAAGTTTATAAAATTACAAACACAAAACAAAGAAAAATAAATCTTAGTTATAAAAGAATTTGTAATAAACTCAAATTTTTAAAGCATCCCCAAATTTTTTAAAAATGTAATTTTTTACAAAACAATTAACTTTCTGTCATATACCTGTCATAATTTTTTCCTTAATTTTTTTTTTCTTTTGGCTTCATTTTATACCTTCCTATGACAATATTTCTGCAATGGTCTCTAAACGATGATTTGATCTTTTGTCTCATAATGTTGCTTAAAATTTGTTTTCCATTAAAGATAATTTAGAGACATTTTGTGGGGGTTTCACTAATTATTGTAATATAATTTTTAAGATTGTCATTACATTTGTGAAAATCTTTAGAAAATTGGTTTCATATAAGAGCTAAAAATTTAAAAGCATTTTAGATTTTCTTATATGCTTTTTGAGTTTACAGTTCTAATTAGAAGTATTATTAAAAGCCATTCCTATGGTGGAATGACTAAAAATAACTTATATATACAGAAAAGTGACTCTGAACTATGTAAACATATTTCACTGAGATCCAACCACTGTGTATCACCAACTCAACTTCCCATTATCCAGACTCCAAAAATGTACATGGCTACACAGTCACCAACCAACATGAGAGAAGGCTTTATATAAACCATGAGTCCCCAACCCCCTGTTAGGAACCAGGCCACACAGCAGGAGGTGAGCAGCAGGTGAGAGAGCGAAGCTTCATCTGTATTTACAGCCTCTCCCCAGCGCTAGCATCACCACTTCAGCTTCACCTCAGATCATCAGGCATTAGATTCTCATAGGAGAACCTGTCCCTGATGCCAAAAAGGTTGAGGACCAATGACGTAACCCACCTTGGTTAATTATTCACAATTTTTGTTCCCTGAGCAAAAACACGCATATCTTTTATCTGCTTCACCCTGCTTCCTTTGGCCTTGCCAGCTTCTGACAGTTTGCCCAGCTGTTGGTGCTGCTGTAGCATTTTCTGAAGTGTGTTTCCTGAAACACTAGTCTCTAGATCTGTGCTGTCCAATGTGACAGCCAGTAGCCACATGTGACCATTTAAATTGTAAATTAATTGATGTGAGTAAAATTTAAAGTCAGTTTCATAGTCACATGAGCTACTTTTCAAGGGCTCCATAGTCACATGTGGCTAGTGGTCACCATATTGTTTAGAGCAGATGTAGACATGCCTATCATCACAGAAAGTTCTATAGGACACTGCCAACTCTGGAAACATCTAGTAGACATGAGTTCTCGTGTCAAGTAGGTTTGGGACAAGCTGCATAAAACATCTTCCTTTGATATTAGTAATATTGAAGAATGAAAAATCTAACCATTAAAAATCCCACCTAACCCAGTTTTTTACACACCTAATGGATGGAATCTCTGCCCTCCTTTGTCTTTCTTACAGCTTAGTCATACTGCCTAGCTTCTTATTCACAACTCCTACCAAAACAAATAACATAAACATAAAATGAAGAGACAATTCATTAAATCACGACTTGGTGCCAACTTCTTTGTATTCATTATATCACATAGTCCTCACTATAATTTTATGCAGATAAATTAATAATTTTAATTTACGCATGAAGAAAAAGTGTTTGCTAGGTTAACAAACTAGTTAAAGATTATATAACAAATAAATAATGGACTTGAACCTGCCCCATGGGTTCTGGACCACGCCTCCAGCTCTGCCTTTTTCTTTTGTATTGGACTAGGTTTCAGATTAGGTGTGAACGCGGGCCATACAGTGAATCTGGTAGGTAGGTGTAGCTGCCTCAGATAGCCCCATAGCAGGTCCTAATGGTCTTGTTTTGGTGGTGGTGGCAGGGTAGATAGGAGCAAAAGAGGTGGCTTTGGGATGATTTTAATAACACTAACATCTTCTTAGCTATCTGTAATGTTTTACAATTTATGAAGTATGGTTTGTCCAATATGTTTCAGCATTAGATTCTAAACACCAACTCTGATGTACGAATCGTTGCCATTCTCCTTCTACTGCTAGGAAAGGAGGCTCAGGGGTCTATAATTATTTGCTCAAGAATAGAATTCTAGTAGAGAACTGAAACTTAAACATGTTAAGTGGTTCTCAGCATTTTTTTTTTTTTGGTTAGATTTGGATCATTTTGCTTAAATAAAATTTTACGTGGGAGCACAGCGGATGGAGGAGATACTCCAGTTAGCTTTGTCTTCTCCTCTCTCTTGCTACCATGTTGTCTGGGATACCTCTAAGGCCTTGATAATCACTAGGATTTTATAGAGTTTGGAAACAATTATAATAGATTCCGTAACCTCTTTGTTATATATCACAGGAAGTGTCTCTAAACAGGTTGTAACATATGAAGGAAAATACTAAGAATAGAGATTATGAGCTCTAGAAAGAAATTGTAAAATTATTGATGAGTAATCTGAAAACTTGGAATCAGTCTTGTCAAACCAATGATTCTTTGGTTAGCTACTTAGGCAGAATGTGGGAGTGGACTAAACCATGCAATTCACCCATGGAATCTTTATGATCTCTGTATCTTGACGTCTCTATCAGAATGTTTAACAACTCCTAGGCCCAAAGGAGATTTATAAAAGAATACGGTTGAATGGCAATCTTCCTCAAGTTTGGTTTACATGGCAAATAGTGAAATTAAAAGTATACAAGAATAAAAGCCAGAAGACCAGATATATATTCTGCATCTAAAATATTTTATCTAATTGAATTAGTGTCATTTACTCAGCCAATCTGACATTAAACAAATAATCTCTCCCTCAAATACACCTGTCATTCAGTCTTGAAAAGTGTTATCATTGGAGAGAGAAAGGGAAGAGTATGCATTATAAACAGTAGAGAACAACATAAATGTGATGTATCTTCATTATTTGCATTCTCATCTTTCCTGCTTGTCTTTCTCTCTTTGGCACTAGAACTCAAGTCAACACGACACTGTCAGGAAGGTGGATTGCCTACAGGCAGAAAGCTCGTGGTGTTAGCTGACCTGTATTTAACACATCTTGCTGTGGGCACCAAATTTGGGGATGACCAATGCAGTATTTCTCTGCATAGTAGATTTTTTTTTTTAAGACAGGGATTGTTCCTCCTGGACCACCTGCCTATATTTGAAGAGTTTTGTTGTTTGCAAGGTTTTCCAGGGAAATAAAAAATTGTCAAAAATTGCGTGGCTCTGTTAGATTGAAAGAGGGGTAGTGTGTGTGTGTGTGTGTGTGTGTGTGAGAGAGAGAGAGAGAGAGAGAGAGACAGAGAGAGAGAGAGAGAGAGAGAGAGAGAGAGAGAGAGAGAGAGAGAATATGAACATGTGAGCATGTGCTTTTACAAGACAGGGTATTGTGATTCCTTTGTTCTAAAAGGCAGTTTTCCTTTAAAGTGGCCAATCAGTCACTGTCACTGCATGAGGAGGAGGGGTGGGGACATGCCAAGTTTGCTCAGAATACTCATTGGCCAGGATGATCCCCACAGCTGTTGCACACCTAGTGTAAATACGGACAGCCCCATTTATCACAAAACTCCCTTCCACAGCACACGTCCCAAGAACAGCAATGATTTAGTGTCTGCAGCTGGAAGTACACGACGTTTCTCTCAAACAGCGGCATTTAAAAATGAGGCAGTGGAAATGGAGAGGAGGCAGGGGTTATAGGGAGGGAATAACTAATTTCAGGTTTCTAAGAAGAGGGGAGAAGGGTAACAAGAGTGAACTACCCCATTAGGCCTCCTCCTTGCTTTAACTTGTTTTCTCCAAAAACCCATTTGCTTTGGTATAGCTCAAGCTAAAACTTTTGAACCACAGTTGCATCTACTTTACTGCATGCCCTCGGCCCTGACAATGTGCACTGTGGGTCTCAGGGGTTGCTTTTTAAGTAGCATTGATCCAGATCTCTTGGAAACTTCTTGTAAACAATGTACAAACCAGGAGGATGACAAAACAAATAGCTCAATTTTCTATGGAATATACATATTTATCTTTCATTCATTCATTCACTCATCTTATAAATAGCTTATAGCATATACTACATGCCGGATTCTCTAGGGAGTACGATAGGTACAAAAATAAACATGAAACCTGCTCTTGGGGGATTTATATTTAGTGAGGGCAACAGACTCACAAATTAAAATACACATTTTTTAAATGTCTGACACATCATAGATACTCAGTGGTGCTGAAAACCAGAATAGGGAACACTATCAAAGTTTGAGAGAAAAAATTCTTGTCTTTGCAGATGGAATAAAGCTATTTAGAAGAGTTCTATGAGTGGAGAAGGAGCAAGGTATATTTCAGATTGCCCAGAGTGAAATGTGTCAATACAATGAAGGAACCATAAGATATTTTGAAAGGTTTTCGAACAGGTTGTAACATAATAGTTGCCTGTTAGAAAAGTAACTAGAGTGTAGGTGTGAATGATATATTTGAGGGAGGAAGGAGATAGAGACACAAGTCAGCAGACTATTTGTACCGTCTGGACAGGAGATAATGAGAACCTGCACTAGGGGCATAGCTATAGGGGACGAGAAGATAAGGCATTCCAGCACTGACAAAGGGGAATTTGCAGGACTTGGTGATCACTTGGATGCAAAATCTACCATCGCGAATCCACCTTTTATTCTTCTGTTTTGATGCTAAGATTGGACTTTTGAAAGTGCACATTTTTTTCTGGCATCCATCTTCCTAGGGGCTCTGCTACTAAGGACCACAGAAGAAGACAGGAGACAAGCAGAGGGACTTGCTCTTTCTTGCTTCTCATTTTTGCCAGCAATGATCCAAAAATGACACTTTACCCTGGCAGTACAATTGGTTCTAAACTCTGGCTTCTTTTAGCAATCACACTGCACCTTCTCAGAGGTATGAGGCAGAGCTTGCCAACGTCCCCCTTCTCAGTAATTGGAGCCTAGCTCTGTGGAGCATCTCCTAACTTAGGGTCTACATTATAATCATCCCAACCTCCTCTCTTTGGTCTCTTAATCCTAGGGATAATAGCTGATTCCTATAGCCTTTAATTCTGTCTGTCTTTCTGTCTGTCTGTCTCTGTCTCTGTCTCTATCTCTGTCTCTTCCCCTGCCCCAACACCTGTATAATCAATTCCCCATGTTAAATTTCTCTTAAAAACACCTGGTGTGGTATGTTTTCCTGCTTAAACTCTGACTATTGCCAGAGTCATTGATTATTCCAAGGAGTCTGGTGCAGGGGTTTTATAAAATGGGAAGACTATTACAAAGATGATATAGAACAGTTTTGTGAAGGTGGAACAATGATTTTTTTTTTTTTTTTGGAGCATAATCCTCTCAATTACTTCTGAAATGGAAGATGTATTAGAGTTGGAAATGATGTTATAAAAGTGATGAATATATAAGTAAAACAATAACTAATACTTTAGAAGAAGGATGCTCTGAAAGACACATGCTATTTTGATAGTATCACAGAAATGGAGGATAAATATTGAATTTGCCTCAATTAATGCAGTGTGTTGACTTTTCCACCTGTGAATTAGACAGGTGCAGCAATACTGCAACATAGAAGCGCCCTTGTATGTTAGAGAGTGTGTCTTAAATACTTCTAACTTTATATAATGTTAATTAATTTCTCATATGATCCTTTACTCATGTCGTTTAGTCCTCCCTGCTTCCTGGTGAGGAAAGTTTTGTAGGTGTCACATTCTCCATTTTACACATGTAAAATTCAAGTGTCCTATCAAATGCAATAGCTGAAACTTCAAATCAGATCACTCTCTTTGAATCCAAATGATAAATGTGTTTCTTATATAGCAAAGGAATCGATATTGCAGAGTGAATTCTTTGGATTAAAAAAGACTTTGGATAACATACATAGCAATGTAAGATGGTGACAGAGTATGGAGAGACTTAAAATCTAATCCAGAAGTGTTGGATTTACAAAGCTCTATTGACTACATATCTGGAGCAGCATTCTGGAAAGATTAATGTGACCATGAGGATTTGACTGTGTGGACTGAGAGATTTAGAATGATCATGCATAGTGACAGGTACTTGGGGGATCGTTACAGCAACTTTAGCCTCTAATAAGATGCTTTCTCAATTAGGATTTTAAGAGTAGAAATTAAAAATCCAAAAGCAAATGTATATGACATTGCAATAAAACAAGAAGTATTGCAATGACTAAGTAAATAAGTATATGCAACATTTAAAGGAGAGAGAGAGATCAAATACAATGTTAAGGGTTTAATGCTGGCCACCCAGGGAGATAAAAAAAAATTAAAACTGCCTTTCACTGGGCCTGGAGCTGGTTTGTCAGAGAGAGAAGCTGAATTCAGGTATATAGATGTTAATTTTGACTTAACAAACTAATAGCGAGGATTCACAGTGGCAAAATTCAATAAATAATTGGAGATGTGTGAATCCATTTGTTTTTCAGGAAGAAAAAAATTTGCTTTCTTCCAAACACTTGCTAGAGATGCACTGGGGAACATCTGTGTAATATCTTTAGTCCTCCCCATTTATGACTGAGATTAAGAGAGGGAGAGATGGAGACAGGTGACAGAGAGAGAGAGAGAGAGAGAGAGAGAGAGAGAGAGATCCCACTTTCAGAACTTGAAGAAATGAGTTGTTTTTAGAGCTTTTATTTTTATAATCGTATTAGAGAATGCACTGAGTATGATCCCAAAGCAGAGCTGTTCTGATTGAAGTAGGAAAAGAAATTCCTTGAAGTCATTTCTGTGCAGCATTCTCTCTGCACTGGCTCCTGCAAAGGTACCTTCTGTGACCCTACCATGGAACCTGAATCCCCAGAACACACCTAGGAAACCACTCAGCTAAGTTCAGTTTTATACAGAAAGCCCAGGGAATTGAAGTCACTTTCAGTCATTTGAGTAAATCCATCATACCTGAGTAATCTTCGAGGGAGATGAAACATTTTCTGACTCCAGTGCATTCACTCTCTATCATCCATGATCAAATATTCATATACTGAGATCTGAAAAAGCGTAATTTTCTGTGCCAGGTGTGTGCTATCGAAACACAAGCTGCCCTTCAACTTACAGAAAGCAGTTCTGACCACTTCAAGCCAATTTGTTCCCAGTACCATCTCCTTACCAGAATTTCCATCAATGCTTTGCATTGCCTAGAACAGTATTGATAACTTAAGCATCACTGGTAAGGACTGTTTCTCTGGAAAAGAATGTTGATTATGTTAAACGACTAACGAGGACAATCTGGAAAGATTGTCTGGGTGACTGTTAGACAGATGTTTCCACATGTGGCAGTGGAGCTGAAGCAGCAGCATGGGGTGAAGGAAAGTACACTGAGCCAGAAGCTCTAGGACCTGGATTCAATCCCAGCTCTAACTTTACCATATAAAAAACTCATAATTAGCTTTCATGCTGTATATGAAGACCTGTACATATGGAGGTTAGCATTAAGATAAACGATCATACAACATATTTTGTCACCCAAAAATTTCTGAACTAATGCCAAGCCTTGCATCTTTTTTTATAAAATAATATGAAACTAGTCTGGTATTGGGCCTAGGAGCAACCTAAAAGATTATAAAATATAATCTCTTCATTTGAAATGCCCAGACAGGAATGATCTCAGGAGGTGACCAGCTCTAGGTAAAGTTGTGGTTTAATAAATGTCATAATAACATCCAGTTCTTCTTTGACTTTTGATTCTAGTGCTTGAACCCTAAAAAGGCCAATATCTCTGACAATGTTTTTGAGATCATTCTTTTAACTTATATCTTGAATATTCACTGTGTGTAAATTTCTATGATCTGTGTTATGGAAAAGACAATGATAAAATTAGATATGACTCTCATGAGTAAATTATTAGAAGCCAACATAGGCTAACTTTAAAAAGTGGGGATTTTGAAAAAATATTGGGTGGCTATCTCCTTAAGTCTGAAAGTTGAATGACTAAGACTCAGGAGAAGTGGGAGCAGGAAAGTCCAGAGAACGTAGAGAAAGAAGCACAATGCCCTCTCCTCTCCTCTCCTCCTCCTTTCCTCCTCTCCCAATTCTCCCTCCCTCCCTCCCCTCCTCCTCCCTCCCTCCCTCCTTTACAGTGTTCTCTATTGTCAATATGGCTCATCTCTTGTTTTGCAATTACAATTTTCTATAAGAGAGAATCTGACTGTTCCAATTGAGCCAGATCTTTACTTGATGCTAAAATCGCTATGACCAGAAGTATGCAGACAGATAATATAGACATGGCAGTTGGGTCTCATGCTTAGGAGTTCCCAGAGATTAAAAATCATTATGAGCCAGGAAGCCCCTCTATAAAGGGATCTAGTTCAATAAAACACAGCTCCTATCTTTAATGGGTTTACTATTTAATCGGGGTGGTAAGCATATTTATAAAAGGACTCTAACAACAGCCAGGGATTTACATGACACAACAGAAGCATAGAAAAAGACTCTCTCAGTTCAAAGTGAGAAGAAAACTTTTTGAAAGGAATCGGGTTTTTTCATTTGCTATTGTCCTCTGAAATTTTCCCATAAATTTAAACACCTGGAATTGAGGTAAAAGGTGTTTTCAATTGTTCTCCAATTTTCCTTTAAAAAAGAACGCGGAAAATTAGTCTACACAAGTAACATTTGAGAACGTTGACATAATGGAACAATCCCAATTTTTAAAAGCCACGTTTACAAAACTATTTTAAATAAAAAACTTCTTATCTATCCCTCCAGAGCAATGCAAGAGAAAAATAAAGATAAAAGCAGAGCTGTGAATAAGACTATAAAGGCGTAGGAAGAACTTATTCTATTTAGCAGAAAATGGAGTTGCAGTGTGAGTATAGTAGGTGGTGGGCCCAGAGCAGTCTTGAAGCACAGTATGAAAATCACCTTTGGTGACCTGGGAGGAACTGTGAGTATTGGAGATGTGGCCTCACACTCTCATTGAAATGAGGTAAATGGTTTAAGGATAAGAGATATGCTGCTCAGGAGATCAAAGAGCTAAATTTTGGAGAGAATGGGTATATAAGTGGAGCTCCCAGTCTAGACGAAATGCATGCCCTTCCATTATGATGCAGAAAATTGAAGTTCTGGGGGAATGAAGATCATTGCAATAGTAAACACACCTCCATTCTTTCCCATCTCTAATCCAAACTACACTTTGAAGAATTTGCCTCCCTTTCTCAAAGCCTTGCATTGTATTCTCAGTGCTAACAGAACAAAGTCCAAATTCCTTAGAAAACTTTAACAACTTCAATAACATGGTTCTTAAATACCTTTCTGGTCTCATTCCCACTGAGCTCCTTCATGCATGCTAAATTCCTGCCATATTTTGCATTTTCACTCACTTTGCTGTTGCTCATGTTGATTTTATGAATGGAAATACCTTCTTATCATATGTTAGGACTGTGATATTGTGATTTATAATATATATACACATATATATGTACATGTAATATATATATACATATTTATGTGTATATATACACATATTTATGTATATATAATATATACGCATATATGTATATATAATATATATTATACATGTAACATATATTATATATACATATATGTCATATATGTATATATATTTGATATATTTGCTATTGTCCCCATTTCTGTCACAGAGCTCCTAAAACCCTTGCAATTTCCTAAGTATTTATCTTATTTCTATCTTTATCAGGTCCCTTAATTGAAAGAGAGAGGAAACAGATCGTCTAACTTAAGGAAAACCAGTGTCTCTCAGAATCTGAGAGAGAAATTTTAAGTAACAAAGCTGTTGAAAGGGGAAAAGTGCAGATGATCCTCAGATACAGTGGGGAGCAGGAATGCCAATTCCACCAGAACTCTGACTGGCCTGAGTTGCATCGAGCACTTACTGTTAACCACCAATAACCTTTGGCCAATGGAGTGGAAATGTAGCTGAACATACTCTCCTCTTCTCTTGTTCTGTGAAATGGGGGCACTTTCCAGCAGAAAGCAGCAAAGAATACCATAGACATCCATCAGAATAGCCACAGACTGACTCACAAGCTCTTCCATAGAAACCCAATAAATCCTAGAAACAAGCATAGCAAAGCCAGCAAGATATTTTTGTTTGGTTTTGCTTTTTTAGAGAGAGAATCACCATTAAAAAAATAGAAGCCCTCTGGATTTTTTATAACCCTGAAGATAATTGTAGAGATGATGTTCAGATTCATCAAAGAAAGCTTTTCTTCAAAAGAGATATTGGGCACAAAGGGGTACAAAGTTTAAGTTACACAAGATGAATAAGTTCAGGAGATCTAATATGCAATCATGTAACTATAGTTAACAATACTGTAGTGTTCTGAAATTTGCTAAGAGGGTAAATTGTGTTTTCACTGTAATAAAAAAATAGTAATTAAGTGAGGTTATGGGTATATTAGTTAGCTTAATTGTGGTGATCATTTCACAATGTGTGTATGTGTGTGTATATATATATACATATATATAAACATATATCAGATTATTGAGTTATACATCTTAAATATATACCATTTTCATTGTGAATTAATTACCCTTCAGTAAATATGAGTGTAAAAAGAAACTTGTTTTAGTGCTTGTCTTCAGAAGTTCTTTGCCTACACCACATTGCTGCATGAGCTATTACCTTGGGTACCTTGGTTGCCCAATGTCACCTGCCAGGCTAGCTTACATATAGATTGAATTTGATGAAGCTTCTTCAATATGTAGTCAATGAGATTTTGGTAACTGACTACATTATTCTCTTACCTGTATTTACAGTTTCTACAGGTCCCGTTATTGCTTCTCCCTTAAATGTATAATCAAAATGTGGTTCTATGGTGGTGAATGAATCACTGTTTTATAATAAATAAGTATAAATTTGGGTTCTAGAGCTAGCTTTATCATTGATCAGCTGTGTGGCTTTAGGCTAGTTTTTTTGTTCCTCCAAAATTCTGGGTCCAATTGATAAGATGATTCTGGATGATTCTAAAGTCTCTTCCTGCCCTGGCATTTAAGAATTCAATGGCCTCTTAGTGTCTTCTTTGGTTTCCAGACTTCATACTTTTATAGGGAGATGTTATGCACACACACATTTTAAACATCTATTCAGTATCTATATCCCAAAAACTGTGAGCCTTTAGAAAATGAAAGATAAATAAAGGAAAGTTTGATTCCAAATAGACTCTTCATTTTCTTTCTTTCTCTTCTTAACAGCTGGCTTACCTCAGGGGCTTGAAAAAACACCTGGATTATAAGGTAAAAAGCATCCCTGCCTTCACTAAGCACAATCCCTGAGCATGAGCACCCTGGAATTGAACAAGTGCTCTATTTCTTTCCATCTATATTTTCTCCATCTGTTCTAATTACATCCCCTTCTTGGGAGTAAGAGAACTACTACTGTCTGTTACAATGTAAGGGTGAGAAAGGTTAATTAACACTGAAGACAGATCCCAATTGCCCTACATCATATCCCTGTCCATATGCATTAGACTGTGAGACGGTGCCCTCTTTTCTGTGACCCAATGCTACTCATGACTTCTCTGCCTGCTCCGCTCAGCTTCTTGCATGGCTCCCCTCTTTCCTGAGTTACCTCTGGAGCATTGCTTCTTCCAAAGGCACTCATCCATACTAATGTGGCAAATCACCTTAGTCATAGGGAGGGGGGCATACCATGCCACAGAGGAGAAAAGGCCATGCAGAACTGCCTTCGGCACTCTCAGATCCAAGCAGCATTAATGTCTGCAGCCTGAGTGCGTTATATAGACTGAGGGTAAGAGACTCAGGGAGATAGAGTAATTTACCCACTGTCACACAACTGATAAGAGCCGAGATTCAAATCCAAGTTCAGTGCCTTTTTCACTACATGCTGCTTTTTGTCTGCTTCAAATTCCCCTTTGTTTTATGTCTGTCTTGACCATCTCTTTTGCCTTCTCCCACTGCTTCTGTTTTTTCATGAGCTTTAATTATATGCCCTGTATTCAGCTCTCATAGGCCTTTCTCTTCCTTTGTCCTATCTTCAAACTTTGTTATTATAAAAAAGTTGTTTAATGTTAAAAATACCTAAACAATAAATGCTGTGAAAGCAGGGATTTATTGTGGTTTACCACTGAATTAACAGAACCTAGCAGGCACATAATTAACAATTACTCGCTGAATGACTTCAGTAAAGGAAAACTATTGTCATTGACATGAAATCGTATTTATTGAGTACATACAGTGCACTTTAAGGTAAGATGAGAATTACAGAAGACATTACTAAAGGATTTTAAAATCCATTTAAGAAGATAGCACAAGTTCAAATTTAACATTCAATTATTTATTTATCAAATATGTACTAATTATCTACTCTGTATATATAGGAACTATATTTGTTGCTTGACCTGTAATAATACAGAAGTCCATGTTTTTAATCCACAAAACTTGTTTACAGAGGTAGATAACTAAACATAATATCATTCTCTCAATGAATAAATGCTAAAGAAAACAATGTAAATGAGGCTGTGGAAGGAGAGAGGATAAGTACCTAATTCATTTGTCAAAGTCAGAGAAGGCAACCTAGAAAAACTGGTATCTGAGAACATGTAGAAGTCAGAGAAGCAAAGAAGGTTAAGGGTACAAATTATTTCCAGAAGAAAAAACATGTACCCAGAAACGCAAGAAATAATATACATTACTTAGTATAACTACAGGGTAGGGCTTGAAGTGAGAAATTCTGAGAGATGAACATAGCATATAAGTATCGATCACTCAAGATTTGCTTCCCACCATGTGGTCCACCATGGAATGCCAACATCTAATAGCTGAATAATTATTTTCCTTTTTAAAATCAGTTTCACATCTAATATATCATTTGAACTACACAAACTTTTCTGGCATAGGCAGGGCAAGATTATAATCATTTCACAGATAAAGAAACTGGGGCTTGTAATGTTTAAGTTGTTTTGGCTAGTAAATCATCTAGCTGAATACACACTTGGAACAGTTCCAGTTGTATTGCAAGACATGCAATTAAGAGAGAAACCAATTAGAATGCACTGTAGGTTTAATAGGAATAGAGAGAAATGATGTAGACCACAGTGGTTAGCAAAGCCTATATGGAAGACATTTCCATTATTTTACCAACCGCTATGGGTCTTGTGGGAGACATAGCTTTTGGGTAGATATTCATGGTTTACTATTTTAGTAATTAGTGTTTTTACTAAATGTTTGAGGGTCCTGAATAATTATTGGTAAAATAAAAATAAGTGCTCCTTTGTCTCTTCCGGTACATTGAAGATTTTACAAAGACCTGGGCAAAATATTAAGAACAGGTTGCTTTTAAATCTTGAATGACAAAGTCTTGACAGAAATAATCTTTAATCATCTTATGAGTTCAGGACTCACTAATTAGGATGGTACAAATGTGGAGTCTGAGGCAGAAGACCAGCTAATAAGTCTACCTACTGTAGGCAGTTATTGGTACAGGAGAAAATGCAACAACTGATTTATCATGTGAGCCATGATTAAGAGGAAACTTTTGACTCTATTAATCTTACCTACAATTCTTAACCTTGGTTGACAAAGAATCAACTACAACAGTATTCTGAGTTCTTGTAAACAGTTTTCATGTGAGTCACAAAGAATTTACAGCCACATTCTCATGTCTTCCAAGTGATCTAACGTTATCAGAAATATAACAATCATTATTAACAATTTTATGGTTTGTTATATTTTTAAAAGAACTCTAATATATAATATTTAGTTGGATAACTAAAGTTTTCTAAGGAGAACAAGATGGGAATTCATATTACCATTTTTTAATTTTAATAATGGAAAAAATAAAGTTTATGGAGGATGAGCCTTGCTCTGGTTAAAACAGTAATTAATAGCAATAGTTTTAATATAAATAATTTATTAGGAGCATAAGATATACTGAGAATTAAGCCACGCGCTTTATAATCATTGTTTCACTTAATCCTCAGAATGAGCTAATTATTATTATTCTAACTCTACAGATAATGAAACAAGTCAAGAAAGGTGTGCAAAATTACACAGAGAATATGTGACAGAACTGGAGGGAGGAAGCTAGTTCTAATGCACCGTTGGCACGCTCTCCCTGTGCGTGAGTAATCTTTTCATTCATTCAATAATCTTGTGTTGAATATCCATTACAGCAGGGGTACAACTGGAGGCACTGGAAATCTATGCATTCTTATTTTACAAATTACACACAAAATATTAGCATTCGTCTCATTATACGTTATGCATTTTACTCCCAGGTCTTTCCTTTGTCCTCTATGCAAGTGTGTGTATAATCTTTGCATGATGAGCTCTTTAAGGGCCCGGCAACGTCAGCTCTTTAACGCACATTCAAAAAACACAAAGAAACTCAGAGAGAGCGCTATCCAGTCAAAATGGACATTAAAACATTCATTTTGACCTCTTCCTGAGCTATACTGTGAACCCTGAAAATAGTTTCCAAAATTGGCATCTTTGTCTTAATGGACTCATTTGACAAGAGAATCAGGCCACACACGAGTAACATATTCCACCACAAAAACTTGACAAAAGTCTCATGGCCTTTTATCATTTTTTCCCCCAGATACATGTGCTGTGCTTAGAATGTTCAGTGAAGTTCAAGGGATGTTGACTAGAAAAGCTGAGGAGAAAGCTCTCTGCTCTCCAATTCATTCTCACTTGAACACCCAGTAGACCATCATTTTGTGATGGTAACACCTGAGTTAATACATATAGGCACCACATTTACTTATGGAAATGAAAAAATTATTTGAGGACGTTTAAATAACAACCTAAATACAGTTAAGATGTCTTTTGAGCTTCTTTATCCACTTCACCATATCATAAACTTCCATGCTAATTCTACCACCTAAGTAGCTCTTACATGACATTGTCCCGGCTGCTGCCACCCTGGTTCACAGTGTCACTTTTCACCCTACATTGTTGAAATGAAATCCTTATTCATCTCCTATCTGTATAGTGTCTCCCTAACACTACCACCTTTGACCTTACAATTCTTCCGAGGTTTTGTTTTGTTCTTTCATTTGGAACATACTCCTCTGTTTCATCATTTTGTTTGACACTCTGTGTTGGTTTCTATGCATTAGATAAAACAGCCACCTCTTTGGGTCATGAAGGAGTGGCTTAGGGCAGGAGACATATTTTATAGTTCAACCATGCCCTAGCTTTTGGTTGTCTCTGAAACCTTTGTGATCGTTCAGGCAGGCTACTTTATTTTCAATGGTTCCCAGTAGTTGAGGGTGTACCCAGCCTTGTCAGAGTCCCAAAGAAGAGAAGCTCAGTCAGCACTCAATTCAGGCTAATTGCAAGCCAGACCCTCAGGCGGAAGCTTTCAAAATATGCCAAAAAAAAAAAAAAAATTACACACGCACACACATAGTCTTATAAAAGCAAAAACCATAAGTCCTTCATGGCCACTAGTTCCAGGTGATCTAGAGGTGCCCCCTGCACAGCAGCCTCAAACAAGTGTATAAGCTTCTGTCTGGAATTTGCCAGAAAGCTGTAGAGAGGCGGGGGTAGTGCGAAATGGCATCACTTGCTTACATTCCATAGTCCTCTAGTTGTGTGCAGAATCTGAAGCCTGCCCCTCAGGCTGAAGTTCCAGGACAAGAAAACAGGCCTCTTTCACAGAAAGCCTGGGGGTATGTTTCAGTCTGCTGTCTGCACAGTGCCCTGGGGGTGGCGGCTGGCCAAGAACTATCTCTGTGATTGTTATAGTGCCCTGGGACTCAGGGATACTAGCGCCTCTGGCCACCAGAGCCAAGCAAGCAAGGGGTATTCCCTGGGCAGCAGCCCCAAAGACAGGCACCAGATGCACCCAAAAGCTCCTCTCCGGAGAGATACCCGCTGTCTGGAGCATGGGAGAGGGAGGGCATAAAGATGATGCCTGCCCTCAGAGGCCGCGGGAAAGGATCACACTCAGCCCTCAGAAGCTGATTTAATTAGAAGCCTGCCCTTCAGGCTCAGCTCTGATGTGGTAGAGAGGCCCGAGCTAACCGTTTCCTATAAGGGCTGAAGGTTGTTCACGTCCCTTCCCATAGTAGGTAAGGAACTTTTCAGTGTCACAGCTGACGTGGCACAGACCATCGGCCCTGTTCGGTTACGCCCCTTACGGCCCACCAACCAATAAAAATACACTTTACTATGAGGACGTATAAGATGTGTATAAAAGGGAAAGCCCTGAGCCTCTGGATAGGAATCCGCTGAGCCGGTGCGGCACAGATAAACGCTACTTCCTGCTTATGGCCTCGGTGTCCGGTCTCTCTGTCCGAGCACCCTGCAACCATGATAAGAAGCTAATAGGCTACTTTTACAGAAAGACTCAGCTCTTGGGTTTCTTACCTTTCACTGTGCCCTGGAGGTGTCAGCCGGTGAAGAACTCTGTCTCCGTTGGTTATAATCCTGCAGAAACTAGGAGCCTAAGCCCTAGAGCCAGAAAACATAGAGGTGTCCACTGGCGGCAGCTGCAAAGTCCTGGGAACCAGACGTAAAATGAGGACACGTGACGTAAAACAAACTCCCAGACGTAAACCCGGGCACCAGATGCCTGTAAAAGCTCCCCCTTCTGGAAGATTTTGGCACTCGGGACTGTGGCTGAGGGAGAGTATAGAGATAGCACCCACAGAGAGAAAGGGCGGGGAGAAAAGAAAAGAAGCCTAGAGTTTTATTTAAAAAAAAAAAAAAAGTGGCATCCACGGGCTGGAGCAAGACGGGAGAGCAACGATGGCTCCGGAGAGCAGCCCGGCAAGCCTCCGAATGTGTGTCAGATTATATGCCTGCCCCTCAAGAAAAAGCTCCAAGACCAGCAAACTAGCCTTTTCTGCACAAAGTCCGGGAGTCACTCTGTCAGCTGCTTAGCACTGGGCCCTGAGGCAGGTGAGTCCAAGAGGAAGCCATTTCTCAGGTTGCTGTTCACCCTTTGTGTCTCTTGGAAGTGAGCCCCACCTGTTTTCAAAGTTGGTTGTTTTGGGAGCTTGTCTCTTAGGTTCATGGCACCAGCAGGGAAAGCGGCTGCTGGAGTAACACCCTTGGACGTGTTTGTGTCTTTCCACGATGCCAGGTTTATTGAGTTTGATAAACTAATCAGTTTTCATGCAGGTTAATAACAACCCACAGAGAGGGGAAGTACAGTCTTATGTGACAGAGTGAAGGGATGACAGTCCTTAGCATCTCCAAAGTGAACTCTTGACTGGTGGTGTAGATGGTTTCACACTGGTCCCAAGGCAGTGGCTAAGACATGCAGGTCTGAGTCTTTGGCTCCTGGCGCACGCATCTGTGATGCTATCAGGTCAGGCTTGAGCAGCGTCTGTCTAAGGTGTTCAGCTTGTATGGACCTTGCAAGATGGGTTCCTTTTGCTTATCCGCCCCTGAAGTCAGGGCTTATCTGCAGCAATCATGGCTGATGCTACTGTGGTTTGGGGAGGTCTGGTGACACCCTAAGGGCATTACTGTCGAGGCTCCCATGGAGTCCATTTTGTAAAGTCCAAAAAGTTTGTGCAGTGCAGGTCTTAAAAGTTGGGGGTACGTGATGTGGGGTTCAAACTTTTCAAAGAGAAGTTCTGGGTTTGGAGTTTCCTCCAGACTGAGGGTCCCCATGCTGCTGGTGGGGTTTATGGCGAGATTGTGTCTCAGGCTCTACTACCTGCTTTGATATGAGCCTCCTCTCCTTTGCTGGATGCTTGGGAGTCATTCTGCCAGTTTTTTCTTTTTTCTTTTTTCCTCAGAGGAAGAGGATTCACTTATAGCTGTAGATTCAGTGTGTCTGTTTGAGGAAGTGAATTCAGAAACCTCTTTGTCTCCATCTTGAACAGGAACTTGACAATTCTTTATATTGTCTCCCCACAGTCTTCAGAGTGATGTTTCTATTATTTGCATCCAGTCAAGCCATGCACCTGCTCAGTATTTGATAATGGCTCTTCTAGACTGTGGCATAAAATCGTGGATATTTTGTTAGGCAGACAAGTATCTCACCAGTGCCTCTTCATGCCAAACTGCTTTTATTTTTTATTTTTATTTTTAAAAAAATTATTTTTTATGATGACATTGGTTAACAAAATCCAATAAGTTTTAGCTATACATTTTAACAATAAGGCATACACACACACACACACACACACACACACACATGCATGCACATGCACACGCACCCATATATGTATTTACACTGTGTGTTCACCTCCCATAAAGTTAGTTCTTTGTCCTTCCACATATTTGTTCCCCTTTACCTTGTCTGCCTATGCCCCCTCTCCACACCCCCCTACCATCTGGTGACACCACTAAGTCTATAGACCATGTCCATGAGTATCTGTTTGTTTGTCCTGTTCATTTGTTGCTTTTAGGTTTATATCCCACATATGTGATGTCATGTGATTTTCAACTTTTTCTGTCTGACTTATTTCGCTAAGCATGATTATCTTGAGGTCCATCTATGTTGTCGCAAATGGCAGTATTTCATCTCTTCTTATGGCTGAGTAATATTCCATTGTATATATGTACCACAGCTCCTTTAGGCAGTCATCTATTGTAGGGCACTTCGGTTGCTTCCATGTCCTGGCCACAGTGAATAATGCTGCTATGAACATCGGTGTGCAAATATCTTTTCAGATGTGGGTTTTCAAGTCTTTAAGGTAAATATCCAGTAGAGGGATTGCTGGATCATATGGTAGATCAATTCTTGTTTTTTTCAAGAACCTCCAAACTGCTTTAAAACAAGTAATGATTTTACAGACCTTTTTGCTGTCGTGAGTAATGTTCCCCTCTCCTGGGATGGCCTTCCCTCTGTTCGTTTTCTCGCATCATTCCCACTCACCTTTCAAGTCTCAGCTCTGATACGCCCTCTTTTGTAATGTCTTCTCTTATCACTCATGTAATGAGAGGGGTAGACATGCTTTTGATTTTATTGGCTCTCTATGGTCAAGGGATTGTTCACATTACTGCATCCCCACCAGATGCTAAGGCATTTACTTGGGTGGAGGATACCCTGTCTTTTCAACTCTTTATCCTCTGTGCTCAGATACAAGTGTGAGTCCAGATGATTATTCACATCGCTAGGGTTAGTGTGTCTTACTTGCAGATATGGTCTCAATAAGATGCTCCTGTGCCAATTGTCTCACCTCTAATATAAGCCATGAGCATCCATTATTCTATAACTCCTGGGTGGTTCCCATTTTTCAGCTGATACAAAGTCAGCCTTCATATAGATGGCACCTCTGCTCTGGTGTGATCACCAAGAAGCCATAAAGAGGAATCAGTCGGCTTAGATAGATAATTGAAGGATGTCCCTTTATATAAAGGACTTTTTCTTCTAGATTGATTTCCTGAGGGCTCAAGAGACTCCTAGAAGACATCCTGGATGTCTTCTTAGTTCTTCTGACTATCTGCATTTTGATCCAAAATTAAGGCACCAAGGACAAGCTTTGAGGGAAGTGATGACCTCAGGGCAAGTGTATTTAATGAGAAATCTCTTCAAGAGTCTTCTGCTGATACCTTGTGCTAAGTGTGCCTGGCCTTGAAGTGATGGAGTGGCTGTGTACCTACTTAAATTAAAAAAAAATAAAATCTCATGATTTACTAAGACTTAGTCTTACAGGTTTTGGCAACCTGATTTGCTCCCTCTTAATTAGTTAATGGTTGGTTCAGGCTGTGACAGCCTCCAACAAAGCTTTAGTTTATACTCAAAGCTTATAACCTTAAAATATAGGCTTTAAAATCAGAGTGGTTAGGAAAAGCAAAAACAGTAAAGTGGTATGTGTTATCCATAATGGTCTCTCCCCTCCTTCCTCTATCATACAAATAACTGTAGGAGGTATTTTTTTTTTCTGCAGACTGAAAAATTGACACTCTAAAAATAAAAGAATTAGAAGTGACTTTCTCAAATTTATGAGTAGTGTTCATTGTAGAGTTAGGATGACAATTCAGACTTTGATTCCAGTTGAAAGTTCATTTCACAGAACACTATGCTGCCTCTTGCAAGATTCATCTGTTAAAAATTATGAGGGGGAAAAAAAGCCTGAGGGAGCAGCTGAACTTGTTGATTAGTATTGCTTAATGCAGCTACACACCCACTTACACCATCCCAGCCCACTGATCAGAACTTTCCTTTTGTGCAACCTTCATAGCCAAAGAATCAATACATCATTAGCTTACAAAATGTTGTTTTCTGGGTATCAGGCGAGTTCCTGGGAGCATTATTTGAGTCATAATGACAGGGGTAGGCCTATAATAAAAGTCCTGAGTTATGCCACATTAAGGCTCTTCTCCCTATGAAGCCGATAAGCTGCTCAAATATTCCCTCGTGTGGCTTCAGACACAGCCATCAAATATTTAGCATGGATTTTGGCTAATGCATCTCACTTATCTCAAAAATATTCTTCTAAAGCAGGGAGCTGGTATTACTACCCTTTAAGAGGTGAGGCAAGAAAGCCTCCAAGAGATTAACTGGACAAGACTTGCATCCTGGAATAGCCAAATCAATTCCTTAGATCCCTTTACAGTAGCCATTCCCTGCTTCCTTTGGCTTCGAGAATTGGCAGGATTTTGAAAATTCTCTTCACGAACTGTCTTTAGCTGCTCTATCCCCAGCCAGAGAGCTCATGACCACTGGCTGGCATTGAACTTCATCATTCTCTCCCCTTCACTACTATTCCTGAGTTTGTGCCTTCCCAAGACTCAGAGGTCCCCTCTCCATCTCTTCCAGTTTTTACCTCCTTCCTTCCCTTCCCCTGAATGACTCATTTTGTTTACTGAGCAGAGTAGCTAATAGAAAGCAGCAGAATTTAAGCTTCCCTAGTACTTGCTTTACATGCTGACAAAATCATTCTTTTCTCTCTCTGTTAAATATTCATGGCTCTCAGATTTTTAGATACAAAGGTACATTTTGTTTTAAAATGTGCTGATCCAAGATATACTGGTTTGCATTGATTTCCTCCTCTTTGCATTTCTATTACATTGGAAATAAAGAGGTTCTCATTCACTTTTCTGAAATATGGACCTGAATTTATCTTTGTTTTTTTTTTTTTAAATTTTTTTACTATTCATTGAAAGGGCTGGTGTTGATAGACATTTTATGTGTTTGTGTGATTTTCTATTTTGACATTACACACACACACACACACACACACACATACACACAGTGAGGGAAGGAAGGGAGGGACAGAGGGCAGAAATGAGAGAGAGAGAGACAGAGAGAGAGAGAAATGACATTTTTTCCAGGCATCACAGCCTAATGTTAATACAATCTGAAAGAGATTTTAACAAAGGTTTGATATATTACAGATTTTACATATTTACAATTTGGAACAAAAATAAAATAGAAATAGATTTACAGAGATGAAGAAGAAGCTCACCTTAGAACAGTTCAGAGACAGACCTATAAAAAATGAAATGGAGCAGAAGTGCCTCCATTTTCAAAGAGAAAGAGTGAGAGAAATGACATGGCATAAGAATTATGGAAAGAGAATAAACAAGGATGAGTGGGAGAAGGGATAAAATGCCTGATTAATTCAAGTCACTTGACAGAGACTTATAACGTGAAATGCAAGTGAACAAAAGTTATAAGGCTTTTAGATTCTGGAAGTTAAATGGGGATTTAATTTTTTTTTTTCCCCTCCAGTTGGTCTCCCACATATTGCCACATGGAATTAAAAGAGAAAACAACCTGGTAAGAAAACAACCAGGTAAGAAAAAAGCTGAGTTTTTCTTATCATGGTAAAGGAACATACTATCTTGGCATACTCTTAGTTAAGTATGGAACTAAGAGTTCCATATATTACAGATTTTGTTCCAAATTGTAAATATGTAAAATCTGTAATATATCTTGGAGTATGGAAGATAAAGTTAGGATTTTTATGAGGTTCTGGAGTCTTTTAATGAGCAATTTGACTGGAATTGGATAAGGATTCTGATATAGTCGTTTAGGATTGGTGAATATTTTGGTTGGAAGTGTTTGGGGGAATCAATTATTATTTAATGCTATCGAAGAGTTTAACCATTTGATGTTCATTTAAATAATTTTTTTGTAGAAAACCTGGAATAAACAATAAAATTATTTGCACTTTTTATCTTCCTGAGCAAGGTTCTTAGAATAGCAAAGTCATGTTGATATAGACAGTAAGCTGTGTGGGTGTAGATGATTTAAGATCTTGATTATAAACTCATAATTAGGAAACACCTAAATGTTTATCTAACCTAGTCTCAATTTGATTCTTGAATTCCCTTGTGACATGCCAGCCAAGTACTCATTTCCCCTCTCAGAGACTGAAACCAGTGCAAAGTTCTAAAGATTGTGGCAGCAGGCACTAGTGGATATTTACTCAAGTTTTTCAAAAATTAATGTAATTGAGATATTCTCCGGATCTTTACTTTTCTTTCATTTTTCTTCGTTTACCCAAGACTGGCTTCATTGTCCTTTACTCTCTACCATTTCTCTCATAGTATTTACTCACTCTTAACACCTGCACCCTCATCATGTGACTTTGTCAGAATTTTCCAGGGCCCACCCCACTCTACCACATAAGCTCTGTTAACACTTCCATGTTTGCTTCCCTACAGCTATCAATGCCATTCTCTGTTTGCTGGTCCAGATTTCTTAGAGTGGAAGTCTAACTTGTCGAACTTATATTTTATACTAGACCATTTCATGAAATGCTGAGCAGTCTGTGCACTGGCTGTTTTAAGGGACAGGTGCCCAACCTTGATCCATGAAATGTAGCCTTGGTGAGACAAGTCTTGGCAACAAAAGTGTGTTATCTTCTCAAAAGGACTACTCCAGAATTATTTTAGTAAAGAACACTGTGAATTGGAAGGTTTTATAGTTTTTTTAAGAAGAAAATGTCGAGGATGTCAACATCATAACAAACATTCTAACTCAGAGGAAATTTACCAATTTTGACTGTCATGAGCATTAGTTTGAGAAGACATAATGTTTTCAAAGTCCTACCATTGTTTTAGATGAGATATTCTTCATCTTAAATTCAAGAATTTGGATACACATTGGAGATTTATGAAGAAACATTTCAGCATTATGCATTTAAGTTTTTATTATCAGCACAATAACAGCTTAGCAGTTAGAAGTGGACCCAAAACCTCTGAACACCTTTTTATTTCCAGGTAAAGTGTTTTGTTTTTTTTTTTGTTTTTTTTTTTTAGTTCCTTCTCCAATTTTTCAATTGACTTCTATGCCATCCTTCATAGCATTTATGAAAATCAATTATGATTATGGGTTTCTTCCACATTAAAATTAAGTGTACTACAACAGAGAGCTTTACTGTCTTGTTCATAAATGTAAAACTTATTGATGAAAAAAATACATAATGAGAAAAATTCCCTACCTACTTTTTGATTTCAGAAAATCCTCTCCCAGGAGGACATTATCTGCATGTTTTTCAGTAGAGGTGAAACCCAACTACAATATTTCAGGAAAAGTAGAAACTAATCTACTAATAAGGTACCTAGATTTTGGAAATAGTTGCTTTCAAATAATGGCTCTTCCGCTTACTATCTGTGAGATTGGGTACAGATAGCTTAACCACTCTGAGCCTCAGCTTATTCATCTGTGAAATGTGCATCCTACCTACATTATTAAGAGAGAGAAATGATAAAGCAATGTCTGATACATGGTAGCAAATAATAGCTATAATTATGTTGTGTATTCTATGTTATTTTACCTTTGCCTCATTAATCATTACCAAGGACATTTGAAATAATACTTCTATTTTGTTATGTGAAAAAAATTGAGGTTCAGAGAGTTCAAGCAACTTTCCTGAATGATACATCTTGGAAAAGACAAGTGTGACACTGTAATTTATAAAAAATACTTATTTGGTTATTCAGAAGACCAGAATATATTTCCTATGTACATTTGGTTTTCCTCCATAGTTCCTACCTCTAACAAATTAATGGAACCCAAGAAGAGGTTGTGAGAAACTCTGATTTATAGCCAGTTGATCAGTAGCACAGGTAACAACCTGATTTGGGGACTGTCATCTGAAGTGACGAGCAGTGTTGTAGGACTGAGCCTTTAACCTATGGAATCTGATGCTATCACTTAGTAGTGTCAGAATTGAGTTGAATTGTAGGACACTCAGTTGGTATTTCAGAATTGCTTGGTGATGTGAGGTGTTCCCCACCCACATTGAACTCACAAATAGGATGGGATTTGGGTCCAGTTATTCACAGGGGTAAGAAGAAGGAGAAGGAGGAAACTGAAAGGGAGGATATAAAATTCAGTGGTTGTCGCCAATGTCAATACATAAGAATTATCCTTGAAACAAATGCAGACATTTATTCTATCCCTTAAATATCTTTAAATCCACATTTTCACAGAACCTCTAGGCAATTTGAATAGTTAGCATGGATACAGGATTTATTCTACCAGGTCTTGTTCTGAATGGTTAAGTGCTCTGCTCAGTGTCTCACAGCTACTGGTGGCCCAAATAAGGTTCAACTCTAGAGGTCGTTATTTTTGTCTCTTACTATACTTAAGTGGCTTCTCTGTGTCAGTTAGCTGTACATCGCATTTTGAGAAACATGGAAATGAATAACTATGGAATACGGAAGCTCAGAGATTGTGGTTGCTGTAGGGAGGTGTGATACCTGGGGCAAATTACCAGGTAGACTCTATCTAAAATTAAATGAAAGGTGGCTGTGACTCATGAAACCAAAAGCAGTAACTTAAAACCTTGTAAAACATGCTCAATAAATATTTGTTAAATAAATAAATACTTATGAGGACAATAGCAAGCTTTCAGTCTTTGGGAAGAGAGACAAAACATTTGTTTAGCCATGGGATCTTTGAAACCCAGAATTAGAATAAACTTTGAAAATCATCAATACCTAGCTCCCTGTGAATGCTACAATTCTTACACCATTTCGGGCCTGTAGTCAGTCATTTAAAGAAGAAAGCAGAGTCTGTCTTGTAGTGAGGAAATAAGAGAAAAGACTGGAAATCTGAAAAACAGATTAAGAGAGCTTTAAATGCTAGAGTCAAATAGACTCTGGATTCTAGACAGGTATTTGATAGACAAGACAAGCCTACGATCGTAGCAGTAATTCTCCAACAGCGAAAAGACATTCATGGACATATGGGGCCAATGTGAGCCTATTGATTTCTCTCAAAATTCCTTTTTATTGCTCATCTTTTCCTGTTAGCTCATGCAGCCAGTGTCTCAGGGACTGCAGCTCCTCTTGGGCCTGCCAATCTGATTGCCATTGAACAACCATGAAATGTGAAGGTCTGTGAGCCCTTTAATTAAACAAATCCTAGTTAATAATGCAGCAGAGATGCTGAGAGTTGGAGTAGGCAGGTGGAAGAGAGAAGGGCAAAATGAGAGAAAGAACTCATGAATGCTGTCTTCATAGAGGGAAAACAAATAGAGTCACTACACAAAATTCAGTCTGAATAACACTCATGAAAGATGTGACTTCAAGAACATACTACTCACCTGGTCAAGGAAATAAACTTTTCTAGTCTCCTAAGATCGAGATTATCTGAGCTCAAGGATTCCTGCTCAGTGTGCAGGAAACTTAAGAGGAGCCTGTTATGGACTGTTTCTAACCCCCCAAAATCCATATATTGAAGCCCTAATTCCCCAATGCTATAGTATTTGGAGGTGGACCCTTTGGGTGGTAGTTAAGTTTAGATGAGATCATGAGGGTAGAGCCTCCTTGATGAGATTAGGGTCCTTATAAGATGATGAAGGGACCAGAGCCAGGAAGAGGGCTCTTACAGAACCCGACCACATTGGTTCACTAAAATTGAACTTCCAGCCTCCAGAATGGTGAAAACAAACGTTTGCTATTGAAGCTACCTAGGTGATGGTATTTGTTATAATAGCCTGAATGAACTAAGACAGGGACAATGAAAACAAAAATGTAGAGAGGTGAGGCTGGAGTAGAGACAGCAAACCAAAATGTGTCATTCTTTGTAAGTCCTGGAAGAGTGCAGTCTTTATGCAAACAAAATTAGAGGACCTTTGCAGATTATTTGAGCTCACTTTCTAATACTGCCTGGTGGGAATGCTTCACCCCTACTGTAACAACTCTGCTTAGGGCCTAGGAATCAGTCTTGTACTGCAAACCCTCATTCCAGGAACTGAGACTCTGCCTTGATTTGAACAAAGCCAACTTCATACCCCTGTTTAGCTTATAGCGTGCAGGGCTTGATTCTCAGTGTTTGAGTCCCAACCAAGAAAAAGTTCCAAGCAACCACAGTCTCCTCTCAGACTAGGGCTCTACCTTTTTTCTCAGGACCTAACAGAACCAGAGTCCTGTTCCTGAACTTGGGGTCCTACTAGAATTTTATTTTGTTTGTTTTTAAATCTCTGTCTGATCATTGCCTGCTTCCTGCTCCGCAGGATATCCATTTATCACTAAATTACCTCCTGATAGTGCATTCTGCCTAGCCATTAACCCATGCTGGGAAGCAGGGGTTAACCAAGTCCATGCTCAGGTTTCATACCTCAGACTGCTTTTTCCTCCAGCACCTGCAGCTGAATCCAACCCAATAGTGCTTATGAATGTCATATTTAGTCTCTGTTTACTAAGTCTAGTCTGTCCTGACTATGATGTTTCTAAATAACTCTTTTTATAACCTTAATGAAGTACCACAGGATAGCCAAAATACTACCCAAAACAATAATGTTCAAATATCAATCAGGCAAGAAAAATAGTAATCTAGAGTAGGCTTTGGTAATTCGCGATGTTTGCGAATAAGAGAAGAAATGTTTTTTTGTTTTTATCTAAAAGTGAGGTAAAGTTAGTTTAGCTCTTTCATTTATTTAATCAGCAGACTTTTAGAAAATAACTGCTTTAGGCCAGAAGCTACTTCAGGTTCTGATATTTTGGCTGCAAACAAGATAAATGTTCATAGAGATTCTAGTCTAGAGGAGAAGGAAAATCTAAGACAAATTGTCGTGTAGGATGAAGTAAGAGTGTTTTAGCGTTGGAGTAGGGCATTCTCATGCATATCTACCTACAGAAGCCGGCTTTAAAGAACCAACTGTTTAAACATGGTCCTGATCTACCTGTTCCACTTTCTAGGCTTTGGGGAATCCCCATACACATGGTCTAAGATCCCACTCAGCTCTGGAAATATCCATGGTGCTGGGTTCTTTCTGCCAGGAATCCTAAGGCATGAGGTAAAAAAGAAAATACCCCCAGAGGAATCGTTTAAGTCGTTTGCTCAGAAATAGAATGGTGCAGGTAGAACCAGAATCAACAGCAAAGGAAAGGGAGATGGATACAGCAGGAGTGTTTCTTCTTTATCTGTTGCTCTGTTTGGTGACATTGCATCCTTCATGAAGACGGCTTTTGTGAACATTTTCCTCCCTCATCTATGGAGTGGAGATATAATTCAATAATTGTCAGCAGTGAGAAATGCATGGAGGGCTAAAGAAAGGAGTTTGCTTCTTGGTGACAATGCATGAGGATCTATTTCCTTTATCAGAGAATTTAGACTCTAATGAATGGATCTTGCAATGCCTATCCATCATCTGCACAGGAAACATAACAAGCCCTACTGCCCCATTAGCCAGCTACCTGGGCCTCTGTCCTATGGATCAGAGTACCGTCCCCAATTTTCTCCCAAGCCACATGTATGTTAGTCTAAAGAGAGAGGAAAAGAAGCCTCAGGGGCTGCCAAAATGATGCAATGAGAAAGTTTTGATGCTAAACTGAAAGAAATCAGCTTTCTCTTCTAGATCATCAGCTTAGTTTATATCCTCAGGTTGGTCTCTCTCTTCATGATGCCCTTTCAAATCCACCCCCTTTCTCTTCATTTGAATCTAAGAAAAATGTGTCACATCTTTATAAATGTTATTTTCCCAAGTAATAAGATGACTGGTAATTTTACTTCTTTTTTATTTGTTTGTTTGTTTTTCAGTATATTCTAAATGATACATGTTCAGCAAGCAGTTCTTTTAAAAAATGTATTTTTCTAAAGTTGTACCAGTGTGGGAGGGTAGATTAGTATAACCTTCTTGTAGAGCCATTTAAAAACATTCTTAACAATTAAAATATAGATTGCAATTATCTTTCAAAAATATACTCCAAAAAATACTCAGAACTGTGCAAAGATATATTTACAAGAATATCCATGGTAATATTTACAAAGCAAAACTGGAAATAGCTTAAATGTCCATCAATAGCCAATTTGTTAAATAAATAAATGATAGTTCTTTCGTATGGTCAAATACTCTATAACTATTAAAAGAAAATGGTAGATCCATATGTGCTGAAATGGAGAGCTCCCTAAGTTGTTTTATGAAATGAAAAAGCAAGATGCAGAGGGAACTTCTAGGATTCTGTTTTGTTCTATTTCTTGGTCTATGTTCGCTGGTTACATCTGAGCATTCAGCTTATAAAAAAATCAAGCAGTAATAACTTAAAATACATGCATTTTTCTGTATGCACCTTATACTTCAAGAAAAATGTTAAAACACCACGTACAGAATATTATATGTAATGCTGTTTGTAATTTCAAAAACAGTAATTATTTATATTAAATGCTTTGATACAACTTCTAAAACATACAAAACTCTAAACAATGATCACCCTTGGAATGAAGGAAGGAAGTTAGGACATGTAGACTTTTACTTTGGGTTTTATACTTTCTATTTGGTTTTCATTTTTTAAGTAAGAAGAAATAAGTAGTTAAAATTAGTTTAAATACTGATACCCATTTCTGAAAAAAATGAAGTAACCTTTCTGTCTTCGTCACTCGGACTCCACTATCAAGCCCTACGGCGGCTTTCCCTGGCTAGATCTATACTCTCCGCCTCTAGAATTCATCACAGTGTGTCTGCAATGCCCTGCTCTCTTCTCTTGGCCTACCAGACTCTTTCTCTCTATATATCTTCCAAGGCCTCCATTCCAAATCCAAATGGGTGAGCATCTGTTAAACAGCTGCTACTTCCAAACTGAGAAAGGGCCACGTTGCAAGCAAGAGGCCAGAGCAAGGATCATTCTGAGTAGGAAATGGCTTGGCAGGGTCTGATGCTCTGGGACCCATCCGAGAGGAAAGATCATTAATGTTAATCTAGCTGAGCTCAGGGTGAGAGAAAACGAAGCTGTGGTTTCTAGAGGAAATGATTTGAACTAGGGCTGGTTTTATTTGACAGAGACGATGAAGAATCACTTGCCTGTGCTAAATGGAGACACGATTTTCCATAATTGATACATGATTTTCAGTGGCCTTCTTTGTTCTGGTGCAGAGGAGCCATAAAGATGCACCGAGGAAGTGGGGTCCCAAAGCCTCACAATTCCCAATGCTATGCTCTATTGTGGAGTTGGGATTTCTATTCTGGGTTGAAGAATTTTAGGATTGCTTACACAAAGCTGGTAACTTTTAGGTTTCTCCAGTAACCCTAAGATCACATCAACTAAAAATGACAAAACTGAAGTTATTCTACTTTGGGCACATAGGAGAAGGCAGGGTTCCTTGGAAAAGATAATAAAAATAGAAGGCAGCAGGAAAAGAAAAAGACCAATATGAGGTGGATTGTCTCCATAAAAGAAGACATAGGCATGTGTCTACAGGAGCTGAGCAGGCTATTGAAGACAGGAGATCTCTCACTCATAAGGTCTCCAGGACTTGGAGCCCACTCAACAACACATAACACACAAATACCAAAGATCCCATTCAACTCTAGCCTAATGATTAAGAGCAAAGGGTTTGGAATCAGGCTGATCCATGCATACACCCTCATTTTAACACTAAGTGGCTTTGTGATCTTCAGTGAGCCCCGAAACTTCAGTGTCTTCATCAATAAAAGAGCAACAATAATATTTATCTTATAAAGTTGTTTTTAGCAGTTATTAACACTGATAAACGGTATTTTCAGAGTTCTTGTTGTTTGCCATGGGACCAATTAGGTAGGTACAATTGTAACCATTTTTGTATATGAGAAAATGGAAAATGTGAGGATATGGCTTGGATAGAGCAGAGATGGGATTCAAACACAAGTCTGTCTGATACAGGAAACCAGTGTACTTTGAACTCCACCTTGTGCTGGGACTGTGTAGTCCTTCAAAATGACAGTGTTGTGCCAAGACCTCTTGAAAATAAATATGTTTAATGTAAGCCTCCATCATTCTCTAAAATCTATGAAATTAATTGTTCTTTCTAGCATCCACTCAGGATCCCCAGGGGCTCAAAACACTAATTAAATTCTCAAGAACCAAAAACACTAAAATTGGTCCACAGCTCACTTTCACATTATTACGATGTCACCCTGCTAGTAACTGGTGACACTATTGGTTAGACTAGACCAGTGCTACTAGAAGGTTCTCCAGGACAGACTCATTAGTAACACACAGAATCTTTTAGCTATACAAATTATGGCTCTACCTCAGATCAATGTAATTAGAATCTAATTTGAAGGTTGGAAGCAAGGAATGTTTCAACGAGCTTTCCAGGTGATTCTTCTACATTTTGAAGTTTGAGAAGCACTGGACCTAGACCAAGGTGTTAGCGCAAATCCTTAGCTATAGAAAGAGCTGGAAGAGAGGTGAGGTCTGTATTCGCCTTGCTAGAGAGAATCTCCTTCCTAAAGGAACGTCCTGGTCCTTTTCTCCAGGTAATCTCAGCCTGAAATTATTTCTCTTTTATTTGCTGTTTGTGGAGTGGAGGGAGGCGTAGGCAGAAGAAAGAGGAATTATAGTTACCTGCTCCCTAAAATCCGGACGAATTTTTCAACCAAGAAGGCTTCAGATAACCTGAAAAAGGCTTTCTTTTTTTTTTCTGTTTTCCATTTTTTTTTCTCTCTCTCTCTCTCTCTCTCTCTCTCTCTCTCTCTCTCTCTCTCCTCCTCCCTCCTCCCTCCTCCCTCCTTCTCTCCCTCTCCCTCTCTCTCTTCTTTTTGAACTTTTTTGAAGTGATCTGTATAGACAAATATGTGCTCTGGATCTGGATCCGCAAAACCGAGTTCAAGTTATCTTCTTTCCCTGATCTTTCTCTTTTATAATCTAGGACCATTTTCTCTCCTCTCTTGACCTCCTCCTACTCTTTCTTAATTCCCTTTAAGTAGCTGGCCTGTTAGGGAAATTAATTGTGAATAAAGTAGACAATGCCCTTTCCCTCAGGGAGAATACAGACTAGTGAGGAGACAATGAGTAAATAAAGAGGCAAATACAACGCAGTGTAACCTTTGAAATGATCAAGGAAACTCTTTCCAGAGGAAGGATTGGCTGGGATGAGACTTGGTTAGGCAAGAATTTTTGAGTGGGGTTGAGAACTGGAGGGAGCATTGCTCAGAAAGCTTAAAGACAAAGAAGGGTGAACATGCAAAGAATTTTAAGAAGATTTGTGCAGAGAAGAAAGGGGAAGGTGACTTGATATGACTCCAGAGAAACCACCAGGAGTTGGAAGAGGAGGGCCTTGAGGAATCAAGAAAGCAGTCACTCTCCCAGAAACAGGCATAGCTGTAGGGAATGGATAGAAGGATGCTATTCTCTACTCTCCTTTTCTTGATCTCAAACAAGAATTTATCGAAGGAATGCGATAACAAAGTTTCTGATCTATTTTCAAACAATGTTTCTGATCTATATTCTGACCTATAGCATTTCTTGTTAACAGAGGAGTGCACCTGTAAGAAATTCAGTAAATTTGAAATTCAGATTTCACACAACACAACTTCCTGGGTTGTCTTTTCTTAAGCCAGGGGTCCATAGGGCAGTGTTCTTAGTAGTTACAAATAGGATCTTTTGAGTTAGCCAGACAGATACATAGCTTCAAATACCCATGTGGCCTCTGCCTGCCTTGCTGTCCTTGTGCAAGGTTAAGCTCAATGGCTTTCCATTTTCTTATCCGTATAATGCAAATGATAAAACCTACATCTATGAATGTTGCAAAGATTAAATTAGGTAATGTATTTTTGTCACAGGGTCTGGGTACATAATAAATCCTCAAGGGTTCTAATTAAAACACTCCTTGTCCTTTTATTTGACTGATCAGCAAGCACTTACTTTCTCCCTAGTCTATAAAAGAGTAAGATGATCCCTTCTTTTTGCTCTATGGGCATTAGGTAGGAAGAACATGATGAATTGTAATAAGTGGGACAGATAATGTTTTGTGGGAATTTCAAGATGAGAAGGTTAATTTCTGGCTGGAGAAAGGGATTTATGGCATAGGCAGCATTTGAGTTGAGTCTTGACGGATCTGCTGAAGAGGAAAAGGAAGCAAGTATAAGGATGTGCTCTGATAATAATTGCAATTTAATGATTGCTTACCAAATTCTGGGCACTGTTGTAGGCACAATACTTGTATTGACTGATTTACTTCTCATAAAAACCCTAAGAGATGGATATCGTTATTGTCCCCATCGTATAGAGCAAGAGACAGCAGCATAGAGAGGTCAAGTAACTTGCCCAAGGTTATGTAACTATTAAACAATAACGCCAAGGTTTGATTCTAAGTAGTCAGCCAAGGAGGCTCTTAACCACTAGACTCATATTTCTGTTCTAGTTAATTAATTATAGCTCCATTTTAGTACAAATTAATTTAAAATGGTAAATAGAAGAACTTGGCTGGAGGTTAAGGTGCTTGGAGGGGATTATTTGGAGAAATTACCCCAGAGAAAGAGATTAAAGTCTCTTTTAGGGTATACAGGTGAGGAGCAAAAATTTCTGAGAAGAAACATTTAGAAATAATAATTTCATGTGGTAGAAATAAGCCCTCTGGTACCCTTATTTCACTGCCTCACATTTTTATGAGCTAAAATGTATTCCGCTCACACAAACCACTTCAACATCTTTTGTTTTTAATCTTTCCGACATAGGGAACAAATTTAACAATGAGATTCTGTTTCTGTTCTGTACATGTGGAATAATTAAATTTGCATCCCACTTCTGCATTGGATCTGCTATTTGAAGGGAAATGTATCAATTGGACACATGCTCCATGACTTCTAGTCTGCAAATAAGCCATTTGGAAGAGGGGGGAGGAAAGGCAGCATCTTTCTCCCTAGCAATAATCACAGTAAAATCTTCATTTAGAGACAGCTTGTTTGAGGCTGGATTAATTCTCATTTGAGAGGGGCCAAGGGGCAGGAAATGAAAGGGAGGAAACTGGAGAGAGGCAAAGCATAATTATGGAAAGTTCCAGAGGACTCTGAAAGGTGGTTTGTAAGAGAACTTAACTGGCAGTTAAGAACCTTGGTCTCAAAGTGTTGGGGACTTCTTTGAATCTCTGGCTTACTTCCAAGGTCCTAATATCGTTTTCCGCATAGAACCTAGGAACTTGGCCTGATTCATGGAAGATACAAATGTTTTAGAGTAGAATTAATTGATGTATGGGTTTGGAAGTGAGGAGATGAACTTGGGTTTAAATGTGTCCTGCCATTCTGTGTATCTCTGAGACCTCGAGCAACTTCCTTGCTGTCTCTGCAATGCTTTCCTTCCTTGTGAGAAAAGTGCAGGATAGTTATTTCTATTTCTCTTGAAAGTACAAACTTAAAAAAAAATCTAATGACACATATTAGGTGCTTGATAAATGTCACAATTTCTCTTTTCAGTTTCACTCTACATTTCTGTGCCTTGAATGTACCACTCATTTCCTTTAAATAAAGTCTACCCTACTTCTAAAATTAGGAGTGGTAGGGGGGAAAACTGATATGGGAGGAGAAGCAGCTCACTTAAATGACCATAGTCTAGGTCATTAATCAGGATAATTTCATTAGTAACTAAGGATATTGTATTAAAAATAAACTCTCACCTAGTGACTCTCTTCATTCTCTTACCTCAGCATATATTTCTTTCCTCTACTTTCCTCTACTGGTCTTCTCTACTGTTCCAAGAAGTTAAATATGTAAACGTTAACCATTTTTATTTTCCATAGGCCTGTAATTCTGTGGGAAATAAAGAAATGAGAGCAGAAATTGTCTCACTTGTTAATGCCTGTATATATCACTGTTCCCCAGCCTATAACCTAGAATATATGTTAGAAAAAAAATGTGTAGAATGAATGAATGAGTGAATATATATATTTTTTTCTTCCACGCTATGGTCTTCCAAACCTAAGGTTTTTGAAAGAACATAGAAAGAAAACAGTAAAGAATGTTTGACCTGACTGGGATGAAGTAAAGACCAGTTCTTATTTGGTCAAAGAGATGTTCTAACCTGCCCCTCCTCATCCCAAATTCTGGAGATAAAATTATTTTCTGACTGAAAATCGCGTTTTTTAAATATAATTCCTTCTACATTGAACACTAGCCACGTCATCAAAATACAGATTCCTCACTCTCTAAATAAGAATAACGATAACAATATTTTTGTAACTGAAAAGTATTTTTTTGTTTTTTGTTTTTGTGTGTTTGGGAAACACAACTGTCTCGAGCATTTAACTTTCCTTGCCTTCTCTTCCCTCTTCTCCCTGTGGCATGGAGAATAGATCAGAGAGACCCAGAGTGGAAACAGGGAGACCAGTTAGAGACAATAGAAGTAGTCTAGGGGATCTACGATGGCAGCCTTGACCGGAATGGAACCAGAGGAAATAGAAAGAAGAAATATATTTTTGAAGTAGACCTGAAAGAATCTTAAGAGCTTTGGAAGTAGAGAATGAGAAAAAGGAATTTGAGGTGTTCGGTCTGAGCTAACAAGTAGATACAGGTACCATTTATTGAAACTGAGAGACTGGGAGTATAGGGGGATGAAAAGCCTTTTTAAATATTTTTAGGAGGTTATGGGGCTAGTGAAATATGCACATCACATGCGTTTACCTTTTCTATTTGGACATACCATTTGTGATGCCTATCACATCAAAGAGGAAATTTCTGTTTGACAGTATTATAAATCGGGAATTCAAAGGTGAGCTCTGGAGTGGCAATGAATTAGAGCTTCTTCAACATAAAGTTGGTATTTAAAGTCATGATATTGAATGGATCTTCTTAGAAAATTTTATCCTCTTCTCTTTGAAGAAAGACCAGTCTCAACCAAGTCCAATGGGTGTTCAAGTTTCAAAAGTGGACTCATATCCCTCTTGCGAAACAATAATATGTACTCTAAACTCATATATTCAAGGGAAAATATTGGTAAAAGTTAACGATTTGAAGGCACTGTTACTGGAGCTTAATATTAAGAATAGTTGAAAAGTTTTTAGAATATTCTTAGACTTATAGAAGTCTAAATTCTATAATCATAGAATTTCAGGGTTATATGGTAACTCAAGAAACTTTTAGATTATTATTCCTCTAAAGAATAACTCTATACAACATTTCTGGTAAGTTATCAAAAGTCGGTGCTTACACATTTCCTGTGATTGGGCGCTCACTACATTGTGACACAGTTTGAATGCATGTACTTTTATTATTTGGCTCTTAAAGAATTAGCATAATTATCCTTTCCCATGATAATGCTGTAGATATTTAAAAATAGTGATTGTATCTCTTTCTTTTCCACCAGCATGTGGAAGAGATGTCACTAAATCTTTTTCAACCTTTTATCCTAAGTCATGATCACTTTTGTTCCTTTATATCCCCTTCTTCATTCTCTAAATGAACTATCTTTTTTCTACATAATCCTCAAAAGTTTTGTATTTTAAGATATGTTATAATGTTAAAATATTTCTGATGGTCAACAAACGAGATGTTTGGTTGAAAAAGACTCTTGGAAGTATTGTGAGATGACAAGGGGAGATTAGAGGTCACAGACATAAGTCAAATGTTTCTGTTCTCCCTTACAACCATTATAGGTGCATGAGATAATTCATTTTCCCAAATACGGGGAATATTTTAGCTACTCATGTTTTGGCCTCAGCTCATACAGTAGAGATAATTTTCTGTTATTTTTTAACTCTTCGAGCTACCTACTTTCTTTCTTCTTTCTATAGAAAGGAGGCAAGACTAATCTAAATAACTATTTTACAAATAGGCAGAGACATTGATTAAAAAAAATAATGTTTATAAATGAGATCTTCTTACCCTCTCTTGCCTTTACATAGTGAGCAACTCAGCTAGGCAGACCTATGTGCTTCATCCATGCAGCTGACGGGGTAACAAATTAGGAGACTACTCTTCAGAACTTCCTTAGTTCATCCTCCTTTTGCAGGCATCTCTGAAGATATCAATTTCTATATTGAGATTTAAAATAGGAGGGAAGTTTGAGGCCTGGTTTAACTTCATATTTAATTTTTCATATAATTCATATAATTTTTCACTCCCTTTTTTCCCAGAGCCTTACAAAAAGAGATCTAGGTATTCACCCAGTGATTTATAAACAGGTATTTCACTTCCTATTTAGTTAATTTTATTTTAACATATATGGCGTTGGTTAAAAGTGCCAAAGGCAGACTGGTGAGAAATATTCCAATTTCCCCCAACAAGCATGAAACATTTTCCATCTTCCACAAGTGAACCTCATTGATGAAGCTTCCTGATTTATACAAACTCATCGATTTCCTTTCTCTGTTCTCTTCATCATTTATAGCCCATAACCATAGGCTTAAGTGCTAAATTATTTTCTGTCTCAAATATGATAGTAATTGGTTTATTTCCCCTAATTAAATTGTAACATTCTTGAAGGTAGAACTAGATATTATATTTGAATACTTTTATTTTGTAGCCCCCTAAGGGGTGAACATGGAGCTGACAATCTACTATAAAGTCCACAAAGAATTCTATTGATATTATATTTAAAAATTACCACTTGCTATGAAATTCATAATGTTCAAAATCCAGGTTTTCTTTTTTTAATGTAAATACTGTTCTCATATATGAAGTCATGTATTGATAAATGGAAGGCATTAATAAAATGCGTGGTATGGGGGTTTTGAAGGTGAACTGCATCAAACTTAAGATAGGCTTTGTACATTCAATTTGAAAAATTACTCTGCCTCCAAAAATCCAAAGAGCATTATTATTTTCTTGTTTTAATACAAACAGAGCAATCTCCTCCCCCTCCTGCCTCTTACCCACCCTTGTGCTTCTATTTCTTCGCTGACCTCTCCTCCCACCTTCTCCTTTGCTTTCCATACCTGAATTGCATGCCATGGAGATGCATACAAAATATTTCTAGTTTCCAAAATACAATCCATGAACAGTTCTTATATATTGCACAGAAATGAATCCATTTTAACTGGGGAAGTAGATACATCAATTTAAGTGGAAGATTTTTGACAGTTTAATACAAATTAAGTCCACTTTGTTCAATTAGAGGGATCTGAGAGGGGATGTAGGAGGATGATGGGGGCGGTAAACATTTCCTATTAGTGGAAAACAAATGCACTTCTACACATTAAACTCATCTGTGGTGTTTTTAACTTTTAAAAAAGGCGACATCATAACAAGTTGCTAATTTATGTTCCCTCAGCAAATGGTAAATTACTCACTTCATTTTATATTGTTCTTTCTTTGCTTTTGGCTGGAGCCTGAAAGTGCTGAGGGATTATAGGCAGAAGGAAAGAGGAGCAACTCTTTTTCCAGCTTTAGAGTCAGCTACACTATATTGGCCATAATTCATTTAACGGAGCTTTTGCTAAAAGGCTTGATCAATGCATTAATGGCATTGACAAGTCTAGGATGCTGAATTTGAGATGAAAAAGCCTGTATGTACCATACAGCATTTCTGAGCATCTAAGGGTTTTGTTCTATTTTAAGATACAGTGTTCAAATTGTGTTTGTCATAGTTGGACTTTTGAAGATGAATCTAACACACTACAAATCTCTGCAGGAAAACTTTAAAGCAGTAATCAGAAATGATAACACCTACAAAACTTTAGGTAATAAAGTCAATGAGGTAGAAAGACTGGAGTAAGACAATAGGGAGCGGTAGGAGCGAGGTATAATTGGAGAGCATACATTTTATCTAAAAGGAGAAATAAAACAGTATTTAGCTCTTGCTCATTGTCGTCATGGGGAAAGTACAGGCATAGTTTTATTGGATTTTCTAGTTTTTCAGAAGAATATAAACAAATCCAGATTATATGTGAAATCTTCCAATTTTTAAATGTTGGCTCAGGCCATATAAGACATGTCTGGGGCTAAATTTTATTCATGTGCCTCCATTATGTGCTACTGTTCTAGACCATTACACAGAGCTGGCACATTTACACTGTGCTTGACACTGCTTCCCTCTCCTGTGTCCATGGCAGATGCTGCTCATTGATCATAGAATTCTTCCCCACAGAGTCTAGACATGAACTTAGAATTCTTCTTTAACAGGCACTTTAAAGCACTTACTACCAACCACTCAGTATCAGTGCACAAGAAGACATCTCAGACAAAGGGGACTTAGTCATTGCATTCAAAGATTTTATCATGCATGATAGAAGACTTCCAAACTTGAATAAAGAATCGTCAGACACTAAATTACAATAATTATACTTCATTTGTTTGATTGTCTTATTCAACTTATAAGTCATGTTCAAATATATTTTTCTAATTAGTTACTAAGATTCTTATGATATGGGACAGAAATTGTGTCTATATTAAAGCAGAGAAAATAAATATTCAGAGAAGTTAAGCGAGTTGCCAAAGATCACACATCTAGTAATTAGAGACAAAAAAAAAAAAGAAAAAGAAAAAAATAGTAGCTCAGGGAACTGGAGATCTGTATTTTTAAAAAATCACAGAGAAAAATCCATAGGGAAAGAAGAATTAAGCTCACAGTACTGAAGCGAAAGGAAGCAGTGAAAGTTTCCACTGAGGGCTCACTTAATCTACCTGTATCACCCTTGATTCCCAAGTGCAGCTGAAGAAAAAAATGCCTGTGCTTGCCAAATACACCACCGTCATTAGAGTTAAGTGACCATTCCTTATACTTGATTGTGACCTTTCTCATACTCTCTCTGTTGGCATTAACCAGAGATTTGGAGAGAGAGAAAGCAAGCCACCCTGAGACCATCAGATCAGAGAAGGCAGCAGTTGTATTGTTCCTTTTACCTTTATTTTCTACCTGGGTAATTGTATTGCTAGTCCACCGTGATGACCATGCAAGTGTTTTTCTTACGGAATTTCTAAAATAATTAGTCTGGTTCCTTCCCACATGAGTGAGAGAGAATCATTGGATAGGGGCATAACCATCATTTGTTTTCAACAACAAAAAAACAATTCCATAACCCCTGCCACCACTCCCCAGTTACAATGCAGCTGTGATGATGATGATATTGATGAATGGTTTTATTTGTAGTTCTTCCCATTTGTGCATTTTTAATGAACTATAACATGCTTCACATATTGTTTTCCATTTGATTGTCACAGAAAAACCCTCTTAGATAAGCAGAGCAGGTAATATGAGTGGTAGAAAGATCGATGCTTACAATCTTCACCAATTAAATGTCAAAATCAAATCAAATAAAAGCAATAGCAAAGGTTAACATTTGCAATGCGGGAACATGGAGAGGGAGATCATAAGACAAATACTGGTAGATGGCAGAATTGTACAGTGATTTATTCATTGTTAGAACCCCAAACACAAACACCCACTCACTTCAGCAATTTTTGGCTTTTGAATTCTTAGATTAATAATCTTTATGGTTACCAGAGTTGATTAGATTAGGTCTAGCCGATTGCCCATGCTGACTTTTAGAGAATGCGGCACTACTTGTGCACAGGATAAGGTATGGAATTTTCTTCGAAATATTTTTTTCTCAGCCCCAATTTTATAATATCTTCAGGACATGTTTTTGTGTTTGGTGAGATTCTTCAGTTCTGCTATAGTCCTGAATGCTCGCCATATCCCAAAAAATGAAATTTGTTCGGCTTTTGCTGATGAGAATGTAGTCTTGGTTACTTTCAGTAATTCCATTTATTCCCAAAATATCTACTCAGATATTCTGGCATTACTTATGCCAACTCCCAGGTCCCATTTTATTGAAAACCTTTCCATTTTCTACTTTGAACTTATAGCTAATATTCCTTTAATAAACTTACGTCAAGAGTGCTTGCCATTTTGGCCTACATCACAAATATTTTAATAACTTCTTATATAAAGCTATTTATTTTATACCATAGTTAATGCTACTTTTACTAACTCGTGGTCATCTAATTCATTTTAATTATTTCATCTACCCATTTATCCATACTACCAGCTATGCATTCATTTATTCATCTATCTATTCATTCATGCTATCACTCAAAAATATTTATTGAATGATAGCAATAAGCCAGAACCTAGAGAACAAGACACAGTCCTTGCCTTTGGGAACTTATTGTATAGTGTAAAGATCTCCACCAAAGTGGTATATATTAATGCACATGACAGTTTTCAAAAACATGGACAGGGGGGTCTCATCCTAGAAATTCTGATTCGGTTTGTTTAATGTAGGGCTCAGACCTTTGAACTTCAAAACAAACAAAAAAATTAGATAATTTTGGTATACAATCCAAAATAAGAAATGCTTAGTTATTAATCTCACACTAGTAATTTACATTATTCCTTTTTTTTTCACTGTGATAGCTAAAATGTGGGATAGCTTAATGAAGTTTCCAGGATCACAACTAGAAAAAAAATGAGAAACAGATGGCTACCATACAGACAATATTCTTCTACCTACAGTTCTGCTTTCACATTACTTGCTTATCAAAATACTGCTTTCTTTTCTTGACAAAAAAATTAAATTTGAAGTTGATCAGTCTATATAAAATGATGAATTTATGTAGTATACAAAATCATGAAAAATGTGAACAGCATCCCAAATATGATAAGCAAATATTTAGATTATGAAAAATGCTATAGAACAGGGGTCCCCAATCCCCGGCCTGTGGACCAGTACTAGTCGGTAGCCTGTTGGGAACTAGACCACAGAGCAGGAGGTGAGCAGTGGACCAATGAGCAAAGCTCCATCTGTATTTGCAGCCACTCCCCAGCACTAGCATCACCACCTAAGCTCCACCTCAGATCATCAGGCATTCGATTCTCATAGGAGCACCGGTCCCTCGTGCCACAAAGGTTGGGGACTGCTACTATAGAACACATAACCTTATTTTTTTAATAAACACATTGCATGAAAAAATATAGAGGTAGAGCCTTTAGACTAAAAGAAATTTAAGAGACGTGTCGACAAATTACAATGTATGGACCTTATTTGGATCCTAATTTAAACAAGCTATAAAAAATATGAGGCAATCAGGGAACTTTGGACATTGAGTTATCTGATATTATTAAAGAAGTTTTGTGAATTTCTTTTAGGTCTAAAGTATTTTGTTTTTTAAAGCATCATTTTATTAGAGATGTCTATTAAAATATTTATAAAAGATAACATGTCAAGGATTTACTCTAAATAATCTGAGAGGAGAAAGGTTGTGGGTACATATAAAACAAAATTGGCCCTGAGTTTAACTGTGGAAGCTGAAAGATTGATGTGTGTGGCTCTTGTTCTACTTTTATATGCATCTGACATTTCTCATAATAACACCTTCTTTAAAAAAATACTACTTATGCTTCCTGGGAGAGTGAAGTCCACTTGAATCTGAGGCCCTAGGTAGTGCCCAGCTCTGGCGATTCACACAGAATGTGAAATTTCATTGTTTGAAATGGTGCAGATGGCAAGTGAAGCAAAGTTCGAATCTTTACTTCTTTTGTCCTCTCCACTTCCATGTCCAAGTTGCTCAAGCCAGAAGCTTGTGTCATTCATGTTATGCCACGCCATGTCCCTCAACCCCTATCTCTGTCACTTCTGGACAATTTCTAAGACTTATCACCTGTAACTCAAAATATTTTTTGATGTTTTGAGAATCGTGAGACTTTCCCCCTCATTCCTACTGCGACTGTTTAGCCCATGATCTCTTTCCTGACGGCTGTGCCTTCGAACTGATTTATCTTCCTCTCATCTTGAACTTCTGAACATGTAAGCTTGATGACACCACATTTCTACCTCAAACTTTTGAGATAGAACTATATTTAGGAACAACTTATTTTATTTGGATCCTATTAAAATAAGTGGAGAACTACCAAATGAGTTCCCTTGCCCATCTCTCTTATTTTGATTCTTCCTCAAAGTGCTTCAAACTTACCGTATAGGATAATAGTATATGTGCATTTCCACCTTTTTCTCTTCACGGTCTACAATCATCTATCCAATGTGGTAGATTATTTATTTATTTTTATTGCTCTCTGTATTCATATTATTTTCCAGGTAAATCTGCAGTGCCTTTCCACTGTGGGTGAGATGTACTTTCCTGTTTTCTGACTACAGATTTGGCTACATAACTTCCTTCGGCCAATAAAATGTAGTGAAAATGATAGTGGCCATTCTGCGATTCAAGCTTATATATTGTTCTTTGTGCTCTTGCACTTTAGCACACATTGTAAGGACATGCCCAGGCTGACCTACTGGCCCCAGGAGAATTATAAAGGCACAGGGGACAGAACCCCATTTCCCCTAATCTAGCTCAGGAGACTCCTGAGCAGCACTCAGGCTCAAGAGCTAAGTCAAAGGCCTATTGATGTATGCTGTTGTTATTATTTAGCTGTTTTCTACTCAGCATTGTCATGTTCATAATTGATTCACCCACCTTGGGCAACAGGATTTGCTAATTCCTACCATGCCTCTCAGGGTTATGGTTAAAAAGCTTTATGTATCTTGCCCAGCTCTGCATTTATGGCTTAGAAGTAGTTTGATCTAGGATAGCCACTTCATCTTATAGAAACTAATTTTCCTTAATTAAACAAAGTTTAAAAACTCCCTTTTTTTTTGTCTCCCTCAAGTGAGAATATACTAAAGTATGGGATGTGAAAAATAGCTTTTACAAAGTATGGAGGACCTGAGCTTTATGAGCCAAAAGACACTTTCTTCAAGCTTCACCTTCCAGTACCTCGGTCACCAGTCAACCGTCTGGACAATTTGCTCCATGTCCAAACAGCGACAAACCTATCTAGGCCCAGAATATTTCTTTATAGGTGGGATTTATGGCCTTATAAACTCTGAACCACTGTGTCTGATGAAGAGTCTTACAGATTTGAGTAGTACCCAATTTCATAATTGCTGGAGTAACTCAATCATTTTCAAATATGCAGTTTCAGCAGCCGGAGAACACGTGCAATGTGTGGGTCTTGCCAGGTGTGCCACCGCCACCATCAGGTTGGCCTCCTCTCAAGTTTCTAAGTGCTGCAGAAATCTAGAACAAATAAGCTGATGAAGTCTTTATTACTATGTTTTGCTTTGCTAAGTTGGTTTTCCTAGGTACATAGAAGGGAGGAAAGACTGATCTCAGCTCTGCAGAGATATGAATTTAAAGAGAGTTAGTGCCACTTTTTAGTTTTCCATGTTAAACTTCCAGTGGAATAGATATTTATATTTGTGTATGAGCATGGAGGAGAGGTAGGAGTTTGGGGGGAATAAGGAAAATTAAAGGTAGAAGAAGCCTTTTTTTTCTTCTTAATGTCAGAGATTTTAGGTTTTAGTCTAGAAAATAACTTAAAACTACTTTAGATTTATGAAATGCTCCCCGGTTATTCACACTTCTCAGAGATTGAACATTGTATTCCCTTTGTTTTTCAAATCTTTGTTTTCTTCTTTTTTTCTCCTGTTCCCCTCCCTTTCTCTGCTACACTCTCTCTCTCTCTCTCTCTCTCTCTCTCTCTTTTGTTGACAACTCATTCTTCAACTTTTAATTTGGATGAGAATGGAAGCAGTTAAGAGTTCAAGCTTTAGAGACAGACAGACCACCTGATACTAAGTGGCTGAGTCATCTAGGGCTTAAGAGGTGGGTCACACATCATCGAATCTGCTTTACAAATTGAAAATTGAAGCGCTTGGTATATCAGTGTGGTCTGTGCTTGGCACATAGAGCTGCCTAAGCATTTGCAGTTCTTATTAAATATCCTTTTCTTGGAAATTTTTCCAGTCCCTGCTGTGGTCCCCTACAGCATTCATTTTCTCCATGTTTCCCATTAAACTGTAATGAAGGGGAGGAACCATAGCAGTCAGCGTTTCATACCAAGAACTTAACATAGCGCTGGTCACATCATAGGCACTAACCACTTTATGAATGGTGAAACACATAAGTGGAATCATAAAATCGGGGGAGACGTCAAAGGTCATCTCCTCTAACCTAGTTCCCTTCTTTACGTTGTTCTTTCATACCTTATGCTGAAACACCTACTGTGTACCTACCAAATATATTCCAAACAGCTCTAATTCCTAGAGGAGTTCTCTTTATATTGAAGTCACTTTTTCCTGTATGTGTGTGACTTCTCACTATTTGGATTAGGTCTAAAGCTTCAGCCACGTAGCTTGTCTTCACCATAACATGTCTTGAAAGTTCTGAAAGCAGCAGATACTGTTTTAGCAAAGCCTTTGGCAGATTAGCCGTCCAAAATTTCTTCCATCACAGCTCTTTTTCCATAGCTTAAGAATATCACATACTTCCTCCATAGGCAGCTCATTACCAATTTCAATAATGTATGTACAAGTATATCAACACTACCCAAAGTACATTCTAGGGAATGCTGTCGTCACAAATGTTAGAAGATATGAACAAAAAATTAAAAAGTTACAAATAAGTTTGGGAAATACTGTGGCAAACAACATTAAATTGTGTTTTCTGTAAGATTTCATAGAATTTTTAATATTCTAATGTGCTTTCTGAATCTCCGAAGGCTCTTGCTGTATCCAGCCTGTCTCAAAATTATTTGACTAAAGAAATGATTTATTTTCCTAGGGCATCTTACGTGACTACACAATCACTGCCTCATAGAGTTTTCTTTTGTGGCTGTGCAACCCTTCTATCATTCTCCATTTCTTCACTCTAATTTTTATATCTTTATCTGTTATGGACTGAATTGTACATCCCCCAAACTCGTATGCTGAAACTCTAACCTCCAACATGACTGTATCTGGAGATAGGGCCTTTAAGGAGGCAGTTAAGGTTGAATGAAGTCATAAGGATGGGGGCTTATTCAACAAGACTGCTGTTCTTATAATTTATAAGGATAAGAGGCACCATAGATCTATGTCTCCTCGTGCCCAGAGAAAACACCATGTGAGGACACAGGTAGAAGGTGTCATCTACAAGCCAAGGAAAGAGTTCTCACCAGAAATGAACCCTGCTTGGATTTCCAGACTCCAGAACTGTGAAAATTTTTGTTACTTAAGCCATCAATCCCTAACCTTTTTGGTACCAGGGGTCGGTGTTCATTTGATAATCTAATGCCTGATGATCTAAGGTGGAGCTGAGATGGTGTTTAAGCACTGGGGAGTGGCTGCAAATAGAGATGAAGCTTCTCTTGCTTGCCCGTCGCTGACCTCCTGCTGTGCGGCCTGGCTGCTAACATGCCACAGACTAGTACTGGTCCATGGCCCAGGGTTTGGTGTTCCCTGATTTAAGCAACCTAGTCTGTGGTATTTCGCTATGGCAGCCCTAGCCAACTCATGCACTATCTAATATTATACTCTACATTTGTTTGTTTTTCTGTATCTTCTAGAATATAAGCAATTTGAGAACAAGGACAACATATCTCTCAAACCACTAATGTATCCCCAACTTGTAAAATAGTACCCAGCACATAGTAGGTTGTCAATAAACTTTCATTGAAAATATACATAAACAAATGTTAATTATTTATATTGGTCAATCAAGGGTACTAATGATTGTGGTTAATTTAAAAAAAAAATCATAGACATATAGTTTCGAAGTTTCTGAGATGTCATCTGATCTAAATTGCTTCCCCCAGAGAACATTGTTCTTTGTTTGAACATCTCTGATAAAGGGGAGTCACATCTTTGAAATAGGACATTTTTATGCCTGAATGTATTATCATTCTTAGGAAAGAAATTCCTTTAGTGATTACAAATACCATGTCATGATAGCAGCGCTGCTCGTTCCCCCTTTGGTCCAATTCAAATGTTATGATTAATACTGAATTTGGGAGCCATAGTAACTTGTTCCCAGTAACTTCAGATCCTATAAAACTGGACTTCTTTTCAGTCATAACTGTCCTGTATTATATTACTTCATCAGACTAGTTCCATTTCTGTATTTTTAACCTCCTATGTCCTGTAGACATGCAACATTCTCTTTTATAAAAGTAAATAAATAAACAGATAATCATCCTTTACCTTATATTCCTCTCCAGCCACCATTTGAATTATTTCCTTTGAAGACTATTACCAACCCCCAAACAGCTTTTTTTTACTCTCTCCACTTCTTCGGGTTTTCACCCCCTTCTCCTTCCTCCAAACCCAGACTCAACTAAAAATTATCTTGCCAAGTTAGCCAGTATTTTCTAATTTCAAATCCACTGAACAATTTTCTTGAACCTTTAGCAACACTTGATACTGTCACAACAATGACTTACCATTGTCTTCTTAATGTCATATTCATGTGGTGCTTTATTGGCCTGACCACTATACTTATCGAATGTATTTATTGACTCCTCAATTTATTCTTTCCCTAAATAATGATGTCATCCCTGGAGTTTTTGTTCTCTCTCTCATTAGCATGATCTACAGATCCTTGGGTGATATTGTCTACTCTTGGGGTCACACTGGCTGCAAATCTGACCCTCGAATCTGTGTTTCTTGACAAGATCACCACAGATATGTTCTTCGTAGATATTATCATAGGGGGTAATGGCGTTTCGTGGTAAGAACACAGCCACTATTTCCAAAATATTCCTCAGTATCTCTCCTTTTCCACCTCCTTTTATTGTTTTCACCTTCATTCTCCAATATATAAATCTTATATGTCCATGTGTTTCTTACTCTGGCATTGATATTCCCAGACATTGACATCAGACTCTGGAACTTATCCAGGGCTCCTAAATCCTTCTGCACCACCTGCTTCAGAAGCAGCTGGTAAGTGTGCTTGCTCCACTGAGAGTACTCAAATTACCCTGCAGCCCATCCTCTCCCTCAGTGAATGTTAGAGCCTTATTTGGTTTCCAGTCCTCCTTGCACTTTTAGTCACAGGTCTCCAAACACCCTTTTCCAAAACTCTGAGGCAATTCTAAGTTTTCAAACTTAGTGGCAGAGCAAGCTGTTGAATGTCAGACATTCAAAGAAAACCTGGCTAATCAATAAGTTCCCAAAGAGATTCCATTCACAACTTACCCATGAAGCCCCCAGAAGACATAGAAGAGCTAAGCTTTTTCTGGATGAATATTTGATAAAAATAATTTTAAAGGTGTTTAAAAATTTAGCATGAAAAAAAAAATTTGCTTTTTTCAACTACATGGAGTCACTTCATTGTTTTGACAGCACTGACTGAATGATTTGAGCTGAAGGGATGAAGTGGGAGGGGTAGTTTTGCTTAATTTAATCCTCTCCCCCTTCCTGCCACCTCTGAGACAGCACATTAATCAGCCTCAGTTGACTGTCTCATTTCTCTCTTAAATAATACTTGTACCAAATGTGAGATGATGCATGTGTTTAATTCCTAAAAGAGATTGCTCCAGATACAGAGTTCACGGGGGAAAAGATGCAATTATAGAAGTGTGGTTGCAGGAGGCTGAGGTGGGCGTAAGGATGCTGGAGTTTTATTTCTTTTGTTTTAATTGATTTCTTGGATATCTTGGAACATCAGTTCTCAACTAACAGAGCTGGAATAGGCCTTACAGAACACTTAGTCTGAAACCCTGATTTTACAAAGGAGAAACTGAGGCCCAGAGAGATAAGTGATAGTACCAGCATGAGGGACTCTGGTCTTCTGATTCTTATCCCACCAAATGATTTACTAAGCCATGTCATTTGGATAAAATGATAGCATTCTCCTTAGGATCTATTTTCCCAGAACATAATCTTTGCTCAATTCCTTGCCAGTTGACCACTACTTTATTAAAAATGCCTTCAGTTTAATGATAAATTCATAGTTACCAAAAGCCTTCATACTTTTTGGACATTGTGAACAATTTACACAGTGGACACTCACATTTTTCACAAGAGTTTCTTCTGTGACAGCCAACTACCTTAGATACTTTTTAAAATATCTTTGGAGCTGGCTCTACTTAAAGTTCCTGACTTTTATATTCAGTCTTGTGACAATAAATGTTTAACAACTGGTTCCCTAGAGTAGTCAGAGGAAAGGGACCTGCTTTGTAGTGTTTGCTGATGTTCATGGTTTTAATACTCCCAATATGGCCCAGATCAAGCTGCCAATGTGATAAGTCAGGGAATACAGAGTTAGGAAGAAATATTTCTCATTTTTTTCTTTCTTCACAGATTTATTCATTTAGACACTTATATATTTTATTTAATTGACTACCACTTATTTTATTCTTAGAATTTCTCTTTAGTTTCTACCCAGCATTTCCACCCTTTCTGTGCTATATGCCCTTTATATTTGCATGTGACTCATATTATTGTCTTCACACAACCCAGCCCCTTTTAATTTGCCATTTTGGGCATCACAAATTTTCTGACAAACTAAGTTCAAGATGCCACACTCTTCTCACTCTTGACTTTTTATTCATCTTCACTCCTACATCTAACCAGTACCTGAGCCTTGTATTAAATCTACATACACATTAACTGTTGTATTCAAACTCTTATTTCCTGGATTTATGAGCCCCAGATTATTTGCACCACTGAAGTGAAACCTAAAGTATTCTCCTGCTTCAAATATCTCCTTTGACAAATGTGCCATTCACACTTATTATGAGCCAGTTTTTCTAAAGATAAGAACATTTCATTTTCCACCACTAAAATACTTCCCACGGATAGCATCTTTTCAAATGTTGTGAAAAGGACTCACTTCTGTAGGTCAGAAGTCTGACACATTGTGGTAGAGTTCTCTGCTCAGGGTATCATAAGGCTAAAATCAAGGTGTCATGCAGACTGAGTGCTATTCTGGAATCTGGGGAAAAACAAAACAAAACAAACTTTCTTCCATGTTCATCCTTGTTGACAGAATTAAATTCCTTATGGTTATAGGACTGAGTTTACTATTTACTTCCTGGCTGTCAGTCATGTGCTGCTCTTAGCTTTTAAATGCTACCTGTATTCCTTGCAACATGGTCACCTCCATCTTTAAGCCAACAACAGTACATCAAATCATTCTCATGTTTCATATTCACTGACTCTGTCTTCTGCCACTAGTCATTGTTTTAAAGGGCTCATGTGATTAAGTTAAGCCCACCTAGATAATTTCCCTGCCTTGTCCATTGATTTGGAATCTTAATTACATGTGCAAAATCCCTTCACACCAGTACGTAGATCACTATTGATTGCATAACTGGAAGAAGGTGCATGTAGGAATTTGGGGGCTGAGGGGGTGGCTATCTCAGTTTCTGCCTACTATAGCATTTGTTGGTCCTTTGTTTGGATAGCTTTTATTTTTCCCACTCTTGAAATTATTTAGGTCAGAACTTCAGTATGAGCCATATGGAGGCTCTTTCTTCATAATCCTAAAATCCTACTCTTTTCGACAGTTTATCTCAGCTCCTTGCTGGTTTTCTTCATGGTGATTATCAAAATCCATTGTCATTTTGCTTGTTTGCTTGTTCCTTCTCTGTCATTTTCTCTCCTACCAGATGTGAGCTCTATGAAGTCAAAGAATTTTGTCTTGTCTAGCAATTTAATATTAGTACCTTATACTCTAAACCTTTAATAAATACTTAAGTTTTTACTAATATACTTAATTTTTTAAATTATAAATGCCTGTATAGAGTCATTTAAGGCTTAATGATGATCTGTAAATGTCTGAGAAGATGTTTGGAAGGATGCTCTTACTCCTCATAGAAAGTTCTTCCATATCGTTATCTCAAATTGTCCATAGTCAGAGTAGGAGTTAATCACCTTGTCCTTCTTTTTCTTTTTCTTTTTTTTTCCCTATTTTTATTGTGGACAATTTCAAATATACACAAAAATACAGATCGTAGTGTAATGGACCTTCATATACCCATAATTCACTTTGAATCATTTCAATAACATTTTTCCAATCTATGGCATCTAAATTCTCAACTTACTTTTCTAGAAAATTTTAAATCGAATCCCAGACATTCAGTCATTCCTTTTTAAATATTTTGCTATATTTTTATAATTAACAAAGATGAGAATTTTCTTAATATCATCAAGTATTATCTATTATCGAATACATACTCACATTTTCTAATTGGTATGTTTGACTCAGGATATAAATAAGATCTAATATTACATTTGTTATGTCTTTTAAATCTTTTATTCTATAATTGAGACTGCTATTTCAAAAACAGCATTGATTTCTTTGTCCTGTCTAATAGCACACCTTCCAAATTTAACTATCTACTTTATCTAGATTCTCTCTTCACTGTATTGTCATTTCTCCCAGGCTTTTAAGTAGACAGAACTAGGAGTTTTTAAATAAATATTATCATGAATTCATGTGATATTTCCAATTCAAATTTAAAATTAAAGGTTTTTACATAACTTCTTTGATTTTATACGTACATTATATATCTATTATGTTGACTATCTTGATTCTTAATCAACAAAATTTACATTATCACTTATTTGCATGTATATACATGTATGCATATATATATAATCACTTTTGAAAAAAATCACTGTTTCTGCTAAAAAGACTACTAAATGTAGCTTAAAGATAACTTTGTAGTGTTTTGTTGTTGTTGTTGTTGTTGTTTTTGTCCTTAGACTATATACTAGCAGGGATAAAATAACTCAAAATTATGTGTTATAAACCCGCTGAAGGCATTTCTCTGTTGAAATGCAACCAACTTGGTAAATGGCTTGTTTCATATGTTAAAGTATTTTTTTATTAAGTTTATTGGGGTAACATTGGTTAATATAATTATATAATTTTCAGGTATACATTATAATTTGACATCTGTATATTCTATTGTGTTTTCCACCCAAAGTCCAGTTTCCTTCAGCTACTGTATATATGATCACCCTACCCCGGCCCCCTATATTTGACCCCTTTATCCCATCTACCTCTCCCCTCTTTCCCTACCCCCTACCCTCTGGTAACCACTAGTCCATTGTCCATGTCTATGAGTCTCTGTTTGTTTGTCCTTTTCATTTGTTGCTTTTAGGTTTATATCCCACATATAAGTGATATCATGTGAGTTTCAACTTTCTCTGTCTGGCTTATTTCGCTAAGCATGATTATCTCAAGGTCCATCCATGTTATCACAAATGGTAGTATTTCGTCTCTTCTTATGGCTGAGTAATATTCCATTGTATATATGTACCACAGCTTCTTTAGCCAATCATCTATCATAGGACACTTCAGTTGCTTCCACATCCTGGCCACTGTGAATAATGCTGCTATGAACATCGGTGTGCAAATATCTTTTCAGATGTGGGTTTTCAAGTCTTTGGAGTAAATATCCAGTAGAGAGATTGCTGGATCATATGGTAGATCGATTCTTAGTTTTTTGAGGAAACTCCATACTGTTTTCCACAGTGGCTGTACCAATTTGCAGTCCCACTAGCAGTGTATGAGGGTTCCTTTTTCTCCGCATCCTCTCCAACATTTGTTATTACATGTCCTATTGATTATAGCTATTCTAACAGGTATGAGATGTGAGTTGTATGTCACTGTGGTTTTGATTTGCATTTCCCTAATAGCTAGTGATGTTGAGCATCTTTTCATATAGCTGTTGGCCATTTGTATATCCTCTAGGGAGAAGTGTCTGTTCAGGTCCTCTGCTCATTTTTTGCTTGGATCGTTTGTTTATTTGTTGTTATTGAGTCATGTGTTTTTTTTTTTAATTCAGTTTTGTTTTTAATTGGTAAAATATTTACATGGTTCCAAATTTAAAAACTATAAGACAAGATACATTTAGAAAATAATAATTTTCTACCCTGTCCCTCGCTCCATGTCTTTCTCCATGGCCCTATAAATAACCATTTGTATTAAATTTTGTTTATTTTTTTATCATTTGTATGTATGTACTCATGCACGTGTCTGTGTACACATGAATGTATATGTTTCTATCTTAGATATACAGAAGGTAGCATGCTTAAAATACTAATCTTTACCTGCCCCTCCCCCTTACTTAACAATATAGATCAGAGATATCCCATAATCTCTATCAGGAAATCTTATTTATTTTTTTATACATGCTTATAGTATTCCATTTTGACAACTTACCATTGAAAGACGTATGGATGTTTGTAATTACAAAAAATAAGATGCAGGTCTTACTGTAATTACCAAAAATAAGATGTAATAAACATGTACATGTGTCATTTCATACTTTGACAATTTCACTAACTTTTGATAAAGCTGCTGTGAATGGTAGGAAAACTCACTGAGTTTTCTCTCACCCTGCCTTTCCAAATATACCTTTCTCTCTAGGGAAGAAAATTTACTGACTATGCTGTGTGAACTCTATGTAAAGCCTCATTTCAGCATCTTTAATACCTACAGAAATTACTTTCTCTCACACCTCTATCTGCCATATTTTATTCATTATTCAGGTCACATATTGAACTCCAGCTTTTCCATATACTGTTCCATGACCAGTTCATCTACTATTGTATTCTTTCTGCTTTGAAATTTCATAACAAGATTACTCCTCTTGGAACATAATCAGTAACCATCTACAGTTTTATTGAGATGTGGCATATGTCAGTATCATATTATTACAATGAAATATTACATTTCTGTGAGGCAGAAACAATCAGATTCTTTTTTGTATTTTTCATACATTCTATCATTGGACTGATTACAAGATAAGCATGCAGTAAAAGTACTTACTGAATTGAATTAAATCAAATTGAATTGATTCTCCTGGATCATCAGTATTTTCTGGGGCATGATATAGAGTAATTTTACTCTGAGCAAACATACCTTTCTGAAGCACAAAGTAGAGTGGAGCCTTTTACAAAAAAAATGATTTCAAGATATATCTTATCCAACAAAGAAAACCAGTGGGTATATAAGCAGAAATATGGGTTACAATTTAACCAGAGAGGGGTATTACTATGGTTTGATTTAAAGATCCTGACCCTTTGTTTCATGGGTGATATAATAAAATAAATATCTACTTAAAAATTTTTAGGAAACATATAATATTCATAAACAAAATTCCCCACTGAGCAGAATCATTGTGTAATAACAAAACGGAAGCAGTATATTTGATTGATAGAACTAGGTCTAAATCACAGTTTTGTCACTTTCCAATCATATTATATTGAATAAATTATTGAACCTCTTTAAGACAAAGGAGATAGTAATAAGAGCCATGGATACCTAATAAGAGGATTGACTGTCACAAAATATTAATATGTGATTATTAATTAAGCAACCGCTAGTTATAATAGCATAAATAAAGAATTAAAATCAAGATGGTCAAATGATTTCAATAAAATCACAAAAATTATTGGTGACAATTTTTGAGCTTGAACTCAATGTCTTTATTTTGGATCCAGTTGTACTTCGACGAAGTCTTCAATACTTCACTATACTTCTTCCTAACATTAATGCCATACCCTTGTATTGCCTTCTTCCACTATTTTCAGTAAAACAAGTAAAGCAACACCCTGGGATTAACATAATATCTTTGTTTTTGAGGAACTCAATGTGGATTTTTTCACTGTTAGACCCTGAATTTTGGTCTGCCACTTAATTGAATATGGAACAAAGATGATCACTTCCAGAGTCATGATTTGCAATCACTTGAAGCTGTCAACCCAAAAGTGGAAATCTCTGAATCTCATAACTTAGAGTCAAGTGGTTTGTCCAAATCAAAATTTTAAATTATGTTTAAGAAAACCAGTATAGTATTCTCTAGCTCCTCAGGCTTCCAAGTCTCCAATGTCAGTTCCTGAAGTAACTAGAAAACCTGCCAAATCTGACCTTCTTTAAACAACATATTTCTCTTTTTTCTAGAGGAAAACTGTAAAGATCAAGTCACAGCTGCATGAAGTACCTAATTAAACAAGTGTAAGAAAGCAGAGAAAGGTCAGGTTGTCAAAAATCATTGCTGTGTCTTTACTGGATCGTATTTAAAGACATTGCAGCAAAGAAAATAACTCAATAAGGTGTATGCGACTGGAATAACAAATGAACTCAAGGGGCAGACTTCTGTCTGGCATATAACAAAAGATTTTGAGATAAAAACCTAGGAAACAAACCAAGGAAAATGAAAGGGAGAGAGTATGTGGTGAGTAAAACAAACAGCTGATATTAATATGGAAAAGAGGTTCCATAGGCTAAGTTCAAGGAGAAAATAGGACAAAATTATAGATGACAGTTTGTCTACTTGATTTTTTCTTTTTAAATCAAGGAGTAAAAATACTAGGTGTGTGAGAGATGGAGCAAAAAGAGGCAACCGTGATTACACGATCAAGATAAAATAGAAATAAGGGGAAATTAAATATTTTAAATTACTAAAACACATTAGTCAGATGTGGAGAATATTTTTAATTACCTGAAATGATTCAGAACTTCCTAGGTTGAATGTTGTTTATCTGAGGGTCCTCGTAGGCATCTCGTTTCTCTTCCATCCTTCCTTTCAATGCGAGCTGGAGTCAGAGAGACCTCTAAAGAGCTCACCCCAAGGAAACCAAAATACACAAGGATTGCTCCAAATTATCAGCTTCTGCCTTGAGAAAGGAGGAAGTGAAAACATTATTTTCTTCCTCAAGTCTACTTTATTTTTTGAAATACAGACATAGGCCCATGGGAAATTCTGTGGGGTGCTAGTTAGCATCTGAGTGTAATTTTCAGCTCAGTACACTTTGATCTATTTTTTAACTCTCTCCTGAATCTCTGAAGATGTGGCGTAAATCTGAAGAATAGGCTCTGTGGCCTCTGGGAATGAAGTACTTGTGTTTTGGTAACTGAGCTGGAGAATACATTTTGCATGTTGTTTGAGAAGAACTATCAATTCAAGGGAGAAATTAAACAATAACATTAACTACATTTTTAAAAAAAAATGTGTGTATGCAGTTGTGTGTGTGTGTCTGTGTGTGTTTAAAATATTTATTCTGTCGGAGGTCCTTGGGTCTTTTTTATCCCCAGTGACATTATTTAAATATTTATGAATTAAGCTATAATAGAATATATAACTTGCAAGAACAGAAAAAAGTATGCGTTTATTACCGGAACAGATGAGAATTCTACCTTTTCCCTGATCCTTCAGAATGACATGAGTGCTATCTTGCCGTGAATAACTGACAATGCATTCAGATAGTGCACCACTGCAAGTATAATTGCAATTTGTTGTAATTTCTGCTTAAATTCCTCCTTGACACAGTTGATTTATTTTGCAAATCAGTGCATCTAGAGGATGTTCTGTGTCGCATTATAGGCCTTTGATATAGAACCTTTGTTTTATAACAGGGAAAATAATTAGCTTTTGGATAAGCTTGAGTTGTGATGTCAGGCGCTATCCGTGGTGCTGAAAGAAGTTATTAGCGCTGAGCTAATGAAGGCACTCGGCCAGGCTCTGCCACCTTATTAATTTGTCTCTTTGGGATTTTAGTAAAATTAAAAATAAGATAAGCACAAAATTGGATAAATTTTATAGGAAAACAGCTAATAAACTTGTTGATAGAATCTATAGAGACCTCCGATAAAGTTAAATTTAAGAGAAATTTTTCATTTACCTAATAGTTTGTTTGCCATCCAAATATTATTTCCCATAGTGTTGGTGATAGAATCGTTTACGCATATTTTAATTAACTTTTATATAGGTTTCTGTAGTTGAGATTTCAAAAGTTTTCTGGAAATGATCAGCAAGTCTTAATGTCAGCATTCGTCCTATGTCATGTCAGGATCTAATTCAAGGTACTCCTTTCCAGAATACAAAGTAGATTTGTATCAAAGGTAAATGTTATAGAAGAGGTGGTGGTAAACAAGTGACAGTTAGTTTTGAAAAGTAATATTTCACCAAAGAATAACTCACACTTATGCGTTTCTCTCCTTTCAAATTGTTAAAATAAAATCTAGTTGAATTCCTCATGCTCCTTTTGACTTTCGATACGTTGGAACTTGTTTGGATTGCAACCAGTAGCATGTGTAACTTGATGCTGGTTAGAGGGATATTTAAGCTCAGTTCTAAACAAGATCATCATCAGCTGGTTATTTTATGCTCTTATTAGTTTATAAAATAGCACTCAGGTTCACAACAGTAATCACAAAACTGTGATGCTGGGAAAACAATAATCACATTAAATTGACCTTCATAATAACAAGTGAGGTTCCATTTTGCTTCATTTTTGTTCATTCTGAAACCAACATTAGCTTTTCTGGCACATAATTTTTCATTGTTTGTTGAACACAGCTCTGTTAGAATGATTCACTGTCTTTAATATTAGTGATTATGGTCCATTTCAATTACACAGTGTACTATATAGTTTTGCTGTATTACTCTCCATATCTACTATTTGATTCTGTTGAGAAAGAGCAAATGCAGCACAGGTGGTAAGAAGTTGAGGTTCTGTGTGTGGGAAGGACCCCTATAAACATTTGTATGGTAATGTGTTGAAACTTTCTTAAATAAGCTTCTGAAGATTTTGAGGTATCTAGATGTCATATCTTATGACATTTGACACTAATATTTTAATTATTTCTATCTTTAATATACATGTTTTTCAAATTTTACATAAAATTTATGGAGATATAATTTATACATGATAACCATCCATTGAAATGTACACATTGAAGAGTTTGATAAAAGTATACAACCATAAAATCATACTACCAATTGAATACAGTACTTCCATCTCCCCGATATACTTCCCATGTTGTTCTCTACCACTTATTCCAGGTAAACTGATATTATTTCTGTTACAATTAATTAATTAATTTTGATATTTCTGCAAGTTTGTAAAAATTAAATAATATGGAATGTACTCTTTTTGTCTCTGGCATAATTGTGAGACTCACTCATGTTGTAGTTTTAAGTAATTTGTTTTAGAGCTTAGTTGTATATCATTGTATAAATAGGCCAGAAATACCCTATCTTGGTTATGCATTCATGGATGATAGTCATGTGTTTGTTCCCACTTTGTGGCTATTTTGAGTAAATTGGCTATGAACATTTGTGTGCTTTTTGTGTGGACATATATTTTTATTAGTTGTGGGCAAACACCTAGGATTGTAATTATTGAGTCATGATAAAGGTACGCTTTGTGAGAAATGACTAAATGTTCTCCAAAGTACCATTTTTAATCTTATCAGATTTACATGACATTTTCAGTTTCAGTATATGCAGATTAACCCATAGTTTTGCCAGACTTTTTCATTTTAGTTATTCTGGAGTGCATGATTGAAAGTTAATTTTCCTAATAACCAATGTGGTTGAACATTTTTTCATGTGCTTATCAGCCATTACATTATCTTCTTTTAAAAAGTGTATGTTTACATCATTTTCCCATCTTGTCAGATTGTTTTACTCTTATTATTGAGTTGTACAAATGTCTGTAACATAGCTGGGTAAAAATCATTAGTCAAGTGTATGTATTTGCAGTATTTTCTCCAAGTAACCAGGTTTTTAAAAATTTTTATTTATGTCTTTAGATATTCAGTTTAACATTTTATCACTTACTGTTCCTTTAGTGTTCTAAAAAATATGCCTATTTCAAAGTTGCAAAGATTTTCTCTTATAGTTATCTTAAGTTTCAACAAATGTTTATACCCATAAAACCATCACAACAATCAAGATAGTAAACATACCCATTGCCCCCAAAGTTTCCTCATGCCTTTTTGTATCCTCTTGCTTTTGACCCTCCAGAAACCCACTTAAAAGTCCACAGACAACCAACATTATGCTTATTATCAGTATGGATTGCTTTGCATTTCCTAGAAATTTATATAAAAGGAATTGTGCAGTAGGCATTATTTTCTTTTTTTAAAAAAAATTATTTATTTAAATTAGTTTCAAGTATACAGTACATTGGTTAGACTTCTATATTGTTCATAAAATGATCCCCCCAATTGCTTTCTCCCTCCCCTGGCCCTCCGCTTAACCATCATATTGATGCTAACTGCATTCCCTGTGCCGTGCTCCACATCCTCCTGCCCAACTATCGAGTACTAATTTGTACTTGTTTAATCCTTCACCCCAGCCCCCCAACCCCCCTCCTCTCTGTCTGTCACGAAATTGTCCACTATATTCGTGAGTCTGTTTTTGATTAATTTGTTCTTTTTGTTCCTTAGATTCCACATAAAAGTGAAATCATATGGTATTTTCTGATTTCTTTTAGTCAGCATAATGATTTGTGATTCCTTTGTGTTGTTCTGTGTATCAGAAGTTCATTCTTGTAGTTTATTTTATTGCTGAGTATGTATTTCATTGTATAAATTAACCACATTATGTTTATTCATTCACCTGTTGATGAACAGTTTGGTTATTCCCACTTATACTTATTACAAAGAGAAGAGGCATGTCTGTACAAAGTTTTGATAGCCAAATGCCTTGTGTTCACTGGGTAAACATCTTGGAGTAGAATGGGTGGGTCATATGGTAAGTGTATATTTAACACTTTTCAAAAAACTGCCAATGTCTTCCAAAGTGGTTGCATCATTTTACTTCTGTCCAGCAGTGTGTGAGAATTCCAGTTTCTCCACATCTGTGCTACCATTTGGTATGACCAGTCTTTAATTTTAGCTATTTTAATAGGAATATTGGTTTTAACTTGCAAATCTCTAATAACTTATGACATAAATCCCCTTTTCTTGTGCTTACAGCTACCTGTGTATCTCTGAAGTATCTTTTCTAATTTTTTGCCCAAATATTGCTGTGATCTTCAGGTTTTCCAATCCAGCTGGTTGCAAAACAGGTTCTATGCATTTTCTTGTGTGAGCACTAATTCCCTCTAAACCTTTTGAATGATTCTTCTCCTGGCTTCATGTAGTCTCCTCACACACATTCCTCAATACTCTTCTGAATACTCAAGGATAACTTTCTGCAGTTTTCCAGAACTCTCAGTGTGGCTGTCTCCTATAGGCTATTGTGTCTCATTAACTTACAGCTATCTTGTTCTCTTGGACTCTCTCATCTCCATCTGCTAGACTGAGGATACAATGGACTCTGCTTGTGTTGCCACTAACTGTATCATACCCTGGAAACTCTCAAGTTAGTAAGTTAAGAAATGATGGGGCTCACTTTGTTTCTCATCTCTTAGAGGTCACTCTCCTTTGTTGCCTGGTATCTTAAAAAAAAATATTTCCAATATTTTGTTTGTTTGTTTGTTTCTGTTTTAGGTAGGAGGGTAAATCCTGTTCTTATTATACTATATTGACTCAAAACAGAAGTCTCCATATCCTTGTTATTCATTTTCTTGTTTTTCTATTCCCCGGTGGCTAGAAGCTCCAGTACAAAGTTAAATTGAAGCAACAATAGTAGAAACCCTTAGCATTATTCTGGTTTTTGAGAAAAATCTTTTTTCCCCAGTAAATGTTTTCTTTAGCTGTAGGATTTCTGTACATGCTCTTTAATAAATTTTAGTTTATTCTTGGTTTCTGAGAGTTTTTCTTATTTATAAATATTGACTTTTATCAAATCATTATCTGTGTCTTTAGAGATCATGTGGTTTTCCTCTGTTCTATTAATAATATAAATTATATTGTTTGATTTTCAAACGTTAGTCTTAATCTCAAATTCCTAGACAAACCACATTTTGTTATACTATATCATTCTTTTTATATATTGATGAGTTTGTTTTGCTAATACATTGTTGAATGTTTTTGCATCTCTTTTTATGAGAGATGTTGGCTTATAGTATTTTTAAAGTGCCCTTGTATGCTTTTGGTACCAGCATTATGCTGGTGTCGTACAAGAAATGGGAAAAATCCTGTTTTCCTTCATTTGTTGAGATTGTGTAAGATTAATATTATTTCTACCTTATATGTTTGAAAGAATTTACTGTGAAGTCACATAGTTTTCTTTTTGAATTAAATTTAAATTATAAATTCGACTTTTTATTATGTGGATAGATTTTCTATTTTTTATTATATTAATTTTGGTAATTTGTAGCTCTCAAGTAGTTTGTTCATTTCATGTAGCTGTCACTTTTTTTTGGCATGAAGTTATTCATTGTATCCCTTTATTTTACTTTTAAAGTTTGTAGAACATGTAGTGAAACTTTTCTTTCATATTGGATATTTGAAATTTAGTGTTTTCTGTTTTGTTCTTGGTCAGTCTAACTAGTGCTTTTTTCATATTTAACTTTAAAAATAATTTATATTTTATTTATTTTTCTATTTTTATCCATTTTCTGTTTTATTAATGTCCACTTTTATTTTTCTATTTTATCTTATATTTAAAATGATTTACTCTTTTTTCTATGTTCTTAAGATGGAAACTTATATGACATTTTAAATTTTCTTTTCTACTATAAGCATTTAAAGCTATAACTTTTCTAAGCACTGCTTCATCTGCACCCCATGAATTTTTACATGTTTTACTTTCTTTTTCATTGAGTTAAAAATATTTTCATTGTCCCTTGTGCTTTCTCCTTTGACCATAAGTTATGTAAACTTGTGCGTTTAATTGCCAGCTCTTTGGGAGGATTTCTTAGGTATCTTCTTATTACTGATTTCTAATTAATGCATTATTGTCAAAGAACCTAGTCTGTATAATATCAACCATTTAAAATATATTGAGACTTGTTTAATGAGTCAGATATGGTCTACTTACTTAAATATTCTATATATATATATATATATATGGAAAAATATGTATTCTGCAATTTTGTATAAAGCTCATACTATCAAGTAGATCAATTTGTTTTGTGGTATTATTTAAACATTCTATATTTCACTGATTTTAAAGTTATTAATCCATGAATCACTGAGAGAAGAATGCTAAAAACTAACAATATTGTAGATTTGTTTATTTTCCCTATTAATTTTGCTCATTTCTTGTTTGATATTTATGGGAGATCCTTTGTTAGGAGTGCATTATGTTGTCTTGATAAACTGACTCTTTTAATATTATGAAATGCCTTGCAACTCTGATAATATTCCTTTATCTTCGGTGTCTTTTGTCTAATATCGACATGTCTACTCCAGCTTCTATATTATTTTACTTTTAAATTGTATATTATTTTAAGTGTGTTCTTGTAGAAAGCATGAAGTTTAGTATTTCTTATGAATGATAGTCTCAGCTTTTTAATTAGTGTTTTAGGTCATTTACATTTGATGCAGTTAATGACATTATTGGGTTTAAGTCTATCATTGTGCTATTTTTTAGATGTTCTATTTGTTCTTTCTTTCCTCCTAATTTTCTTGCCTTCCCTCATATTGTTTTCTTTAATATGCTTTACTTAATCTATTAACTTATTTGATATAAATAAGCCAATAAAGAATTTAATGTAATTCTTTGTTTAATTATTTTTATTAGTTGCTCTAGGGTTTACAATGTGTATTTTTCCTTTATCACAATGTACTTCCAGATAATATACCAAGAATATTAGAATCTTACTGTTCTTCATGTTATTATTTTTATACATTTACCTTTGTTATGTGATAAATCATAATGTCTTATTATATTTGCTTCATGTGCCTAATTAGGTTTCAAAAATATCAAAAAGTGAGATTTTTAAAATATTTACCAAGGTATTTATTATATTTAGTGCTCTTCATTCCTTTGTTTAAATCTGTTTCTGTCTGGAATCCTTTTTCCTTAGCATGAAGAACTTTTTTTACACCTTTTTTTATACCATAGTTCTGTTGGGAAAAAATTCTCTCAGCTTTTGTTGGTCTGAAAATGTCTCTATAGCACCTTTAGTTTGGGAAAGTGATATTTTGAAGAATGCTTTCGAAGGCAATAATTTTAAATTATATTTTAAGGTACTTTTATCCCTTCAGTATTTTAAAGATGCTGTTTCATTATCTGTGGCCTTGCATTTTTTCTAAATACGATTCTCTTACCAATTTTACTTCCTCCTACTTCATGTACGGTCTTTTTCCTCTACATTTATTTTTTTATTATTAATTTTAAATAATTTAATTATGAGATGTTTTTGTGTGTGTGATTTGTGTCTGTGCATGTGTGCACGTGTGTGCGTGTGTGTGTGTGTGTGTATGTTTCTTTTTGTATACATTGTACTTTCTTGTTTTAGGTATTGATATTTTTTTCGTCAAACATGCAATATTTCATTCCTTGTTTTTTCAAATATTTTATGCTAATCTCTTCCTTGTAGTACTATAATTAAAATTATCTAAGACTACTTGATACTCACCCATAGGTCTGAAGGTCTTATTCTCTTATTTTCAGACATTTTTCTCTCTGGGCTTACATTTGCATAGTTTCTCTTACTCTGCAGTCAGTTTCACCACTCTCTTCTTCTTTGCTTTGAAATATTTTATTTAACCTATTCATTGTCATTTTCATGTCAGATCTTGTACTTTTCTGTTCTAGAATTCCCACTTGTTTCTCTTGAATATTTTCACTTTTCTACTGATATTCCTCATCTCTTTACTCATCATAGGCATCTTTTTCTTAAAATTCTTAAATATCTATATAAATAACTATTTTGTACAGTCTTTGTCTCTAATTTCAACATCTCCATCATCTCTATATTTGTTTTTACTGACTGCAACTTCCTTCTTTTTAGGTCATTGTTTCTTGCTTCTTTACATATTTGCTTATATTTTTTATTATATGAAGGACATCATAGATGCTACATTTTTGAGATTTAGAATTTTGCGGTCTTTTTTTAGAGTGTTGTTTTCTTCCGGCAGACAATTAGTTTTCTGGTGTCTGAGATTTATTTTTTGAGGCTTAATTATAGTTGTTTTGGTACGTCTAAGAAAAGTTCTTAGTCCAGGATTAAATTATATTTTTTTTTCAATTTTGGCCTTATGGTGTCTTAATTGAGAACTCAGAACACTCAGTGAGGTTTCTTCACTTGGCTGATCAGAATGCCTGTTTCCCAGCACTGTGTGGTTTCTGAAACTCTGATCATCTCACGCTTCCCAGTGTCTGTTGTCCGATGGACCTCATGGAGACTGACCCCTTGAATTCATAGCTTTGAATTCATGGTCACCTGTATAAATTTCTGAAGCATCTTCTCTATGCTACTCTCTTTTCCTTTTTATCCTTTCCTGCAAATTTCAGTCACCTCAGCAGCCTTACACCCTATTCTAGTCCTTCTAATATCAGCAAGTCTGTAACAATACACTTGTGTTCTACCCACTTGCACCACAATCTGAAAATGTCCTATAGTTACAAAAGCTGGGGCTATCATGGGGACCCTTCTTTCATGGATCACAGAATTGTACAGTATGTTCGCAACATCTGAAAACTATCACTTCATATATTTTTTACAGATATATATATTTTGTAATATATATATGCATATATATTTTATAGCAAGAGGACTAATTTAGTACCAGTTACTCCATCAAGGTATAAGTCACCACATGAATTTTTAAAATATGCCAGCATTTCCATAGTTGGAAGTCTACACTTTCAAACAGTATTGTTTCTTACAGTCTCCCATCTTTCATTGCCTCAAATTCGACTCTTTGGGATATGGCATTGATTGCAAATCAGCTTTACCTGGTAAAATGATTATTGATTTTATATAGACTAAATAAAAGGATCATTTAATCTCTGAGTAGAAATGCTGAAAATAGATAATGAGAAAGAACAAAAACAAAATATTTTTTATGCTCTTAAACCACTTAAATAATTAACTTTAATTATGTGTAGGTAGGTCTAGACTTACAGCTTTATAGATAATTAACTTTAGAAAGTTACTTATACATTTTTGAGACTACCTATCTTTTTACCTTTTTATCTTTCAGATGAGGAAACAGTGCTACACAAGATTTACTATGCCCAAGATTCATGAAACTGGTGAGTAATAGTACTTGGTCTCTTTTTAACATCTTATACATTATGCATCTTGCTCCAATGTTCTTTCTACTGTTACTTGGTTCAATAAGATACATTAATTTACGTAAACTTGAAACTACCTCTTCTGGTTTCTACAAACAGGCAATTTGAAATCATGAGGTTTGGGATCAATTTTGTTCTTTAAAGTAAGTGACCATTAAGTGATTTGATGATACACAAATTTAACAAATTTGAGCATGGGAGTTTCTAAGAAGTTCAAAATATTGCACTAACCTTATCCTGACCTTTTTGTGTCTGAACCTTGACATTAAATCTTTCTAGCACAAATTGTCTTGAATCTTCTACTCGATTCAATTCACATCTGTTTTAAAAATACGATAACATTTCTTGGAATAATTTGGTTGTTCTCATCTCATTAGGAATGTGGAATTAATAGCCCAATTTCGAATAAGTGAAATACTATGAAATGCAAAGACTTAATTGACAACTCACTCACTTTTTCTCTATCCCCACCCCCCACCCCCACACCATGAGCTTTATTTTCTAATCAAAATTAAGGACATTTTATCTTTAAAAAAATAATTTTGTCTTTATTAGTCTTCCTAGACCCCAATATTGGGTATGAGTTAATGTCAATAATGAGGAAAAGTGAAAAAATTATTTCTAATTTTTAATATAACCAGCCAATACTAGGACTGTCAATAAGGAATCTATTAATTGGATTTGTATACGTTTCCTATATTACACATAGGTTACAGAGAAGCTTCTTCTTTGGTACTTCATTAACCCTTCCAACAATCTTGAGTAATTATATCTATCCTCATCTTACAGGCTAGTTATATTAAAGACAGTTGGCTAAAGTTATTTCACTATCGAATGACTGAAACTGAGATGGGAACTAAGTATTCTGACATCAAGGCTATTGACTTTATAGATATATTATAATTTGCTCTTTCAGCTTAAAAAGCAATGAAACTATGTTAGAATTAATGAGTGGAGTAATAGTATTCAATAATTTCCTCATCTTGATAATGGATAATTTAATAATTTTCTCATCTTGATAAATTTTGCACCTTTAAATAAACTGACTAGGGATTGCAGTAGGTTTTGAGCCTATTAGATTTTGGTTTCGCATGTCATTCTACTTTCATTGATGGTGTTTAGAGTAGGCTTGAATTGATATTGAACATTGTATATGAAACTATTGTATCTTATTTTATTTGCGTACTATTTGTTCTAAAGATCCCCCCAAAATATATACATATAACAGATAATGAAAAGAGAAAATAAACTATTTTTAATTATTTGCCGAAATACTCCCTAAAATGCCACAGAAAATGATTATAGCAATCTGGCGAGTGGCATGTAATTTAAATGCCTAAGACTTGAAACATAGCTGACTTCGGGGACTCTCCCTTCCCTTAAGTTAAAATCCAAATATATGCTTGGTACAATGAAGCAAAGACAAAAGGGAGCATGAACATATAACTGAGAGGTTAAGAAAAATAATATAGGACTTATAAGGAAAAGAAGAATCCTATGGCATTTTACCTATTTTTCTGGGCACATAGAAGAATAAAGACTACCCTCTTGTGAATAACATTTAAATAAACAGTAAAAATTCTCTTCATTAAAAAGAATATGACTGAATTTTAGAATATGACAAAAGCATATTAACAATGTTTTCTTCCCATATTAAGAAAGGAAAATAAATTAGGAATTTGACTAATGATTGGAAAACTTGGATCTATTGCCTCTTCTACAAGCTTTGAGGGTTGAATTATAAAAGAACAATTAATGACAATAATGACATTCTCATGGAATTTATAGAATTCACAAATTATCAATAACTCTTATTAAATAATCAAAGAAAACACACACTATATATATATATATTCATACCATTATATTAGGAGAGATAGAGAGTACAAATAACTGATTAAGAGATACACTTGATTGCTTGGACTCTCTACAGACTTCTTTTTTTTATGTAAACAGCTTTCTATTTCTCATATTCCAAATTTCCACAAATAAGACTAAATCTTTATTCTGATTATCAAAATACATAATAAAAACGGAAAGCTTTTAACAGCTAAAAAAGATGCTACAAAAATTCTGACAATATAATGATGTCAAAATAATAGTGTAGAAGTTGATGATGTGAAATAAACAAAGAACAAGATGAAGTGGGCACTGTCTGCTCTGCCAAGACTGCCTTGATTTCTTTGTACAGGTTCTGTGTCCTCTGTCCTAGCTTCTGTGTAATTTGTTTCTAACAGTGCACCTGTGACACACTGATGCTCTTGGGTTATCACAGCACTTGGCTAGAAGGTACAGATACAGAAGTGCTTGGGGATTTTCATCTGCCAGTGATGGCACTTAGCCAATCATAGTCCCGTGTTTCATAGTCCCGTTCCTTGGCTACAAGTATACAAATTCAGATAATAAATTATACTAGATTTTCCTCCACTGATTCTTGCTTGAAATTGTTCCATCGCATAACATCGTTTTCTCCCCTATGCTAAACTCCCACTCCTTTACTAGGTTTTTCTGGGAGTATTCCTGAGAAAATGATTTGTGCAGAGATAGTTATGTCAGAGTTTGCTTCTGGGAAACCCAAACTAAGACAGATGTTGACCTCTGCTATCATATATCAGTTTGTGGTGTTCCTTATTATATTACTTTATCTTCAATTCATCTTGTGAGGTCTTCATTTCGACAATAAAAAGGGAACCTTTAAAGGTTAAATAATTAACCTGAAATCTTACATCAATTTAAATACAAAGTCAGAACTTAATCTTGAATATTTTTCAGAATGTTAGAAAATCTTTTTTAAAATGACTCCCATTAAGGTCATATGAGAATACTTTGATTTTTAAGATTGTTTTCTTTTGTTTGGGAAAAATTGCCATAATTTCAAACACCATGGAGATTGATAAAAGCCATTTGGAGAGATAAGTTTATTTTATTTGTTTATAATTTTTATGGACATTAGACTCTGGAAAACTGATTTGTTACTGTTGATTTGAATAGCCCCAAAATTAAAGGGAAAAAAATGAATGTATTGATGGTCAAAGTAAAACAAAGAAATTATGTGTCTCCTGTTAAGGAAGCTATAGAGATACACATCCATTTTAAATTTTTGTCATTCTATCAAATAAAATGGATACTCAAAATATCACCCTGTTGATTATGTTAACCTTATGTTAACCTTTTATAAGCTTTTAAATAATAAACTGAAATAATAAAACCATCTGTTAAATATGTAGACTACTTGGTTGCAAAAAGAAAGTTAAGATAGATGTTTTCTAATTTTTCGAATGCTGATGTAAACTAACTGTTTATCATTGAAAAATTCACCAGTTGTGCTTCACAGGTTGGTTTCCTGAAGTGTAAGTGGAAAGATAGATGATCTCGATATTTCAGTATTTTCTGTTTTACTAAAGATGCTGAGGCTCTATAGAATACCAACTAGGAAAGGTATCTAGGCCACCGTATCGATTATTTAAACTCTACATTAACCAGAGGAAAATATTCAAGATAAACATATAACCTTAAAAAAATACGTTGATGACTTTACTTTTAGTCATGACAGGGTAGCTAGTACTGGACTAAGTGTCCTATAGAAAACTGGACAAAATATACTAAAGAACCATTTTTTGACATTAGACAACCAGAAGTACAGAATTCTGATCTCTGAGAGAAGAGAAGTTGAAAGAGAGCTAAATGATTGCTCTAGTTTTGTATTTCGTTTTGTTTGTTTGTTTACCTAAAGTCACTTACCGTACCTCAGCATAGGAATGGCACACCCAATATAGTATTCTTTTTGAGCTGAAAAGACTCATTCTGAATTTGAGGAAGCTGAGGTGTCTGGAATTTGTGGGGCAAAATATCAAAGTGAAGAGTGCTCAAACATTTGCATTAGAGTTTCTTTACGTCGCGCTAAATACCAAACTGTATGTATAGGGTTAGAATCTAGGAGACTGGTCAAAGAACACTGATTGGTTGTAGAACAACTCTCTATGGGATGAACAACTCCTGAAGTTCACAAACATTTGGGAGACATTCAAGTTCTGGTCAACAAAAAGGAGGGACCTTTTTGAACATCTGAAGCATTCTATAAAGCGCCAAAAAAAGGCAAAAACTTTAAGAGTAGGGATAAACCACCCTGGAGTAAAGGCTACTTTACTAACAAGATATAAAGCCAAGCATAAGAGATCAAGGGCATCTGCAAGTAAATTATATGCCTATTTACAAACTCAGAATCTGTTAAAGAATACAAAAAAATCCAGCATAAATCTGTCTGCAGAGTCAAGGAGACATATTGGTGATAATGGGATTAGCCATGGGGCCTTCAAAACAGGTATTAAATATGCTCAAGGGCTTAAAAAAAATAAACCCAATAAAAATTTAGTTATTTTAAAAGATCAATGGAGGATCTTCTAGAGTCGATACATATATACCGAAAATAAAACATTCACTTGATTGACTTAATAGTAGGTTAGATGTTGCAGCAGAAATGATGAATAAATGTAAAGATATTACAATTAAAACCACATAAAATATAAGGAGGAAATGACTGAAATAAATTAATGGACCCTCAGTAACCTCTGGGACAACATCAAGAAATTTAGCAAAGTTGTAATTGGAATACCTAAAAAAGATGAGAACAAAGGAAATAAAAAATAAATAAATAAAAATAGCCCAAATAATTCCAAATGTGATAAATACACACACACACACACACACACACACACATATGGATATATATATCCATATTTATATCCATATATGTCCATATATATATATATATATATGTATATATATATATATATATATATATCTCCATATATATATCTCCACATATTCAAGTAGACCAATGGACCTGAAGGAGGAGAAATGCAAAGAAAATCACACCAAAGAACATGATAATTAAATTGCCAAGCACTAATAATAAAGAGCAAACCTTAAATAGTCAAAGCGGAAAACTAAAGTCTTATGGGTATAAAGTGTCAGAAAGCAGAGCCTGAGATGAGTAGGATTATCTAGAAGTTCTAGAAGCAAGGAAACCAGAGAGAGGGTGAGCTCCTCTTCTGAATGTATATATTTCCCCCAAACATGAGGCTAACCATCAAGCAATTTAGGTATAAGCGAGGAGGATTCTAGAGGTTGAGGGAAAATAAAAGCAGCAATTTGAAATGACATGAAATTAGACTCTCTGAATCTCAGCTTTCTCATTTGTAAACTGGGACAATTATACTCACACCCTACATACACAGCACACCATAATATATTCAGTAGAATAATGTCTGTGAAATGCTTGGTGAATTGTGGACAGTATACAGCAAATCTCTTCACTCCACTGATTCTCAGATTTCCCAGGAGCAATGGAGTACTGCTAGTGGATATCAAAGTTAACTTCCACCTCTAGTACCACAATGAAGATGTTGAGTAAATGAGGGATAAGGGAGAAGGAGGGAGATGAACAACTCAGGCATGAAAATTAAAAGATTATTGACAAACAATATAAACAGAATAATACCCAACTCACGATTTTCTTTGTGAATGTATCTGGAATACAGAGGTAGAGAATTGTAAGTAATTCTTCTTTCAAAACATATTTATTGAACACGTTCTATGATCCGTACACTATACTAGGCACCGGAAGCTACAGCAGTCAGCACATATGACAACGTTTCAAACAACGTAGCGATTCTGTGCCAGCAGCAGTAAACAGGGGCTACAAAGAAATATACCAAACACACATACCAGGTAATAAAAAGGTTCTGAGGTAATAATAAAAGAGATGCTGAATTAGAGCAAGATGAGAGATCTAAAGTACGTTGAGTATTAAATGAAGGCTTCTGTAAGGAGATGACATTTAAGCAGAGACCTTTACAAAAGAGTCAGCCATGTGAAGATTTTTATATTAGAATAATCCTCGTTGCTGTAACAAATATATGCTAAAACTCCAGTGGCTTAATAAAATAGAAACTCATCTCTGTCTCATGTAATAATCCAGTACAGTTATTCTTGGTTAGCGTTCCTCCGTGTGTTGATTTTAGCAGCCAGGCTCCTTCTATCTCTCGGCTCTACCGCCCCTTAGGGCCTCAGAATGCTCTCATTCCAGAAGGTTGAAAGGAAAAGAAACAATGAAAAAGTTTTTGATTTTTTTTTTTTTTAAATTTCCTGGCCAAAAATGGTATCTCACTTTCACTCACATTGTATTGAAATAACTGGTCATTTGGCTAGTGAAGATTAAATAAATTCATGTTTAAACTGTAGCTTGGACAGTTTCTGGAACATAGAGATTGTAGGTAAGAGTTTTCGTCTAAGCAATCCTTAGGAAAGAGAATCCTGTGCGGAAGACCTGATGTTGGGGGGACCTTGACAATCTCAAGGAGCATCAAGAAGGTCGGCGTGGAATGATATTGTGACCAAAGGACAGTGTGTTCCAAGACGAGCTTTCAGGAGAAGGCCAGAGATGAATCATGCAGGTTTTCCCAAACAGAGGACGGGCTTTGGCCCAAACTCCAGCAGCCTTGTGCGATTTCTTTGTGAAGAATTCTCTTTTGTGTGTGTGTGAAAGATTCAATTCCCATTGAAGAGGTACATTAGGATCAGGGAGAATTTTCAGAAGCATCTTATGGAATGATTTGTCTTTTCTAATCAACAGTAATGAGAGCTCAGTGAGGGGGTGGGGTGGGCACTGACAGGAACCTGACTGGGGTGCAGTTAGTTCTGTCTCTGGTGCAAGACAGATATATTGAAAATTGGTGTAATTCTCCAGAGTTGATGATTTCTTCCTTGGAGATGGTTCTTAATTATGAGTACTCAGGAGGTTAAGACAATAGCCTAAAGCATTGCTTTGCCCTAATCTTACTCATCAGTTTTCCGTAAGCAAATAAATATATTTCCAGAGGAACAGAGGATGTTTTGGCCTATTGAAAAAAAAAAAATGTGTGTTTAGTTCAGAACGATGGAAAATAGATCAAAAAACATATTGTGTCTGGGTTTATTCGTTTAATAATCTCTTGAATGTTAGTTATGCTATTAGAAGGTTATCGCAATCTATGTCTTCAGAATTATAGCAGTATACCAGATTAAAAATATTCTCCTAGAATTCTATTTCACACATGGTCTTTTATCCTAAAACCTCTAACATCTCCTATCCCATTCTTACTCTCAGCTGATGATGATCTTGCTTCCTACTTCACAAAGAAAAATAAATTAGAGGAAACTTTCAAACTCACACTTCATCTGTCCAAATATCAATGTCATTATCCATATATGTAGCTTTCCCTCCTGTTACCTTGTATGAAGGGCCTTTTTTTCTTTTCTAAGACTGCTCTAATGATAGTCTTCTCTGTGTGAGTATAAGATAAATCCATTCTTCCAGTGGCTCAGAGCGTACACCTCGGAACCATTTTGAACCCAATTTCATACCACACATCACTTTTGTTGGCAACCTACAAAATAGGTTGGCTCCACCTTCAAAATGTCCAAAATTCTACTATTATGACCCAAATTATCATTATTTCTAGCCAGGATTATCACAGTGACTTCCAAAACAGTCTCTTAGCATTTCCTCTGTTCCACCTACAACAGTGGTTCTCAACCGAGGGTAATTTTTCCTTTTCCAGGGGGATATTTGGCAATGTTTAGAGACATAGTTGGTTGTTAGAAGTGGCAAGTAGGGGGCTATAGGTATGTAGTGGGTAGAGGCAAGGGATGTTCTAAACAACCTGCAATGCATAAGACAGGCTCCAACAACAAATAATTTTCTGGCCTACAATGTCAGTGGCACTGATGTTAAATAATTCTGGCCTATTATTTATTCTCAAGACAGCAGACCGAGTAAGTGGCAGGATGAGTTTGATCAGATTATTCCTTTGGTCAAAACTTCCACTGGCTCTTTCATTCTCTCAGGGTAAAAGCTTAATTTCTTTCAGTCACCCACACTGCCCTCATAGATACTGTGTTCTTACCATGTCATCGGCCACATCTCTATTCTCTCTTATAGCCACCCCACTGGCCCTTGGATCATTTTTCCTCTGTGCCTTTGGATTAACAGTTTCCTCTGGTGAATTGTTCTCCTACCAGATATCCACAATGCACACTGCCCCTGCTCCTTCCCAGTCTGTGCATATGTCATCATCTCAGTCCAGCCTGTCCTCAAAATCCCCATCAATGTTGAAACATTCCCCAGCATTCTCTATTCCTTACAAACTTTTTTTTTATAATAACCGTTATAGACTGAATCGTACCCTCCCCACTCCCCAGTTTATATACTGAAGCCCTAAGCCCTAGTGCCTCAGAATGTAACTATATTTGGAGATAGGGTCTTTAAAAAGGTAAATAAGTAAAATGAGGTCATTAGGATGGGCCTCAATTTAATATGACTGGCGTCCTTATATGAAGAGGAGATTAGGACAAAGAAGTACAGAAGAAAGACAACATGAATTACAAGAAAATTAATTTCTATTATTTAAGCCAACCAATATGTGGTACTATGTCACAACCCTAGCAAACTCATACAGTAATTATTACCTTTCAGTATACAATGCAGTTTAATTTGGTGTTATATCTGTTGCTGAATTGTTGTCTTCCTACATTTGATTATAATCTCCACGAAGGCAAGGACTTTTTTGTTTGTTTGTTTCAGATATGTAATCCTTATCTATATTTCCTGAGATCTACACTTTGCAAATGAGAAAAGAATGACACGGGAAATGGAAATAGCTTGCTATTTCCATTATAAATTAGTGAATGGATGGCAGAGGCAATGCAAACTCCAAGATTCTTCATTCAGATTCTTATTGGCTTTCTTTTGAACCACATAGTTGCCTTGGTATAGAGGAAGAAGAAATACTAAAGCAGAACTGTTGCAACAGAAAATCTCACGTTCATCACCAACCCTAGATACACCAACATACCTTATTCACAAAGGAACAATGAGGATGGACTGCCTAAACTGTCCAACTGTTTAAGAAATGCACTTAACTTGTTTATGAAGCATAAAATATATAGGCCTGTTCAAATTACAGTACCTTTCAGTGAGTGATGAGCAATAGAAAAGAAGAGGAAAAATTAAACTTTTGAAAAAATCTACAGTGTAGAAAAGCAGAAGCAGCAAGTGAAAAGTATTATGAATTGGAAGCAATACATGGGTATCCTGGTTTCTGTGCTTGCTGTCATGGAAGACAAACCTTTAGTTATGAATAAAAATATTCACTGTTCCTTTCCAGGATAAAACTCTACTTTAACACATTAGCCCCTTTCTCTGTAGTCACGCCTGTGAGCTTGCCAGACCAACCAACTTATATACAATTAACAGAGAGGTTCCCAGTTCAAGCAGAGCTTTGTTCTCATGGAATAATATCGCTGTGTTCTCATCTCTTATAGTGGTTTTCTTTTAACCAGAATCATCTGCCAAAAAATAAATTAAATAAATAAGCAAAAGGAAAGAGGTGGGGATGAAAACACTCTTTGTGATTGAAATCTATTTTCGTCTCATGAAAAATATCTTAATTTTCACTTATATTCCATGCCCGTAACTGAGGGCCATTAAAACTAATAAAACTAAATCATTTGTGACAGATCTTAGAAAACAGTTTCTGCAATCCACTGCACTCTCGAATGCTCATTAGAAATAGTGGTTTCTTTTCAGAAGAATGCTCACTGAATGTTTAAAACGTGTTCCCTCCAAATTTTGACAAGTTGAACTGGCAATGGAGTGTTTGGAGCAAAGGCTTGACGTAAAAAAGATGTTGTACAGCTATATCAAATATGACCGGAACAACACATTAAAGTCAAGAGCGTTAGGATGCAAGGCAGATGCAGGAGAAAGAGAATCAACACATTTGTTTTTGCTTTCTACATTTTCTGGCATCAGAATAAACAAGGGATTTGCATTAAGTGTAGGCAGCCTATTTCACAAGAATTTAAGAAGTTTTGTCTCTTTCCTCAGGAGTCAAAGACCCTTGGCCAAAGATTATAGAAATCCTTGAAGATATTTTTATATTCACAAGTAAAATAGCAACAATAACAAAGACAATAATAATACTAGTGATAATGCTTACCTATGCTGCATACTCTTCATGAGTGTTAGAAAAGCAAATGTATGATAACAGACTTTTAAAGATTGCAGTTACTAAACAGACACTAATGTTTATTATTTGTAAAAATAATAGCTATCATTATTGAACACTTACTAGGTACAGTACATTTTATATGCATGATTTCTAATTTTACACTTGGTTCTTACATAGGTCAAATTATCTCCGTATTATAGAATTAAATAGTAAGTGTCAGTAATTATTATGTGAATATTAACTAATATTTAGTATGATATGCTATCATTATTATTACCAAAGAAGTACTAACACAATAAACACAGAAACAAAGGATATGGTTTTAAGTCAACTAGATGGCCTGTACCAGTCAATGCTCAATCAGAGAAGCAGAACAAATATTAAGAAATTTGTTTACAGGGATTTGACCTCATGCAATTGAAGGAGCAGCTTAAAAAGTCTCTCAAGGCTCTTGTCTCCATGTCTGGTGCTAGAACTAGAAGTGTGTTAGGCAGGCAGTTAGGAAGGAAAGATGTACTCAAGGAGAATAAAGTCAAGCTGGAAGCTGTCAACACTGGCTAAAATCAACAAACTCAAACTGGAACCAGTAAGCATGAGCTAGAATTTATGAGGACATGCTGGAAACTACTTAACCCTGATAACGTGAGTGCTCTGCAGAAGACACTACACCCTTCATCACGGTCCTAAACACTACTGGCCTGGGAGTCAGAGAAGCTGGAAAAGTATCCAGGAAAAGGTGGAGCCCTTGCAGACCCACCTGCTGCCCATGCCAACAAGGTGAGACAGTAGATAAGTGACGAGGTATGTGAACTACAAAGGCACCTGCTTCAGCCTTCCATCCTAAAAGATGAAATGGCTTCAACTTCACTTCTGTCTTCGAAGTCTTGTAGAGAAATGTCTCTTAAACCCCACTTACTGGAGTTATACAAAGAAGGAAATTCTGGGAAAGAGTTCTGCTGAGCCAGGTTGACACATCACGGTGATACCACAGTCCCCTCTTTTCAAATTAGGAAATTTACAGTCATGCTGCTTTACATTATATTAATTACATTAGGCAACTATCCTCTTTGTTAACCTTTGCTAACCCTTTCTCCCCGCCGCGGCCCCCACACTGCCCCCAAAGGATACAAAGACCCTCTTTTAGTCTTTGGGTGCATTTCATTGTTCTAGCTAATCCACACTTTCCTTTTGATGTTCTGTAATTTAAATAATGAGATAATACATATCCTATGTTACAACGAAGGAGAATAAAGAAGGGGGTAAAAACAAAATAATACACACACATACACACACATGTATATATAGTCACATAAAACTAAGGATGTACTATTCATAGGTATGACAGTCCTCATCTTTGTAACTGGTCATGTGATCATATCTGGTATTTGTCACTACCTTCTTCCACTCCCCATTCCATAAATTTTTTGTCTTTAAGGAACACCTCAGTTTATTGTGGTTCCTTGGCTATTTGAATAATTTAGACCTTCTCTCTTCAGGTGTAAGGGCCACGATCAGTCCTGCCTAAATTGAGTTGTTATAGTTTTCTTTGACTTCAGTCACAGACACAGGGATAGGAAGAGGTAACCTAGGATTCACCTGTATTCCAAGCATGTTTTTTCTTATTCTCATTAAGTAATAGCAAATCAGTTTCTCCTTGCTCATCAGGATTAATTACCCCAGCCACTACAGTTACCCTATTCTTAGCTTGTTGATTCACTGGCATGAGAAGCCCAAAGTGACCAGGTGTTACTCTCAACTTCTCCATCAATTGGATCATTGTTGGAAAAATCAGTGATTTTGTATACGTCATACCTGTGCACAGGTTATACTTTGTTTTACACTGATGGAATTTGAGTATATTTATAAATCTGGAAGCAAAGAGAGGTGGCGGAGATAGTTTCTGAGCAGATCAGCTGTCCTTTACAGTCTATTATATTTTCTCCAGGCAAGGTGAAACTAATTTCTTCTGCTGTCGAAGGCTCCACAGAATTTAGGGGTCCAAAATCCCCAGCTTTACTGGAATATACCTATGTACTTCATTGCAAATTTCAGGGTCTTATTCCTTCACAATTGCCCAACTTTTAATAATAAAGATCTCAGGAGTTTGGGGACTCAGTTTGCATTGTAATTCAGCCCCTTGAAGGATTAGACTTTGGGGCTGGTTTTCAGAAATCTATACCTTGTGGTCAAGAGCTAGTGGTTTCTTTTAGGACAGATATAGACCTTTTGGGGTCTGATATGCAGACCTTAGCTGGTAAGTTAAAGTCGTATGTCATCATTTTCTTCCTCCATGTTTCTAGTAAATTTAGAACCAACCAATCAACCCCATTAGTGCCTTATTTTGACTAAAATATTCTATGGCAGCACATACTTAGTCACTCAGAGGCTTGTTTTCTATAGGCATTTGATTACAGATATCTGCAGGTGATAATTTGCATAATGCTTTTGCTGCTATGACATGGACTCCTAGTGTCTCCTTAAGCATTAGAAATAGGGGTAGTTAGGACCTTTTAAATCAAATCAGATCAGAACAAACCAAATTACCCAGAACCGTCCAGAAAACCCATCTTAAATACCATTCCTCTAAAATCTCTCTCGGTGACAAATTTTGATCAGGTAGGGTTCAGTCAAGGAAGTTGAACTACAAGGATGTATTTGATATAGGGATTTGACTTTGCCTAATGGTGTCACTGGTTTCACAGTCTCTATAAAGCTGTTGTCTCAGGAAGCTGAAAATAGATGTTACATGAGGGGAGCAAGGATAAGCTAGAATTTATGAGATTGGACCACTTGAGAATGATCTGAAAATGAGGTCAGTCCTCAGTGCCACCAACTGTGATAATTGGGTGTCCTGCAGGAGAAGCTAATGTCCTTCATTATGGAGCTAAACACACATCTAGCTCTGAAGCAGGACAGGCTAAAGGAGGATCTAGAAAGAGGTAGAATTGTTGCAGGCCTGACTAATGCCTCTCACCAACAAGGTAAACCAACAGATAAGTGACAATCTATGTGAGCTACAGAAGTATTTATTTAGACCTTTGTCAGGGCATAAAACCCAAAGTGGCTGCTGTTTCACTTCTACTTAAGCCATAATGTCTCTTGTGGCACATCCTAACCTGAGATACAGAGGAAAGAGAGTTCTAGGAAAAGTAGTTCAGTAGCCCCAAGGACACATAACACAGCCACAAGTCCCATAGTTGCCTCCCCATAGAGATATTTGGAGAAACTTCTAATTTTTTCGAATGTTTGCAACATTATTTATGTTAACAACCCATGGCCATGAATTATTGTCATATCTACATTTTGGTGGTCATTGATATTAGGAAGCAGAGGTATGATACATTAAAGCTAAGAGGTTCATGAATAGATTAAGTGGAGAAATGTTAATTTGGGGGCTGAATTATGAGACCTTAATGAGATAGCATATATTGGATATTTAACCAGTTATTTGGAATGAAATATGTACTTATAAAATATTAGCTTCCTTCTATACTGCTAAAATGTGTGCCTTGGCTTTTTTACTTTTAACTTTATGAGCCATGTTCAATCTACTTGTGTTATTTACTACTTGATTTTGTTACTTGCATTATGGGTCTCCGTTGACCTCACTGGATTCGTATGGAAAGCAAAGCAAAATAACCTATTTGAAAGGACACTGTAAAATGAATAACATTTTGTAAATGGAAAAGTGTGGTAATCATATTGTACTTGTTTGAAAATTAATTTAATAATTATTTAAAACCAACTTGCACCTCCTGAATAGAAAGAAATTTCCTATTTTAATCTGTTACTACATGAGATAGCAGATGAAAATTGATGGCTAATAGAGACTATGAGAACTAACAATTGTATTATGTTTCTATGGAACTCTGGGTTGTTAGTTTTGTTTATTTTTAACTTTTCAATACCTGTGAAGTTACCATCTGCTAGATGCACTGAAAGCATTGCTTCTTCTTCATGTATCAAGAGGATAGTGTTAAAGTTATATCAGCCTGGCCTGAAATACTACTCTCACTATTTAAGTACAAGTGTGGTCTGGGTGGGCTTTAGATACAGAATTTGATCATCTTCCCTGTCCATCCAATAAAAATCGGTTTTTAAAGATAGACAGGTTTCCATCCACACATCTGGTAGAATAAGTAACTAAAGCAGGTAATCATGATTATGATAGTGTATGAGAAGGAAAAACAATGCCCAACAGATATTTAAAAAAAAAAACTAAACTAAACTAAAACAGGTTGCTGAAGAACAAAGCCTTATTCAGTATCAAGTTAGCACTATATAAAAATAGAGATGTGTTCTTTCAAAATGTGTACAATACATATGAGAGATGAGCTGTATTCTCCAGGAAAAACAAAATCATAAGATTTCAAAAATTCATGTTCTGGCTCAAAATATAATGTGGTGGATACAGACAAATAAATAATCCTAAATATTCTGAGAACAAGGAATATTGATAAATTTGTCAAGCAACTGGTTTGGTTATTAGCTCTGCTGCTTTTTATAATTTTGAGTCTCCTAACTTTAGAATATCAGTAATATGCCCTATGTCACAAAGTTTTTGTGATTGTATAAAATAATATATTTAAAAGTTTGTATTTGTAGGTCACTTAGTTTATCAGACATTTTAAAAAACTTTAGTTCTGCGATTCCCAAGAGAAGTTGGTTCACAAAAACCTCTAGAGGAAGAGCAGTTACACACACACACATGCATAAATACACACAAATCCTGTTTTAGGTCATAATATTTAATGTATTTTAAATATTATTATTTAAAATTACATCGACAAAATATATGACATCCCTATGTTCATCCAATAGGAAAAATATGGCTTAACAAAGGGTAAGAAGCATTACATTGTTCCATTAGTAATAGCCCTGTGAATTAGGCTTTGAGAAATTAGTCTCCCCATTTCACTGATGAAACAATTGAGGTTCAGAAACGTTAAGTGGCTTGTCATGATTTATGCAGAGCCAGGGCTCTTGATTCCAAGCCAAATCTCTTACACCTCATGCACAGGCATCACCAGAAACGTAGACAAAATTTCGGTGTACAGATGGCAAGAAATACAGGCATTTGTAGATGTTAGATAAGGTGAGAAAGTGAGAATTCATCCAGCTTATTAATTCTTATGCAAAAGGAAGAGGCATTAATGCAATGCATTTAATGTGTGGTTTTGTTCTGTTTATTTTCATCTGTTTTTAGTTGGATGAAAATTTAGAGAGACCTCCGAAAATGTATGCAAAGCCAGATACCAGGAGACATAGGAGTTCCAAATAGAAAAGGAATCTGATCACTATCTTCTCAACCTTTCATAGAAATTCATGTTTCAGCAAAGTACCATAACAAATATAAAGAATCAGGAAATCTTGTAGTGCCTCAGTGATCACAGGTCCTTGAGACATAAACAGGCTGGCTCTGTAGAGGATAAATCGTTCAAGGGAAACTTGATTACTTTTTCGATAGAAGAATCATTATCAGAAGAAATAGTGTTGATGTGATGTATCTTGATTTTTAAGAAACCATATCCATTGGGGGAATTTTACATGAAAATTAATTTTAGTTAGTTTGAGTATAAACCTTGCTAAGTAGGCAAAACCACACTGATATGGAGAGAAAGAGAGGTGGGGGAAGGGAGAGGGAGGGAGGAAGGGAGGGAGGACAGGAGAGGGAAATCAGAAATGTATTAAGAAATGAAGGAATTTTCCAGACAAAGGCAGCGTATCCTGGTGTTAAAGTCTTTTACATCTTTCATAAAAAATGCAGTTCTTGAAAATTCTAGGATTTAAAAGCATACTTGAGCATCCATGTCAGAGAGACAGAGACCTTAATAGATCATTTTGACTATATCTATAACTTCAGTTGAATGTGTGATCATCCAGTTTAAATGGACAATTGTTCTTCAGGAAAAACAAAACAAAACAAAAAAAGAACCTGGTAAAAGTGTAGCCAGTGGAGCTAAGAATGGATGTTGATTCAGGAAAACTTAAATTCAAATAAAGGTTTTAGCATTTTAACTCTTTGAGTTGAATTTGCTTCCCTTTCAACATGGGCTGACCTTAATAACTTGCTTCTAACAAATAGAATATGGTGGAGGTGACAATGTAACTTCTGGGTCTAAGTCACAGAATGTGATACATCGCCTATCTAACTCTGTCAGGAAGTGTAACTCTGATACAGTGACCACCATGTGGGAAGTGTGGCTATCCTGAAGCTACCATGCCAGAGAGATCACATGGAATGATCACATAAAAAAAAAAAATGCCCTAGGAGTCCTGTTTCTTCTGGTCCTCAGTTTATTGAGTCTTCCCAGACCAGGTTCTGACATGTGAGTGAAGAAGTCTTAGAGATGGTTACAGCACCAACCAATATCTGACTTTGCATGCAAAACCCAAAGTCAGAACCATCTATCTGAGCCCAGTGGATCACCAACATCAGGAGAGAGAATAATAAGTGGTCTGGTTATATGCCTCTAAAGTTAGGATAATTGGGTATAAAGCAATAGATAAATAAGTCTGTGTGACAGGACAATTTTCACAAGCTTCAAAAATTTTAATAATCATACCTATACCATGAACTGTTGTAGGTATTATATTAGATAATCTTGGAATTAATATAGATCTGGAACTAACGCCGACAGCAGGTGGATGCCACCGTGACTGGGAGACCATTCCACCCCAAAGCATTACAGTGACAGCGTTTCCAGTCCAGCCCCACTAATGCAGATGCCCTCCCACCTCAGAACTTCAAAAGGGCAAGATCTTTCCCTTCACTCATTGCTGAAACAAAGAGCACAATCCCCACCAAAAGAAGAACCTGCTGTTAACTCAGTGAGTCGTGCATTCCTTCCAGGATCATTGTCTTTGTTTTCTTTCTTGTCCTGAATGAATCTAAAAGGAAATACTGTCATAAAAATGTTAACTGGAAAAAAAAAATCAAAAAAACAACCAATAGTTTTGAACATTTGTAGCTCATAAAAATATTAGTACTTACTGTTATTATTAAAGGTAATCTTAAAGGCAGTAGTTATAATAATAGCAGTCACATTTAGGGCTTAGATAAGCCTTTCAGAGTATATTAGGGTTTTTCAGAGAAACAGATCCAGTTTGGGGGTGGGGGTGGGGTGGCAGGAAGGGGTTGGGGGAAGAGAGAGAGGGAGAGAAAGACGGGGAGAGAGAAATTGATTGTGAGGAATTGGCTCACATAATAATTATGGAGGCTGAGAAGGTCCACAGTCTGCTCTCTGCAAGCTGGAAACCCAAGATAGCCAGTGGTATAATCCAGTCCAAATCTGAAGTCCAGAGAACTAAGGAACCTAATTATCTAAATCCCAGTGGGAAGGCTGGGGAAAATGAGAGAGTTGTCCCAGATTAACAGTGAAGTAGGAAAGAAAGGGCAGAATTCCTCCTTCCTTCGCCTTTTGTTCAGTCCAGGTCCTCAGTGGATTGGATGATGCTCACCCATATTGGGGAGGGCAATCCACTTTACTAAATCCATCTATTTAAATGCTAATCTCATTCAGAAACACTCTCATAGACACACTGAGAAATAATGTTTAATTTGAGCATCCCGTGGCCAGTCAAATGGACACAAAAAATTAACGATTACACAGTGGTTACTCCTCAAGATAAGACTTTTTAATAGACAAATGCAATGTGACATGCCTAAAATGATCTTATTGCAGATGCTTCTAATTCGAATTAATATATCATCTCATTTTCCTACAGAATGTTCTTTGTACTTTGTCATAAGACATCACAATCTGCCAACTTTGATCTCTGAGAAGAAATAGTTGGGTAAAATCCTGTAATGGTGATATGATCAGAGATTCATAAATATCGAGTCATACCCGATTAAGCAACACTTCCCAACGTGTTCTGGAAGAGAATATAGCAGAAGCGATAATACAAAGTAAATAAAAATTTCCACTCTTAATGGCTTTACATGTACCTAATAAGCACTAACTAGTTATCCCCAAAATTAAATAAGAGTCTCCTCTTCAGTCATACGAATATCATGCTCATTCATGCCTGTGGGGAAAGAAAACCTCTTAATCCACTTATACAGCCAGCTCCTTGCCATAAAAGAGAAAGATGTAAGATGATCACTATGCCCTGGGGCCTGACTTTACCAAAGGCCTGAACAGAAATGCAATAAAAGGAAACTGGGATTCTTCATTTAAGGGAGAATAAACCTGCCTGAAAAGAGAGCATACCCCCGTGCCTATTCCAGGCTCATGCTAAGAGGAGAAAGCAACAGCTCTTCTCTTAGGAGAGAGCTAAGCTGGGGGTGCAAGGATCAGGGCCTGGCAGAGGAAGAGAAGGCAAAGTATCTACTCTTAGATAATAGAATCGTTACCTCGAAGATCATTATCTGAGATTTGCTGAAGAGGCCTGTGCAGTTTGTGTTGGATGAAATCAACTCTGATGTTCAGCTCGCAACTGGATCATTCAAGGAGTCAATACTCCGATGAAATGCAGGCTGCACGTGAAAGAGGAGAAGTACACCTGGGGTGACTCATGATGAAACTATGCCCAATGGTGGCCCTCCCAGTTAGATGTGGCAAACTGATCTAATGAGCCCCTCTCTGCAGGTGGCATAGATACTAAGTATTAGGGGAGGAAAGGGGAATCCTTGAAGTCCAGACTCTATCCTCTGTTTAAACAGTAAGTTATTCTTCTGCTTCCCACAAAGTTGACCATAATTCCTAGACTCAGACCCAGGATGAATATAGTAGATGTAACTAGGGTATGTCATGTTTTTGTTTTGTTTCTATCTTTAAAATAACATCATAAGGTCATAAACACAGGTCTTTTAGGCCTACACCTACATTGGAGCCTAAAGATCTAACTACTATGTTTATGAGCTTTTCTCTCTCTTTGAAGAATGAGTGACTACATTTTTGGCATCTTGGTTTTACTTCATCTCTCTCTGTCTCTTTTTAACTCTTTCTGAACCATAGCACCAAACTTAGTGCTTTGCTTAATATATGTTTTATGAATTAGTTTAGAGTCCTCTTGTTCATTCCTCAGAGAGCTAAAGTTCACTTTCATCTCATTCAGATATGTAGTATTTTTTTTTCCTTTTTTATATTTTCATATCATAGAAGCTAGAGACAAATAATTCAAGTCTTTCTTACAGGTAGACATCTAAAATTTCTTTAGTTTTTTGTTTGTTTGTTTGTTTGTTTTTAGTATAAGACTTTGTTGTTGTCCTTCAAGTCACCCATACTCTTGTTTTAATCTTCTCCAGTAAGTCTCCATCCTTCTAAGAATGCAATACTAAAAACTAAATATAATCATTAAAAACGATCTGACAGAGTTCAAACAAATGACAAGGATCATTTCTTTATGCTTGAATGCAGTATTTCTTTTCATATATATTTTAGTATCATCTAAAATATATACTAATTTTTAATCAGAAGAGCATTACATTAAAGTTTTGTCGTAACTTAACTCTGTAGAAAATGATCTGAGAGCTCCTAATCAACGTAGTCCACTTTGAATAAGTAGTCAACCATACCTACTTCTATAGAAGATAAGTGAGTAGATTCTTATTCAAGAGCCGACACATAATGCTAGAGATAAATTCTCCCTTTTGCCAAAGAGCGTTTTAAAACAGGTCACTCTTCAAGAGATCTTTTCTGGTCATGCTGCTCTAACCTTTGGAACTTATGAATGAAGTTGGATACCTTTGAAAATATAAATGCCTTAAATCAACTCTATACCAATCCTACGTTAACACCTTGAAAATATATGTCTCCTACTTTTAAAAGAACATTGTAGAGATTTAAATTTATAGAATTGGAATTAACCTATGCAGTTGTCATCCTAAGGATTACTGTATATATTTAACAGGCTAGAGCTTTAATAGAAAATAGAGAAATGTAGATATGGAGTCTTAACGGGAGCTCACAGATGAGGATCGTATGAGACCTTAGAAAGTTGTTAATGCAATGGAATGACTTTGTTTCAGAGATGAGGAAACAGTCATGAAAAAGTTGTCACATTGGCAATTAGTGCCAAAGCAATGACTAGAACTAATATTTAATTGTTTTGAGTCTGGTGTTCCTTTTCCCATGTTTCATTGCTTCTGCAATCCCTAGGAGGTCTTCCTGTATTCTCATAGCCGTGAATTCAGGGAGACTTCAAAAGGAATCTGACTGGTTTCTGAGGTCCTCGTTATAATCTCCAGTTGGACATCTGGCTTCATGGCTTTTCTTTAATGGAGAAGTCATCCTATCAGGGCACAGGACGGCATCAGGACATCTCACCTCTTTCCCTCTGCAACCCATCTTTGCACTTCCAGGAAATGAGTCTACCTCTCTAGGCGCCTATATAAATTATGCTTTCTGGAGCTCTTCTATAACTCTGGTTCCATTTTCTGTATAAATTTGCTTCAACAAGTTCTGCTTAAGAAATGTCCCCTTCCCATTAGTCTTCTTCAGTTTCTCTACTCCCTTTGTCTTTTGGCTTCGAGGGCTTGTCTCTTGGTAGTTTAAAGACAATGGACACTGTTGTTTATTAAATCTGCATAAGGAGAGTGGGGACTGATATATCACTTATGCAAACATATGCCACTGATGCAGCCTGTAATATAGCAGGGTTCCCAGGATAACATATTTCCACTTCTGCCACTCTGCGTATTTCCCTTGGGACCAGCCGGAAAGCTATGCTGTCTTTAGATATATGATAGACCTGGATTCTATTTCGGGTACATAAAAATAAGAAATACTCCCCCTGGGATTCGTTTATGTCATTACTGTGCCAAACTCTAAAAGGGAAATGACACTTGATATCCATCCCTTACAGACATCAGGGGAATTTATTTTTTAGGGGCAAACACCCTAGCTATGGGAAGTGATTATATCTAGATACAAGCACTGTTAAAAGGACATTTATCTAGTAGATTACCTACCAAAACTCTTTCTCAGGCTTCTATTCCCTCTCCTAAAATGTTTTAACAGGGAGTATAGTCTGTGAGTAAGAATGTCTCTTGCAGCTGCCATCTAGATACCCTTTCTTCCTGTCTGGGCCCATACACTAGCCCCATGCCTGATCAGTTTTCATGGTCATTCCATTGAGTGAGGTGATTTGTTCAGATAAAATGGAAAATTGAAATGGCTACAACATCATCCACTTTTTCTCTTTTGTCAAAATGCCGTGGCTGCTCATTTTTTCATGGCCATGAGTTGAAATAAATTAAACTTCCCGTGGCAAAACTTCTCTGAGATCAGATTGGAATATATTGATTAGCTCTTTGAGGCCTGATGGATTGGAGGTTCTCGCTTTATAAACACATTTACAAACATGCCTTAAGAAACAGTTGCTTAGCACAGGGTAGACTGATTGTGTTTATTTAAAACTGCAGGGAAGGGTGTACCTGTAATCGCTGATTTTAACCTATCAATGTTTTCATTTTGGATCAGTGGTGACAAGTGAAGTTGTGCCTTTTTGTGACTTCTAAGACCAGCTCAAGGCTGGCTGGCCTAGTGACATGTCAAGTAATACATCAAAGTCTGTGAAATGCCTTAGCTTGACATGGAATAACAGAATGTTAGAGTTGGGAGGGGCTGAAGACATCAACTCTTTCAGCCTATGGAATCAATTCCTCTAATGGTTTAGTGTATTCAGTTTACAACATGAGTGTCTTTAGAGACAATTCCAGAATTAGAAAGGAATTTGGGCAATTTATTGCTCCAAGGCTTAAAAATGGAAATAACTATGACCTTGGAGTATATAACATAAGTAAATGAAGTGAGCCACGTTGTGAGTGAAGGACGCAGGCCTGATTTAATGGGGCAGCAGTTCCTTTTCTCCAGGTGATTATTTTCGTGGAAGAATGTGTGCCCAGTATTGCCAAATAGATCAATTTTTTTAAAGAACTCAGAAAGAAAGCTATTATATGACTAATTCAATTTTTAAAAACTTTAAAAATAACCTCTACAAGCAACAAAATTGTAGACTAAATTTAGTCCAAGAGCCACCAGAATATATTTTATTTACTTACGATCTCATGCTGATGAGCAAAATGAGATTCAGAAAAATGAATGCTATGTGGAATGGCATCAATGATGTAGGAACACAAATTTCCACATCCCCAGTGGGCTATTTCACAAGCTACCTGGGCATGGAGAACATGTGTGAATTATAATCTCGTAGTGTGCTCTCTGTGCTGACACAGAATCATCAAATCTCAGGACTAGCAAGTAATGTAACTTAACTTCAAACTTAACTTTTAGGAGCTGAGAGCCCAGTCTCTGAATTGGCTTTTCCAAGATCGTACTGAGACTGAAGAGAGCAGAGACTGGTCTGGTTTGATGCTATTTATACTATGTGCTTTTCCAGGAAATTAGGTTTTATGATTTGTTGAGATTTTTCAAACACTGTATAAAGCCATGGTATTTAAAATAGTAACTGCAAAACTCTAAAAGTCCTCAGATATTAAACAAGATATTTTCAAGTCTGTTCTCCTTAGAAAGACATGGTAGTTGTAACAGAAATACATTTTATTGAAATTGGTAAAACAAATTAAGTAAATGATATACCTGGTTCAAGCTAGACTTTTCATTAAGTTATTTTCTAGGAAGTGGGCAGTTGTTGACATTGATTCAGTATCTCAATAATATCTAGGCTGCTGTCTCTGTGATAACCCTCGTGGTCACTGATGGGTATTGTAGCTCCAGGTATCACAGAAACATTCTATTTGTAAAGGATCATGCTTTCTATCTGCCCTTTTATTTGTATCAAGAAGGCAAATGCTTTCCAAGGAAACCTAATAACAGATGTTGAGATGTCTTTGGTCTTGAATGTGCACATGGCCACCGCTAGTTGCAAACCAGGTTGCGGAAGACTGTTTGCCTTTATTAGTCTGAAAGTTGTCATGAGGCTGGAGAATCAGTGTGAGGTGAGTCAAACTGCAGAATCTTCCACAGGAAGAAACAGGTATGAAAAGGTTTGGGGGTTCACACCACATTATAACCTGAATGCTCCATTTCTGCAAGAGATGGGAGTTATAAAGGTTGATTGCACAGCCTCCTTATCCTTTGACAATGTGCCCTCATGCTATCGTGTAACAACTTGCTAGATCATCTTTGGCTCTGCCCTACTGAGTTGCTTCCTTACACACTTCATTGAAACATATTCCTTCTAACGGCTTGGAGATGGTTATTGGACTCACAGGAGAGAGAGTTATGAAGCACATCGGGAACACTGGAGAAAGGAGATGTGATTCTGCTCAGATTCTATTAGAGTAGAAAACATGCTAGATATCAAAGGGAAATTTATGTAATGTATTCCAGTATTGTTCAGAGTAGAGCATCATGTTTTATGCAGGCAGAGGCGGTCGGGCCATGCAGTGTGAGAACTCTGCTACACACGCTGAAACAAACAATAAAACAGTGAATGGGCAATGGGCAGAAAACAAACCCTGGTTTTTATGAGAAGCATTCACAATCTCCATTCTACACCAAGACTTCTAGTTTGTCTCAGAAAGAGAATCTTTTTAAAAGCCTATAAGAAATATTTTCTATTGTCTACTTACATGGATCCTGTGTGAATAAGTACTTAGCTCCTTTAAGAATCAAGACTGCATGATTTAAGCAAATAGGGCAGCCTCGAATAAATAAACGGGAAGAAATGCAAGAGAGAGAGATGGTAGTATTAGTCATCTCCTTTAGGAGAAAGTTCTGAATGACTCGGAAAACTAGGATTCCCAGGGAAAAGTACGTGGGATTGAGTTGAGGAAACTAAAGGCAGGTGGGGAAAGGAAATTCTCTGGAGGTTTAAGAAAGTTCTAAATCGGTGTCAATACCTGTAGCTGCCAGAGGAAACTAATCTGAGAGAAGCTAGCAAAGTGAAGAATTTCTTTAGAGAGCCTTGCTAGAAGGTGATGTGCACACTGCTGGACTGACACAAGCTTTCAGAATTTTGATCTTTCCTTGTTTATACGCTGATTTTCTTCATACACGTGTGGTTTGTGTGAACTCTTCAAGGTCGCATATTTGGACTTCCAGTCAGATTTTAAGAGAATGCTTTAGGGCATGTGCTAAGTTAGACATCATCAGATGTTAGAACAAATTAAAACATATAATAAATGTAATATTACTTCTTTGCAAGAGTGATGACAACTTGCCCTTATCTGAATGTGCGTCACTGACTTTTGGGCCAAACAGTCCACCCATAAATTCACCAATGAGACATCAGAGATACCCTAATTCACCTGGGTCTTATGAAGAGTACTATGTTTATATCAACTGATCAGAAGTGCCTGACATACTTAATAATAGTGTTTAATATGGCATATATGGAACAACATAGATCAATTTAAATAAAGTAAATGAATTAAAATTCTGTATGCGTAACTTTCATATATACAGTTTTACCTGTTCTAAACCCATCTCTTCCAACAGATGAATACAAGTAAGAACACATAGAGCCCACATGCCTTGAAGTAGTATTAGTAATAATAATAGCTATTGTTAATCAAGTATCTGGTATGTACTCTGCACTAAACTTCTGTATTATATTTTATTTAATCCTTAGTATATGTTGCCTATTATTTATCTGTATAATATACATATGAAAAAGAAACAGATAAAGCAAATAACTTGTCCAGAGTCATGTCGTTTACAATTGGTGGGTGAACTAGGAATTCATTTGACATTTACTTGATTCCAAAGTCACTAAGCTTTGACCACAATCTATATACTAGACATTCTGTTGAGTACTTTGCCTGCATTATTAGACTTAACACTCTGAATCCTATTATGAAATAGATATTATAATTCTTCATTTAACAAATAAACACCTTGAGATATTAGGTGAAAGAAAGAAAAAATAAATTTTAGAGAAGCTTACAAATCCATTAAACTAGTAGAAAAGTATACATTTTGTACTTAACTTTGTTAAGTATGTTTCTTCCTTTTTCTAATCAGGAGATATTTCTGAATTTATAAGTCATGTATTAAATAATAATTTAAAAACACTGGTGTGCTTTCATTTGACTTTGTTAAGAAATAAGTTTTTGGAACCTCATGCCATTGATGCAGGACGAAGCGAAACCCCAAGTAAGAACTCAAGTCCTGTACTGTGTGTAAGACAGAATTCAAGCACATGCCAGAGTTAGAGTTAAAAGGAAAGTTTATTTGAGAAGGAATAATGTTGCGTAGACAGAGCATGGTATCCTCTCAAAGACAGAATGAGAGAGACTAAGAGGGACAATGAGAGTTTGGGGAATTTAGTTTATATATCATTCTTGGTTTCTATGAATTATAGTTTAAAGGCTTTGTTTACTCATTTTCCTTTGATGGTATAGGCATGTAACTTGAAAGGCATGGGTATACAGCGTGAAAGGTATGCTAGCAATCTCAGCCTTTGATCTATAAGGTTTCCTATGATCTGGCCACAGAGAATAAATGCTTGTGTTTATTTTGTGTTTATTTTGTGTAAGGTACAACTTAAAGACTCGGTTTTCCCTTCAGGTATGGGTAAATGGTTTGTTAGTGATTGCAGTGGGAATCTTCTTTTGTTCTGTAGGCTTCCAGGGGTCTGACAGCACTGTTGCAGGCTCTGAACTTGATTTGGTATTTAATTAATTTGTTTAGTTCTCATGCCTCTTCCTTATATCACCACGATTCCTTCTTAGCTTCCGTCCAAGGGAGGAAGTTTTATTGATCTTATTAAAACATCCAAAAATTTGAATAGCCATCAGCTAATTAATAGTGGAGGTTTATACTGAACCTATTCAAGTCCACATTCTTTTTTGTTTTTTGTTTTTTCAGCCCCGAGCAGAGCCTTCCTCTTTTGACCTGTCTTGGGCAGGTTTACTCTTGCCATGCTTGCAGCTGATTAGAAAGTTAGATAAGCATTATCTCTGGCAGAACTAAGAGTTTTACATTCAGTGAGGAGGATGCAGAAAACCTCACTAAGGCCTTGAACCTGAGCTGCATTTTCAAAAGTATCTTTAGCCAGATAACTCTTCAGCAGGGGCGGAGAATACTTATTCAGCAATTAACACATGAAGTATTTCCATCATCAATTTACTTTGTTTCTTGTATAGAGCTCTCAGTTCAGAATCCCACTGAGAGGGAGTCTTTTCATCATAATGATATCAAAATTCTAAAAATAACTTCAACAGTGAGCATTAAGAAAGGGCTTTATTCCATTGTCCACATGGCCAATGAGTCTGTCAATAGTGTTTAATATTGCATCACAGGGTTTTGTTGAGGCAGTTTTAAGAGTGGAAGCGCTGGTATCTATGAAGTAATGAAAACTTTCTCTATGCTTACAATCTCCAACTTGTTAAAGTAGAGTACTGTGAAGGAACGGAAATCTTTTTAAAGCTTTTTATCTCCTTGGGGGTAGTGGTAGTGGTTATAAATTCCAATTAGTATAAGTGTACAACCTTTACAGAGGAGATGAACCATCTCATGAGGGGATGAATTAAGATTTTGCAATATAAAAATGTATCAAATCAACAAGTTTAGAATTTTGGTATGATTATGATGAAATGTACGCCTCAAATTTACACAATGTTATGCGTCAATCATATCTCAATAAAGTGGGGGGAAAACTCATCATCACCTCCTTCCCCTCAAAAAAAGATTCTAGAGGCCTTGCAATGAGTTTCAAGACCAAGAGAGGTAGCTAGAACCTGGATGTCAGAAGCCTTGTTATGTTAATGATCTGAAAATAATGCATATCTGTCTTAAAGGAGCATCTGAGCAGATGCAGCAATCTTTCCTGTGGTGAATGGTAACCAGAAATTCCCTTTGTTGATAGAAGTATCACTCACCAACATCTGACAGAAAAGTTAAGCTTATCTTGTCTCTCTCTTGCTAACCTCCAAATGCCAGTTCTTTCATTTCTTCTGATTTTTGTAAACCAGGTAGCTTGAGAGGTACTTAAATCCCTCTCGACCAAACATTCCTCTCCCTTCACCTGCCTGAAAATAGTCTTGGAAATCTCCATATTTTATACTTCATTGGAGGAGTGTTTGTGGCTCTCCTTAAAATGCAGACTCCCAAGTGGAACACTTATAAAACCATCATTATTCATTCACACCTTGGTGTGAATTAGCTCATCAGAGCCATTACCTAGCAACACTAGGATAGCCTGGTGATTTATGATCTGAGATGAAGGAGAACTTTGTATTGATTAATGGTAATGGCCTGGAGAATGAAAGAATGTTGAGAAGGGCACTGGACCCCACAGAGAGCAAGGACAAAGCAAAGCAAAGATTTTACAACAGTGGCTAAGAACAAGGGCTCTGAAGCCAGTCAATCTGGATTTGCATTTTGGTTTCATTGTTTATCTTATGTGCTCATTATATGTAATGAAGTTTTTGTTGAGATTGTGTTGGCCATTAACATCATTAATTTAATATTATGTGAGCAATGTGCAAATTAAAAAGATTCATTTCATGTAGTTCAAAAAAGGGAAATAAGCTTTTTGAATAGAAATTTCTCAACTGGCCTGGCCCCAGTACAACGATATCAAGAAAAGGTGGTCAGACTTACTTTCAGAGACTTTATTCAAGAAATCAAATTTCTGAATTTTGGTGTTTTTGTGTGTTATTTGGAACTGGTAATTCCTACCCCCAAGTGGGTGGTCATGAAGATTTAATGGTATAGGTTTTTTCTGTGTGTGAAAATTTTGTGTGAAACTAAAAAGACTGTGTTCTCTTAAATAATTTTCTAGAAAAAAACAAGTATATGAAAATATAATCTCTTGACATGCATTCATGTTTTTGAGACCTAGTTGCTAATAAGATTTGAGTAAAATTACACAAATAGAAGTACTTTACAATTCTTCCTCATTCTCGCCCTTATCCTTAATCATTTACAAGTTGGCAGGTAATATGAAACAGAACAGGTTCAATGTCTATATATCTGCTTTTCCTTTTGTTCCTCCCATTGGTTCAGCTAATTATTTTGGGATGAACCTACTAAATCTCTACATCTTTTGTGCTTGTGATGTTTATGTCAGACACTAGACTTCTCTCTGACTTATACACATTAAACGATTCAGTATTCTCAAGTTTCGACTCCAAGAAGTCTGAGATATTTGGAAAGAGACCCAAGTCATAGTTTCCTCTGAATGTTTTAAAACTTGTACTACTGCAGAAGCAAGAAAGGCTAACAAACAAACAAACAAACAAACAAACACTCTCCACCTGTTAACTCTGGAAAGAAAAAGGACTCTGATCTACATGGACCTAGATAAAAACTTGTAAACCTTAAGTTGTGCTTGAAATGTCAAATCATTATTTTCTATGGAGAACATTAACTTCAGAAGGATAATGCTATTTACTTAATACAATCTGCTTTGCTTTGACTTTTTAAATATTATCTTGAGGTTCTCCAGAGACTCTAGGACAGGGATTCTAAACAAAGAATCCATTAATCAGAATCAGGGAGGTGGGGGAGAAGTATTATATTTATTTTTACTATCCTATAATTTAAATTTAGTGATACTTTTTTTAATGTCGAAAACAGACTACATTAGTAATCGCAGTAATTGTGCACTAATGGTAACTTTATGTTAATAAAGTCACAGATATTTTCATGTCATATTACAGTTGTTGCAGATGTTTTGAAACATTTGTAATTATGACTATGACAATTATGATAGTTATTAGTTTTATGCTAGATCTTCTACTTAATACTTTAATAAAATAATATATCATTATTATCACAAACTGATTTTAAATATATAGATAACTGTATTTCAGTATAATGAAATCCCTTTGCAATTCTGTTTTTATGGATACAAAAACATTCTTATGAAAAGGAATCCCTGGGCTTTACCAAATGGCCAAAAGTATCTATGGAATTAAATATATATATATTGTGTATATGTATGTATGTATGTGTGTACGTATATATATATATACGTACACACATACATACATATATGTCTGTATTTTATATATATATAAAACTCCTACCAAAGAAGAGTCCTGGACTGCAAAATCTTTTCTATAAACCTTTCACAATACATATAAACATCAGGCACTTATTTTATACAAGTAAATTTATTAGAACAGCAAAATAAAGCCAAAATAACAAGGGAATCAAATTATCTATCCCCATATTATGTCCACATAGATTACCAAAATGTTACCAATATTCCAGGGATACCAGACTATGCTTCCTTTGGAGTTACCAAGAACTGTGAAGAGTCTGAGATTTCACTCTACTTGCACGCAAACAAGTTAGCCTGACAATGTTTCATGAATGATGGCAAAACATGAAACTCCTGGATCAGGGATAAAGGATTTTATTATTCCCTGCTGAGCAAGCATCATAAGCTTAATTTTTATTAACATCAATTTCTCTTGCACTTCAGTCCCGCAAGAGTGATGCGGAGCAGCCCAGTTAGATGCTTTATAAGCAGTATGCTTGAATCACCATAGCTAAGGAATCCTGAGTTTAGGTTACCCTAACAGTTATAAACGGTTGCAAGCAAATATGTCCAGCATTTATTCTGACAGGAGATTTTTTTTTATAACAGGGAATAAACAAAACTGCCCTCTGCCCAAGGAGACATTATTTCTGTTCAATTATTATAAAAAAGCCTTGAAGAGATATTCTGGACCAAAATCTCTCAATGTCTCTGCTCACAAGATATGCAGAAATATGAATTCCATGGACAATTGTCTCCCCAGAGGAACTCATACCATTAAAAGTGCCATTCCTCAGTGATGAATAATGATGCCATCATTCTACCTTGTGGCATAAGTTAAAAAAATAGGTAAACACACACACAGATACATGCATACACATACCTCTAGTGATTTTTATACATCATTAGAGATAAGAATCATTCTCACAGAAAAAGACTCACGAAAATAACTCTCTGAAGTATTAATGTCTGAATAAGACCGAACATTCAGTCCTCATAGAAAGTGAACGCTGTCCTTCAGAGTTCTCTTGACGTCAGAAAAGTAAGAGAAACCATAACTGGAAGACCCTAGTAAAGTCTACCATCAAGTTTACCTAGTAATGTCTACTTGACTGGAAGCAGTCAAGTATAAGCACTAAAATACAGAATATGTTGTCTGAACAGATAAAGATTTAAATTAGAAATTAATAACAAAAGTCATAAATAAATTATAGTTATCTGGAAATTAAGAAATGTGCATTTGAATAATTCAAATATCAATAAAGAAATCACAATGGAAACTAATAAAAGTTTTCAAATTGAATAATAATGAAATCACAATATATCGAAGTTTACAGCTAATATAGTGTAATACAGAAAAGATAATTAGCAACTTCATGCACCAAAGCGGGTAAATCTTAGCATATAACTTTAGAAAAAGAAGGCCAGACAGACACTGGTGAGGAAATACTGTATTTTATAGAGTATTTCAAAAACAGATCAAACTAATCTAAGGTGATAGAAATCAAGACAGTAGTTATGTTGGTGGGGTGTTGACTGGGAAGAGCCACAAAAGTATCTGGAGTGTTGGTAATAACTTATATCTTGATCTGACTGGCAGCTCTAAAAGTGCTTATGAAAACTTATTAAACTATCTAACCATGGTTTGTATACTTTCCTGTATGTATGCTTACATCAATATAAAATTTTATTTAAAATAACATGCAAAATGTCTATGAAAAACAAAAAGCATGATAGAGAGAAGCATCTAACTGGCACTATCTAGAAGAATATGTCAACCTTTCTCAGGTATCCTTGACTCTCATTTCTATACAATTGAATGCAACAAGAATAACCAGCTATGAGTTTTTATTTAAGATCCTGTAACTCATAAGGCTACAGGCCTCCTATTGAATCTTTTCTCACCTCAACCTTCAGTTTATATAAATATAAATATATTTTAAAAATGGCATAAAGGATGAACTCGATATTTATTGGAACTACAGTCAATATATAAACTTAGGTTCTGATGCATAGTTAGACAGTTATAGATATCAACATATTTTTCCAAGTTGGCTTAGGCTTGTCTAATTTTTAAAATCTCTCTGATGTTTATCTTTATCAACATTTCACTCTCCTTCTGTGAATAGTTAAAACAACTGAACTCAACAAATGCATACATGATTGAAACATTCTAGACACTCTTAATGGCCCTCTTCCTTGTGGCCTGAACTTTACCCCACAATTTACACGCCGGTTTGGGGACCTGAGTCTGTAGAAATATCTCCAAGATCCACAACTTCCACATTTTTATTCATCAATCAAAGTTCAGTTTAAAGTCATCTTCTGGGAAGTGTTCTAGATTAGGTCTTCTAATAGATATTCAAAAAAAACTATACTTCTACATAGCACTTACTACAACTATTTTTAAAAATTAATTGTACATTTGTTTATTATTATCTTTATTTCCTGTCAGAGTAGGAGATTAACGAGCCTTTTGTTTTGTTTATTGTTGAATCCTTGGCTCCCGAGCTAGTGCCTACAATTTAATTAAAAAAAAAAAAATCAATGAATGTGAATAAAAGGATGAGTGGACCTTCGTGGCTCATGGATTCCTGGATATCTTTCCTTACATGCCTATTTGGAGGTCTAATTCTTGACATTTCCAGACTTTGAAATGAGTCTTTGAGCCTCTTCACTATTATTGTACTGCCACACTTAGGTATACTTTTCCAATTCCAACACTGAAGGTCAATCTGTTTGTCAGCAATTGACCACTGTCTCTGTATTTGCAGCATCCCGGGACAACATTAAAGGCAGATTTTCTCAAACCAAATACTAGTGACATTTTAGGCCAGGTAAAGCTTTGTCGTGGGGAGCGGTCATGAACTTTGTAGAATGTTTAGAAATGTTTAGCATTATCCCTGCCCTCCATGCACTGCATGTCAGGTGAGCAGCATCCCTGACCTCTGTCATATCTCTAGTTGTGCCAACCCAAAATGTCTCCAGTTATTGCACAATGTCCCATGGGAATCAAAATTGCCTGGTCGAAAATCACTCCTGCAAGGGAGTTCCAGCTTTAAGCAGTGATAGGAAAACAAACTTTTATCACAGTTCTCAAACTCCTGTCCTGTAGCTGAGGATGAAGCTGAGAGTCCCTGATCAGGTAACATTGTTTTCTCTGAGGTAGATTTTTCTGGCTGGTTAGGTGCCCTATTCCTAGCCTTACAACAGTTTTTAATTGAGAGGAAACTGCTATTTGAGGGCATGATGTGAGCTCTAGAGAGTTTAGGTGGGTATTATGCAGTGTTCTATTTTCCTGAAATGCCTGTATTAAAAAAAAAACATCCTAAATACTAGGATAATCCTTTCTCCAACCCCCATATTGACATTCTATTTGATATATCCTGTAAAAAGCTCAACAACTTCTCCAGGCTAGTAAAGCTGTGGGAAATAGAAAAATAACCAAGAGACTTAAATCTTTTATTTTACTTTATTTTTATTTTATTTTTTTTGACCCAAACTACCTCCATGTGAGTGTGAATACATGCATATAACAAAAGGAAGTAACATTAGGAGACAAAAGGAAATTTCCATTTTCAGAAAGTATCACAATGTAAAAAAGCTTGAATTGCCATGGAAACAGCCTAGTCACATCCTACTGAATGGTTATTTTTCCAAAGGAGTCCTTGAGACATCTTTTGTTTCTCTAAAATTGGGTGGAGATGGGTCATGTGTGTGTCAGAGAAGTGAGGGAGTTAAGATTTTCAATCACTGCTATTCAGGCTGCTGGCATATGCTGAGAAAGATATATTCAGCTGCTTTTTCCTAAAGAACTTTGAACCCTAAAATAATTTGAATAGGTGTTTTCCAGGAAAGAATGGCAAATGGTAGAAAGGTAAAAACTGTTTTTAAAAATGATATTTCAGATCTTTTGTTTCATGTACCTCATTGTCGTCCTCATGTGTGAGTCACAGAGGAAGTCAGATAACCTGAAGGCCTGAAACCGTGTTTCCCCTGTTCTGTGCTTTTAACTCAGGCCTGCATACCGTGCCTTGTATGTCTGGCGCCCACTTCAAAGGCCATATCCAAGTCTAGGTCTGTATCACCTCTATCTTCCCAACTTAGATCCCCTGCATCCAGACTCATCACTCTCAGCTCTTTCTCTCATGAGTCCAAAATGGCCTTTTAAAACTGTAATTCAGATCACGTCACTGATCAGAGAAAGATCATTCAGAGACTGGCCTCTGTCCTCCGAATAAAGTCTGCATGTCCCGATGCAGCTCATAATCTGGCCTCAGCCAATCCGTTCAGCTTCAGCCTCATGTCTGTTCCCCTTAGTCCCTAAATTCCAGCACGACCGAACTTACTACATTTTCTTGAACTCATCATTCTCTCTCACCTTTTACTCTGTATTCTCTCCTCTGTATACTCTTTGACTGAAAATACCCTATTCATTTCTCAGCCCTCTCCCTTATACTCCTTCTCTGGTTAATTATGACTCTTCTTTGAAGTTTATCCTGGGCTGTCACCTACTCCAAGAGAGACCTGCCCTAAGCAACCCCACCCGTTTCAAACACTCAGCTGTCCATGCACCAGATGCAAAACTAAGTAAGGACCTCTCTGTGCTTTCAAAGTTTCCAGGTACTTGTCCTATATAATACTGTATTTATATGCTTACTTATTCACCTTTGACATAAGAGTTCCTTCAAGGTAGAACTGTGTTTCATCCATCTCTTTGTCTTCAGTTTCAAAAATGAAGATATCAAATTAATTCTCAGTAATTGTTGAAAGAATAAACGAGTAACTTAACAAATAAATATGTGAATATGTGAATGAATGTATGAATGATTGAATAAATAAATTCCAAACATCCCATTCTGTTCTTGGACAAAGTTCTGTATTATTTCACTTCACCACCACTGTGTTATTTATATACTCTATTCCTGCATCTAACTATCCTGTGATCCTTAGATATTCTTGTTTGCTCCCTGCTCCCTTCTTCTTTTCCTGCTTTCCTCCCTTTTTATTTTCTTTCTTTCCAGTTTACACAGGAGGAAAGAGGGGTTCAGTGGCATAGAGTGACTAATCGCACAGGTATTAATTAAGTGATGAATTTCCTTTCAGAGTAGGGGTGTTCTGGATCTGGTTTGTTGCATCATCCTGCAAGATGCCATTTGATTTCCTAGTCTAAGCTGTGTTATTCTGGAATACAATGCTTTTTTCTCCTCTCTATTCCAAGCCTTTCATCAAGTCATTTTCTGACTCTCTGGCTATATAGTATCCTGCCCTTCACTCCATTTCTTTGCTTTTTTCAGACTTCTATTTTTTATTGGGGACATTTTATTCTCTGGTTCTCTGAAAACAACCAAGCATGATGGGAAATGAGCTGATCCAGGAACTGGAGTCCTGCTTCTCATTAGATGCATCGCCTATGTCACCTCTCTGATCCACACTATCCTCACCCAAAGAAGAGAAGCAATGACAACACCTCTCTGAGTCCCACAGAAGATTGAGGTGGTTGGATGTATTTTGTACACTTTAGAGTTACTTTAAGTTAGAAGTTTTATTAATTAGCATTATCCTGTTTTCCCAAAGGCCTCCTATGTCTTCATGGATAAGCCACAGCTCCTGCCAAGCCAGCAGGTATCGTTTCTTAGGCTCTGGTATCCTTCTCATTTCCACTATTTCCATCTCCACTGAGTCTTCACAGGCACCAGGCAGATGAGGTCTGCAAACACAGCTCATTGTAGATTCAGCCAGAGTGTTGTCTCTTGCCAGATAAATCCCAGCATGTCCATACTGCACAGTTCCGTGCATCTTGGATGTAGCAATTATGGATACACTAGAGTCACTGTGTAATGACAAGGAAGTTGGCAATGTCGAGTAACTCTCTGGATAACACTCCAGTAACCTATACTCTGCTGAGCCCGAAGGTTGGTTTATTAAAATGGAGGCTACTGGTGGTTCCTGGGTAGGCCTACTTTTAAAACATAATTGGGCATCCCAGGGAAGAAGAGTTTCTTAGGTTTAATTTCATTTGGATATCCCCAAGGAAGAATAAGAGTTTGTGCACCCCTACACTTCTTTGCCTTTGCCCCAGTGAAAGCATAGTAATCCTTACTAATGTCTCAAATATGCGTAGGACTTGCAAATTAAAGTTTAAGTAATACAATACCTACTTTTCTTTCTCTCTTCAACTAAAAGAAAAAAAAATAGATTGTAGGGTGTTAAGGAGGATGAAATTATTGTTCCTACCCTATTCAGTTATGAGACCTGGCTGCATTCCTACAGCGACTTAGTGATTGCGCCTCAACTGTGGTAATGATGGCTGCACATGTTGCCTTTAGAGATAGTTAGGTCCACATTTGCAACTCAAGTCTGTGATTTTAGGCAAGCTACCTGACCTTTACTAGCAACATCTCCTTATCTTCAAAATAGGGATAAAATACATACCTCAGGAGTCTTGCTAAGATTAAACGGGACACCATATGAGATAGCATTGCCTTATCAAAAGCTGATATTTAGTAAGCATGTAATAAATGATAGTTTTTATTAGAACTTTATATTTCAAAGAAATTATCTTAGTTGAACGTGATCATAATTCATTGAAGTACAGAATATGATCCATTCCATTCGCAAAGGAAAAAAGTGCGTAGATACGGAAAAATTTATTTAATTTAACACGTTAGGTTTGGGCACTTAATTGTATATAAATTTATTTCAATAATTATGTCTAATACAAAATAAAATTAAAATTAAAAATTTATTATATCAGTTAATTATCTTTATAGTGCTTTAATTTTCTCATTGTGCAGATGATAAAGCAATCTAATGTTGTGAAATGACTTTCTCAACGTCACTTCACAAATAGCAGAGCCAAGTTTGGCACCTGAGTGACTTTATTCTGTCACCAGGGGTTAGGCCAACCATGATTATGGCTAAATTTGGTGAAGAAGGGATCTCAGTTGACTTGGTGAGATGTGTTTCAAATGCCCCTATTAACAAATATATATTTTCTTTTTGCTATAATTCTCGTTCCTTTGACTTAAGAAAAGCATTGAACTAGATAAAATACCTGGATTGATTACCCATTAGTCAACATCATCCTATCAGCCAAGTTTGAATCTTGGGAATCATGGTGATTTAGATGTAAGTACATTGGATTAGTTTTCAAAAACCATGCCTTCTGCTCCCAATTCTGCCTTTAGATACCTATAAAATCCTGGCAAAAAAAATATTTTGGGTGCCGTTCCTTTAGGTATAAAGTCATGGGAGAAAATGCCTTAAGTCTACCTAGCTTATGCATTATTCGATCTGTGAAAACATAATTATAACCACAAGTCATTTTATGGCCTAGAATGAATTCAGAAGGTTGTGCTTCACTAATAAACATAGTTTGATGCTGTTTGAATGACAATGTGAGGGCACTGGACTAATAATGTTGAAGACCATTTACTTAAAGTTCATGATGTAGCTTTTGCTTAGCATGTGTTTATCTGGTTAATTTTCTCAACACCCTATTCATAGATAATAATATCTTGTTATATAGAAAGACAATCTAAATATTAGATATTCTAAATAACCTAACCAAAGTCATACAAGTAGTAAGTGGTATATACAGGGTTAGAATCCAAATTTCACTGTCATCAAAGCGCTCTCTCTAAATAGGATTTCTAGGGTTATGGTCATTTACTTCATTCTGTCTTCACCCAAATGAAAAGACAGAAATGGTTAATTATAATCTTCCATTCTGAGACATGAGACCTTGTTGGGCAGTGTCTATAGAAGGAGCTATGAGTAACACTTTGGCAATCTCAATGGTTATGATGAAAACTTTAGGAAGAGAGGCATTGATTGAAGACAGTGAGCTAAATGTTCAATAGAAGTCACACAGTGTTTGAGAATCTATTGAAAAAACGAGGATATTAAACTGGAGAAGAAACAACTAAAGAGAAATATGTCACTTCCTACAAATATCTATAGTGTTGCCACAGGGAAGATGAAGAGTATATATTTAGTGTGATGTAAAAGCAGCACTAGGACCAAAGAGAGATGATGCATCAGAATGATTGGGACACAGAATGAGAAGGAACAGAGTTTAACTCCAGCTCTGGCACATACCAGACTATGACCATATGGAAATTCTCAAATTTTCCAAGCCTAAATTTCACCATATGCAAAATGGAAGTAAAAATATGTACCTTACAGTGCCATTGTAGAAATTAAAGGATCAAACATATGTGAGACATGTAGTATAGTGTCTGGTGTTTAGTAAGAATTAATTAAATGTAGTCCCTCTTTTTCCTGTCATGTTTTTGCTTCATAGTCTCAAGTCTCTCCCCTTCTCTTCCCACTCCTCCTTTCCTTCTCTCCTCTTTCTTTTGTCCCCACTTCTCCTTGTATGTTTTCCTGTCCTCTTTTCTCTTCTCTCTTCATCCTCTCCTCCTTTTCCTCGTCTTCTGGTAGAAATCACATTTAACCCCCAATGTGAAATAACAATTAATGGACAGGCACTCAACTGTTAGAAATTCTTGTAAATAGCAGGGGTCAAATTGGGAATAGATTGCAGCACACCCCATCGTTATCACTAAGATTATTCAAATTCAGTCATTGGAAACTCATGTAGAGAATAGTATAGATGAATCATCCCTAGGGTAGAATGTTGACCAAAAAAAAAAAAAAAAAAGACAAAGTAAACCAACATAGTTTAAAGAATAAAACAATTATTTAGTTTTACTACATGCTTAATGGACTTTTTTGTTACTCACATATAGTAACTTTAGTTACTCGCATATAGCGTTCCCAACTCGCTTAATGGACTTTTAGTTACTTGCATATAGTAACCTTTAGTTACTCGCATATAGCATTCCCAACTCTAAGGAAGTTCAAGAATGAATGTCAGAGACAAAACCTAAAATGAAGCTTCAAGGACCTTACGTCTTCTTCCCTAAAAGTTAATGACAATTTGGTAAGATCGCTGTATCCTTCCCTTATAGTTCCCCCTCCATCACATTTCCCCATTTAAGTAGGTGATTTTAGGGTGGCCATGAAAGTTTTACCTTAGAATATGTGAATAGTTTGAGTTTAATGGAATATTTTCACACTGTTTATAAACATTCAAGTTAGACTATGATGGATAGGAATTTGCCTGCTTGAAATATGAAAGCAGCAAATGACATTAGAAAATGATTAGTGTGTGTGTGTATGTATGTATGTATGTATGTGTGTGTGTGTGCATGTGTGTATATATATATATATATCTGGCAGAAAGGCAAAAATGATAGATAAGTTGGGAAGTTTGGTTAGGGCCAAACTGTGAAGGATCTTGATGTCAGTAAAAGGAAACATGTTGCCAGAGGAATTTTTAAGCTAGAGAATGGTACGACCATATTACAATATAGTGTAAAGGGCATGGGTCAGGAATACTTTGATTCATATGCTATCTCTGACTTCACTAAATCTGTAGGCTTGTAAAAGATCTTTAAGCTCATATCTCACTGGGGAAGAAATTAGCAAATGGTTGAAAGCATGGGCCCTTGAGTCTGCCTGCCTGGGTCTGAAGTTTGATTCCATCATTTACCAAGTATGTGACTAGGAGAAGTTTGCTTAACTTCTCTGAGTTTCCATTTCTTCATCTGTAAAATGAGCATAAATTTTTAGAAAAAAAATATATCATCCCACAATACTTAGAATTAAACGAGGCAAGGGATGTGAAATCTCTGAACAAATGGGATGCTTGGTAATGCTGGTTTACTTTATCCTCCTATTAAACTTAGTTTTTCTTTTGGACAGAGGATCGATTGGAAGGAGGCAAGACTGGAGATGGGAACCCTAGTTAAGAGAGATGAAAACCTAGATGAAGACAGGAACTGTGGGAATGTACACAGTTGAGAATGAATTTGAAAGGTAGAATAACTGGCACTTGCACCTGGTGTCATAGGCAATTTGGGGGAGGAAAGACTACTGAGAAGTGACAGAGGCTTTATCTTGAATTACTGAAGTCACTAGTGTCTTAAAGATACTGTGGTTGGAAAAAGGCAGAGCCTTATCAAACTCTCTTAAGTATATGTAAGAAAAACTTTGGCAGGATAATGGTGTCTCTCACATAATCCAAGGAAAATTTCAACAGCCAGATCAGAGAAATAAGGCAGTTCCAAGATAAAAACAGTTGTTTATAGTCCCTTCGGTTAGTGCTTTATTCCAAATATGAATCAATTCCCCAGTCTCCAAGGCTTTCATGTCTTATTTGAAATTGTTGAAAGAGAGGGACTGATAGGCCATTGACCAGACTGTTATATGTCTTCTTTGAGCCAAGTATCCAGTCCTATGAGATACGGGAGGGATATTCAAAGAGGAAGCCATGTTCTAAAGGTGGTAATAAGCAAATAGTAGCATAGAAGGAGAGAAATGGAAATGAAGCACCTTCTATTTCTAAAGTCCCGCAAAACCATGTAAGTCCAGGTTCGATACTTGATGGATGTCTTGGCTGTCACCTTCGACACTTACCTCATTACAAAAATCCTGTTTATTTGGTCCTGATTTACTCAAGGCATTCACCTCATGAGGTCATCTCAGCATTCACAGATGTGAAGCTGCAACAACACGATAGTATTGTATAAGTAAACCTTGACCAACGAAACAGTAAGAGTACCTTGCAAAGAAGGTTTTGTGAATATGCTCTGAGCTCCTCACATAAGGTACTTGGTACGCTAAAAAAAGCACTGAGTGTTTTATCAGAAAACAGAAGCTTCAGTTCCAACACTGACATTAGTATGCCTTCGTGATTATTTGTATGTTTCTACACTTCAAATGTACATCTGTTGAATGCTAACAGACATTAAAAAAAAAAAACTCTCTCAGAATATTGATCTGAAGAATATGTGAAATGGTACATGCTGAGGTCTTTTGGGAACCATAACATGATGCATAAACGTAAAGTATAGTTATTAAGTTTTATTCTAGAAGCTGTAGCTAAAATAAGTGTACCTGTTTGCCAGGTAAGCCCCTCACATTCTCACTCTTATGTCCAAATGTCCCATCACTGTCACCATCTTCACCCATTCAGAGCCCTCAATTTCATATCTGTTTTACTGGGATTGGCATTATATGAACACTTTACTAGCGTTTTCTCATTTAATCTTCATGAAATACTAAGTAGTAGGCATTATCTCCATTATAAAGACAAAGGAACTGAGGTTCAGAGAGATTAAGTAACTTTTCTAAGGTAGGTCATAGATCTGGGGATCAAACTCATGTCAGTTTAAGGGCAAAGGCTATAGTTCTCATTGGAATTTCATCCTTTTTCCTTGTTCGATTGATAGCTACCTTTCCCATAAATTCTTCTTTGATATTACAAACCAAAAGAAAATTGTTCTCCCTTTATGCCCTCTTAAAACTTTGCTTTGGGCAGTTATATTCATTCAGATAATTTCTTAAATACCTTTTGATGACAGACCACTGCCTAAGAACATTGGCTACAGAAATTGTAAGCAATGTACCTCTGTATTAGTCAGCATAGGCCATGTTACACTGTGGTAACAAACACTCCTAAAATTCTCAGTGGCATATGACAACAAAATGTTTTTTTTCTTGTTCATGCTTCTTCATATCCAACTCCATGTGGGTTGATGGGAAGTACACAATAAATCACAGTGGAAAGAAATAAAAAGGAAGTGCTGATGATAACTCTTGATGTGATCTTGATTGTCAAGACTTTCTGTTCAATTGTGACCAAGAAAGCCATTTGTGCCTCAATTTGATTCAATTTCTGCCTCTGCTCTGTTACCGTGAGAGTCCAGTTATAACTCTACTTTCGAAATAAGATCCATTTAACATCTACCAGGAACATATGACATTATTGTGTTCAGCTTCAAGTATCAGAACATCTTCCACACAAACAGCCTAAACAAATTAAGGGTTCACTTTTCTCTCACACAAAAGAAGTCCAGCGATTGATAGTCCTGGGCTGACAGTCATCAGGGATCTACGCTCTTTTCAGCTTTTGTTTCTACCATCTTTAGGTGTGTTTATAACCTAAAAATAACCACTATAACTCTAACTAAAAAATCTGTTATAGAAGGAAGAAGGGAAATAGCAAGAGGATAGGACTCCTTTGAAAACAGTTTTGGAAGCCCCTCCTAATACTATGCACTTAAATTTCATTGACCGTCCTTCGCCACATGGGAAGGTAGGAAATATCATCTTAATTTAAGCTCTTTGTTGCTCTACTTGCACCCCCAAATTAATTTGTTTACTATTAGTAAGGAAAAATAGATGAATTTTGGGTCGGTCACTAGTAGTCTTTGCCACATGTGACTATCATCCATTCCCTGAGCCTGTGACTATATGGACAATCTCCTATGTCACAGGCAGTGTGCAAGGCTGCAAAAATAACTGACAGATATCACCTGCCCTTATTGTGAGCCCCAAAAGAGAAAATAGATGCTCCCCTTTTGGTGTAGCCGGTTTAGGAGATATGTGATATGCAGCCAGGGTGTAAACCAGAAGTACAGTGCCAACAGAGTCAGAAGCCAGTACCCGAGCTACTGTGGGAAGACTGGTGATCACAAGAAAGAGTATAGAGCTGAATGGGCAATGAAGAGAGTTACACCAGATTTTATACACTTTCCCTAATCTTCAATTCCCTATTCTAAATCCTAAAGTGCTTTTCCAAAGGGTGAATTACAATGATAAATATTTTTTTATTGCCAACTCTGGTTTTGTGGTAGATTAGGTTATTGTTCTCAATTTTTTATTCAATTTCTTTAGTAGAATTATCCATGCACAGCCTTTACCAAGTGAATTTTCAGTGCCTCTCACCAGTGTAGGGAGAGTGTATTGCCAACTCCAGGGATAGGCTTGGCCATAAGACTTGATTTGCCTATGGGATCTCAGCAGATATAACATCAGTAGAGCCATTAAGTGTGTTAATATGGTTTGCCTTATCCTCTGATGCTTCTTCCACCTGCCACAAGAAGAACATACCCTGGGTAGTGGTTGGTCACAGAATGAGGAAACATGTTGAGCAGATGTGAACACATATACAGCCAAGAGCCAAGCCCAGTCAGTCAAAGCAGAATCACAACCAACCCACAGAGTTGAGGAATAAACCTGTTGTAAAGCCACTGGAATTTGAGGTTGTTTATTACACAGGGTTATTACAACAGTGTACAATTCTTTTTAAAAATATGTCTTATTTAGTGCCTGTTACAATCATGCATGCCATACTTATTTTAGAGATAAGAAACCAAGGTTATTGTGTAGTTATATAGCTTAAATTAAAGCACATAGCTAAACAGTTTAGAAAAGGCAGAAATACATTAATATCTGTTGGCCTCTAAGACTTGTGTCTTTCTAGTTTCCCAAGCTTCCTCTCCCAGAAATCCTGATCTCATTTTCTCATGGGGTTGTTAAGATAATCACATAAAATAATGTACTGAAAATAGCTTTATGCAACATAGAAAACCTGCTGCAATTTTCCACCTATCAGTTTCAGAAGTGTCTAAGTTTATTCATGGTTTAGAGGTGAGGTTATGATACTGGCCTGGCCAATTAGAATACTGAAAAACTCTGGTTAAAATGATTGGTTCAGAAATAGAAACATAGGTGAAGTCATATTAATCAAAAAACTGAAACCATCCACAAAGAGCAAATTCTTTTTGAGATAGTGACACTAAGGTCCAGGTAAGCCTAAGGCTGCCAACAGCCATCTTTGCCAGCATCTGAGGAAAATCCGCTTGAGAAGGAAGCTATACAGACGTAAGCACAGCTGAGAATCAACCCCCAAAAAAGATAGGAAAAAAAAAAAACAAAAACTAAGTCGTGATGACATCAGCTGAATCTTTTGATCTGATTATACCTGGAATTATATCTGTCCTGCTGTAGGAGATAGTGTAGATTTTTTATCTTTATAGGTTGCTGTTGAAAGAAAGCATGTGAAAAATATAAATGAAGGTATCATAAAAGCACAGATTTACAAATATATATTTTTCTTATTTTCAGCCAATGAAAGAAAACGGGGGAAACAGATATATGCTCCTACATGCATTAAAAGTATAGTGAGTCCGGGACCTTGCTTTTTGAGTTAAAGAAACTGTCCTTGGGAATCACATATTTTAGCAATCATTGACTGCCACTTGCCTCTTAAAATTCTTGGTCCCATGGTCAGGTTAATTATGGGGTTGATATTGCTGGAGTCTGATTAATCAGAGATTAATTTGTAATTGTTCCCCGATTTTGTTTACCTTCTGAAGGGCCATAAGAGTTCTTTTTGGAAAAATTAACCTCTAGTACATCATCCCCTATCTACTACACAAATAAATAAAAAAAATCCTAATTACTCTTGTTTTAGAACTTATAAAGATTTTTTTCCTATAATATTTTAAATCTTTCTGCACTGTGAAGCTTGGTGATCTTCTTTAACTCTTAAGTAAACCAAAAATGGTTCTCTGTGTGAGGAAAGCACAGTGTATTTCTGGTGACACATTTCCTATTTTTCAAATTTCACATATCGTGGAGTTGGTTACAAAAGGATGGCTTGATGATTCGATGCCCTCTCCTTTGTGATTTGGAACGACTGGCTTCCACTCAGCTCCTGCCTCTCAAAGCCTGTCATCCTATATGAAACCTCTTCATCCAATTGTCAAGTATTGCCAAAGAGTGTGGGCCATGGTGAAAGAAAGCAGGACGTGCTAATTACCAGAGAGAAGATACCAGCATCAAGCTAACATTATTTACTGGAGTTGTTTTGGACCATTGTGAATATTGGGCTGGAGTATGTCTCTCTAAGTAGAGAGAACAGGAGGACCTGGAAGAAAACACAGAATCCACACAATGGGAGAGAGAGTGGTCATTCCAAGTATATGAAAACTTATACTTTCAAGTCATCATGAGAAAATTTTGAAAAGAGTAAGATGTATAAGAAGTGGAGTTTGGCATAATACATTTGATTTACAACCCAAATCATATAGCTAGTAATTTGGGTAGCCAAGAATCAGACTTGGCTTTGTTTGACACTAAACATATGTACTTGATAGCTGAATCACATACATATACATATCCATTTGTACTAATTAGACTTTTTGAGTTAAAATAATTAATCACAATTCTCTCTTTTTTTAAAGTGGAAGCTGTCTAGATATTTATGCTTAATTTTCATGTTCCTGAAGCGTTCTCCAGGCTACACCTCTCCAATTACGTACTAAATATCTCTGAAACTGTAGCTTATATGGATACTATTATAAGGATGTAATGATAATGATGATGACGACAATGATGATAAGCCATACTTCCACCATGTATTTAATAAGTAAGTGCTATGTACAAGTTAAGCTGTCCCTGGGTGTTTTGTATACAGAGGTGAACACAATAGACACAAATATCTGCCTACATAGAGTTTACATGTAGGCATATATTTTTTATAGGGGGACACAAACAATAATAAAACAAATAAATAAGTTATGGTATGTTAGGATAGAATAATTTTATGGAAAAAAAAAAGAACCATAGCATATTATCATGCTGTTAGACATAGCATGTTTTCCTGCTCCTTGAGTAAATAGTAAGATTTTACTTGTGATTCAGGCTAATGAATTTTTTACAGACATGATGTGTGTTACTTTCAGTCCAGCACATTCGAGTGCCAGAGTGTGAGCCCCCAGAGCTCCCTTCATCTTGCACAAGAGCTTGCAAAGTTTAAAGTGATTGTTGCCCTGTCATCCTGAGTCCCTGATTAAACATATTCAACCTTGGCGGACAAATAGAATGAGGGAGAAATATAACTTGTTTTTTTTTATTTTAATCCACTAATACTTGAATTTTTTTAGAATAACTTTTATGACCAAGAATATCTTGATTGGTGCATGTTATATTACAGACAATAGAAACACATTAGGTACATTACAGAATTTAATCTCTATAATAATCCTGTGTGATATGCATCATTATTTCCATTTTATATAAACATTAATCATACCATACATAACTCAGGTTATCTATTGCTGTATAACAAACAACACTAAAACATAGTGACCTATAACAATGTATTCTCTCTCAAGGTTCTCATATCTCGTTATTGCATTGGTGACTTGAGTATCAGGTGGGTCTTCTCAATTGTGGTCTCTCCTGTTACTGCAGTTAGGTGTTAACTGGGGCTGCAGTCATCTGTAGGCTTGACTTAGCTAAATATCCAAGGCAGCTCATGCACATGGCTAGAAATTGATGCTGATTTGGGGCTTGAACATCAGCGGATGTTGTCAACTGAGCATCTTGCATGTAGTTTCTTCATGTGCCTTAGGCTTTTCAAGCATGGCCCCTGAGTTGTTTGAGGGAGCATTCCAAGAAGCATGGGCAGAAGCTTTAGGTTTCCTTAATACTTATCCTTGGACATCCAGGAATATCACTTCTACCACATTCTATTAGTAAAGCAAGTGACTAAGGCCAGCTCGAGTGACTAAGGTTCAAGGGAGGAGAATTTGACATATGTCTTGATATGGTGCAACACGCCTTTCTAAGGAGAAGTGGTAACGCATGGTGGCCATCTTTGGAGTCTTATATATCAATTTATGAGACATAATCTCATTCCTTGATGATCTAAAATATGTAAGAGAGGAAAATTCCTCATAAATACCTCATTTAGTTTATGAAACATCCACTGGTGGCAATGAAGATTAAAGCTGGACAGGGCATGGGTGTTTGATATACTGTGTGTAGATCAAAATAGGCTATATTATGTGTGAAAGTAACCAGCCCCAAACCACTGAGACTTAACAAACTTACTTCTTGTTCACACTGTGTGTACAAAATTGGTCGGTGGGGAGTATGCTTATGGTAGTTGCTCAGGCATTCACACTGATGGAGTTTCATCTCACTAGATTCTACCTCCAAAAGCATTTCCAGTTTCAGTGTAGCAGAGGAGGAAAACATAGTACATTGCATTCTGTATCTTAAAACTTCCACCTGGGAGTGATACACATCATTTTTCTTGCATCTCATTGTACAAAGGTAAGTCATATAGCCCTGCCTAGATTCCTGCCTTGTGCCCAGAAGGAGTATCAGAATATTTTGAAATAGTCGTAATACTTCTCTACCATATCATATCAATTCCCATACATTGGGACCAGACTGAATTTAGAAAAAACAGAGAAATTGGAAACCACCTTTTTATTCTGGGTTTCACAACTCGTTCAGTGCTCATTATTTTTCAAAGGCTTTTACCTTTGCTGAGTGTAGTAGGCCAAATAATTGCATTCATATTTATTATTTTCTATAACTTTGCAGTCTATACGAAGCTATATTTTCTGAAATTGTTTTCATTTCAATTTAGGTAGAAGAGTTATTATTTGCTCTGGTTTGTCAGTCAAGTAAAGGGTCAGAAAATAAAATAATTGGCTCAAGGTTGCTTTGCACAGTTGTTTGACCTTCAAACTAGAGACTTTTCTCTATATCAGAGATCTTGTACTAGAGGTACAAAGATCTTGTACCTCTAGTACAAAGGGCTCAGGGTATCCTGTGAAGCCCATAAAACTACAGTGTTATGTGTGTATGACTGTGTGTGTGTGTGTGTGTGTGTATGCATTCTTACATTGTTTATATTTACTATATCATTCCATGTTGTCAACAATTAATAGGTAGATGAACATTTGAGATGGAAATGCTATTGATTCACCTGGTTCCTACAGATGGATGGAATCTACCTTAATTTCAAAAGGCTGATATAGAGTTCATAAAAGGACTTTTTTGAGCTTCTTAGATCTGGTTGTTTATAGGTTTCATACTTGAACTCCTTGCTGACTCATTTTTCCTATCTCTTGCCTTGGTCTGTGAAAATTGAGGCTTCCTTCACAGGAAGCAATGAACAAGAAATTTCATGTTTTTAGTGCCAAGTCCATCATTTCTAGTGTGACTCACATATCAGTGGGTGGCAGAACTACCCAATGGCCTGGAGAAGCTTCTGAAAATACGCAGGCCCTCGCCCACTGATTTCAGATCATTAGGTTGTTTCCATTAAGAAGTCATTTTTTTATTTCAAGTCTTTATTTGCACTTATGAGGGCCCTTTCAACCCAATTTGCAAAATGATGAATTATATGTGTCGAAAACAGTACATTATGGGGTCCAGGTCACTTTCAATCTACAGTCATTCACTGAATACTTACTTTACACAATACAGCAATACAAGAAATTGCAAGCATAAGGCATATGCCGTATTAGTCTCTTGCATACAAACAAGTAATCTAAACGTTGGCATACATGAATAAATATGGGACAAAGGAGTCAAAAAGGAATGATTTGAATTCTTTTTCTGCTAATTCTATGACGTAAACGTCTTTGCGTTTCATTGACTTCTGCTATAAACATAGGGAAACTGAGTCATATTAGAAGGTTATTGTGGAGATTTCATAAAATAATGCATGCAGAATATTACCTCAAATTAAGGTTAACACAATTAAAAATCACAGATTAAGGGATGTATATGGCCTATTCTGGGAATAAGTTGTGAGTATAATAAAATAACCACAGGAAAATTGTATAAAAGAGAGAAATTGTGATCTTAAATCTCAGGCTCATCCATTTGGATTCTATCCTGAAGTCAAAAGAAAGTCAAAGTGAGAGAAGATTAAAAAGAATATACTCAATGTTTCAAAAATATTTTACTTTGAAGTTTTCAGTACGACTGGTTCTATCCCAGATTGTCTAGAGAATCTCTAGATTGTATGCCCTTTGCCCCCCAGTTTGTGATCTGTGGAAGTCTACAACTCTCTCTAAAGTTTCCACAAATTCCCAAGGGCATGTTTCCTCATGCTCACCTCTGGCAACATGGGTGACTTTGCAAATAGACTGGTTCTGTTTGACACTTTTGTTAGCCATGACAGTCAACCTTTTTCTTGATCTCACTAGCCATGCACACCAAATGAAATAGAATATAATGAACATAAAACACTGACAAAAGTAAATCTTTTATACAAAACACTGAACACTCATTTAACAAATAATAATTCATCTCTTTCTATAATGTCCAAGTAATTCCTTAGCTGTTTTGAACAGTAAATCCATCTTTAGGGTAATCAGATTAATAAGCAAAATTTTAAGTGTCCCTCAGCCCTTGAAGATATACAAATTTTCCCTTTAAGTTGATGTTTTTATCAATTATTGGAATTTTAAGGTACAGTATTATTTGGGGGAGCTGAGGATGAAATGATTTATATCAATTAGCAACTCATGACTAAATCTGTGACATTTGAGACAGCCATCAGATTTCTAGGAACTTCAGTTTTCTTATCTTTGAGGTGTTTGCAATATCTAAATCATTTTCACCAAAAGTTACTTAAGAGAATAAGAGAAGATTTTTTGATGGGAAAAAGTTGAAGAATCAGAAGTGCCCCAAAAATATTTATCATAAATAGTAATAATGTTTTCATTTCTTCATTAATTCATTCCAGAATCACTTACTGCATGTATCCTACATTCTGAAACACAAAAATGATCATGTAACTTTTCTGCTCAAAACATTTTTATGACTGCCTATTAACCTCAGGATAGGGTAAAAAATTTTCATCATGACTTCTAAGGCCATTCCTGTTCTGGCCCAGGTTGACCAAATCAGTCATGCTCTGCGACGAGCTCACCATACCATCTTTCTACTTTCCTTTCTTCCTGGAATATCCCTCCCTGCCCCTTTACCTTACCCACCTAGACACCGTTTCATTGTTCCCATATGCATGAAGCATTCTTTAAATGGGCCTTTCTTTGTACTCTCTGCTAACCTTTATTTTTCTCTAACGTAGCATCCATCACTCCTTATTCCACTTTCTTTTTTCGTTGTACTGTCCACCCTTTGGATAGGAAACTCATTGAGTACAGGGACAATGCACACCATTCCTATTCACCACTTATCTCTAGTACTGAGAACAATGCTTGTAGGATAAAAATCTATAACTCATCTTTAGGAGATATGAGAAGTATAAAAATAGAAGAGCCTTTCTTTAAGACATTTATAGTCTACTGAGTAACTTTTTAAAAGGGAAGTTTTTACTCATTTATTAGATTCTTAGTAGAGTTTCAGCTTGAACTTTTTGGCTTCTCTTAGAATAATTTGGGTATTGTCTTAATGGATGGATTTATGTGGCCACCAGGTCACTGGGAGACTTGCAACTTGACGCTGCAAACCCCACAGCCAAAATTAACTCTAAATACAAAGGAAGAGGGTTGAATGTCTGTGAAAGGAAGAGGGTTGAATGTCTGTGACATAGTCCAGCAGTATCAGAGCCCAGATTTATGGGGCGTTGTTTACAATGAGGAGACACGACCTATTTTTATTTGATCTGTACCATCCAAAAAGAAAATTGAAATTATAATTAAAGCAGGGGAAATGATAACTTAAGCATTGATTTTCTCATAAACGTGCCAACCTTCGGAATGGTGGCTGGTCTCTAACGTTCCACATGCTGCTGTGTAACTTTAGATGAATGAAACCTTCGCTTTCAATAAGTCGACTCACACTGGAGTGTATAAATTCCAGCTTGTATGCCCTGATGACTTATCTTTATAGCTGATACCTTTCAGGGTTTGGATTAAAGGGGGAGACCTTTAGAAAAATCAGGAAGAGGTATCCCATTGGGACTAGCAGTTTGCTATTAGAAACTCTTCATAGATCTGCCTCTGATAAACATTCAGCTCCGTAACTATTTTAGATTTCCCCGATCTCTTATGAAGATTAAACACAAAGGAATTACCATTTATCTGTAGAGGTAAGATTTACATCACCTATAATCCTTTTTAAATAGATATATCAACCACCACATTAATACAAGAGTGCAATCTGAAGGAAGAAGGCCATTATATTTGTTTACTGTCAGATATGAAGCTGCAGTTGCAAGTCATGCATGATTTTAATAAGGTTTGATAATATGCTATCAGCTGGTAGGAGCTATAGATTGAACTCTTATAGATTTTTGGCTTCAGCTTCCAGATAATCAATCATGTCAAGATATGAAAATCATTTCATTCCCTTCAATTGAAAAGAAGATGTGATTTAAAATGTCAGCCCTTGGATATATGAGCAGGATTCCTATAATCAATCATGTGAAATAAATCATCTTATTTAGTAGCTCTTTGGAAGAAAGGAAGGTTTGTGGGGAAAAAAATAAACTTTTTTTTTCTTTTTTTTTGCATAATGTAGATGAAGCTCATGTATCATATACATATGAATAACAAAGACAGACCTCAACCTGGGTTTCCACATTTGCTTCTTCTTTTAGCTCAGTCACCTTAGCAAAGAATCAAATGAATTTGGAAGAGCTCAAACCACAGGGCATTTGAGGACAATATTGTCTATTGTTTCTAGGTACAGGAATTAGGAAATGGATTCGGGCCATTTGACTTCTGTTAGAACCATTTACCTGGATTAGTTTAGCTCCATCACTGCCTGGCTAAGTCACGTAGGACAAATCTCTACACGTAAGCCCCGGTTTCCCTGTTATATGGTTAATTTCATCTATACATACTCACATAGGGAGTCGTGATAGAGAATAAATGTGCGCATGCTTTGCAGATGGAAACTCGGTGAAGCTCTCTGTAAATCTAAGTGGTTATTATCACGACTAGAACAAAGAATGTTAAAAGATAACCGATTTACTTCTTGGTAAACCACAAGGAAACAGAGCAATACCCTTGGAGTATACCCAGCAAACTGAATTCACACTAAGAGCTGAGGGGCTTGTTTGAGAAATGGCCCTTTCTCTCATTAAGTGAAACGGCTATAGATTTTGTTAATTTACTGTGTGACTTTAAACAAGTCACTTAACCTCTCTGAAAGTTTCCACCTAAGTAAAATAAAGAGTTTAGATTATCTGATCTCTGAGGTTTTTACTCCAGCTCTAATTTTATTTTATTTTTTTTAAGATTTTATGGTAAACCCAGTAGAAATGCAGATCATAGCTGAAACACATTTCTTCTGCACATAACACAAATTCACAACTTGAGCCAAATCTCTTTAACTTGCATAGAATTTGGAAAAGTCCAATCATATTTTGGTAATAAGTCTACTATGGGACTAGTGACAAGAAACATTATATGGGAGTGCTTTTTAACAAATAAAATTATTTTAGTTAGGTTAGGTTTAACAAAAATTAGTTGTATCACCCACAGGCCCTTCCAAATATAACCTTTCGTGGTTCCTTTTTAAACAGGCCTAATGAAGTGTGGTGGGATAGGAGCTCTTGGGGGACCTATTTCAATGATTCATTGTCAGCACACATAATTATTTTGTCAACCGTTGTGTATTCCTGGATGTCGTTAATGTGCTTTGGAATATTTCAGAATAGTAAATTGTCTTGAGCAGTTTAGTACTTACACAACCGATTTCTTTATATATGAAAATAAAAGGACTTTCTTAAACTAAGGGAAAGTTTACTATAGTCCTTTCCTGAATGAATGTTCTTGGTGCCAAAATTCATGGATACCGGATACAAAAAATGTTCGATAAAATGTAATTTTATTTCTTAGAAGCCAAAAATAGCGTGCGAATGTAGAAGCTAAGATAGCCAGTGTAGAAAATGTGTTTGACATTTGCCGAAACATGCAGAATATTATATATGTTTATATATAATAGTTTGCCTTCCCGTCTTCAACAAATCAACCTTGAAGCTCTTGTTTCTCCTATCTCACCCTGTGTGTGCAGAAGAGTATGTGTGTTTTGCATATTTTCTCTTACATTTTGACTGGTTGCCAAAAGTTACTCATATTTTATGAAGCACAGAGAGTGGTATGATAAGATTTCTTGCCCCATCATTTCTCTCTACCAGAGACAGATGGGTTTCCTTTTTCCTTCTTATTCATTCATGATGCTCAAAGCTGAGATTTTTAACTCTCTCTAGGTTTTTCCTCCTCTCCTTTTTTTTTTTTTAGGAATTTCTCACATTACTTGACATGCGTAGTTACGTGATAAAGACCACTGGGGCTATTTTATCCTACTGGTATGCTTCCTATGCAATCTTAGTTCATCAGCTGGCTGGAAAAACAGTCTCTGTCATTTCTGCAGAATGACCCTTTTATCTTGAAAACAAAACAGAACAACAACAACAAAACAAAAACAAAACAAGGAAAAATTATTATACCTTGAACATCCACTAATCCTGACAATGTTATTATTCTCTCTCACTTCCAGAATATGGACTGCCACATTAATAGAAAATATTCTAGTGATTCGTTGAGTCTCGGATGGAATCAAGCTGGGGGTTTTGACCTGTATTTTCCCTGTATTCGGAGTAAGAAGCAGTAGATTTGAGATCTAAAATGAGCCTTAACTAAACTCATGGTGTGATGTCAACTCACTATTCACTCTCTCCTACCTGAAACACGTTCTTCACTTAACTTCCAGTTCACCATAACTCTTGTCATTTCTGCCCGATTGCGCCTTCTCAGGCTCCTTTGCTTGTTTCTCTTTATCTCTGACATCTTCTATCACTGGGATGTACCAGCTGTGAGCCTTTGAAACTCTTTTTTCCCTCATCTCACTCTCCTGGTGATCTCTTCCAGCCCATGGCTTTAAATACCATCGGTACTTGAAAGATTGCTAACATTTCTATATCCAGTTCAAGACCGTCCTAAATTTCAGACTCATAAACCCACCCGCTTATATATCTAAACAACATTTTAACAATAATAGATCAAAAAACAAACTCAAAAAAAAAATAAACCCCAAAAAACAAAAACCTCAGATCCTCCCAGAGTATTTCTCATCATTATAAAGCGCAAATCTATCTTTTCAGTTCTTCGGTGTATATCCGGGTGAATTAGTCTTGACTCTTTTCTTTCTCTTAGCCCCCATATTCAGTCCATCATTAATCCCTGGCCTTCAATTATCAAAAAAGATAGAAATCTCAAACGCTTCTCACCGCATTTGCCGAACCTTATTATCACTTGCCTGCCTTATTATGATAACTCGCCAACTGGTCTCTACTTACGCCCCCATCCCTCTATGTCTGGTTCGAACTTAACAGATGTAATAATGCGATATGTAACACATTGTGCTGCCCCTCTGTTCAAAGCCCCCCAAAATGTTTTCAGCTCGTTTGAAGTAAAAGCCTTTCAGTGACTTACACAATGGCTTCCCCCTACTTCTCTGAGCTTATCTCCCAGGACACTCCTCCTCTCTCCTTTCCGGCCACACTGGCTTCCTTATTCCTCAAAAGTGCCAGGCACATCTCTCCTCAGGGCTTTGTCTTTTCTGCTCCCTTTGCCTGAAATAGCACCCAACAGAAAACAGTTATTCTTTCAATGTTTGCTGAATTTAGGAGAATGAAACCTAGGGCAGCTATGGCCTCTCGCCTCTCTTATCCTTCCTTCTGCCTACAGTCATTCTAATGCCTCTGGACTTCTTTTAAGCCTGAAATATGCTAATGTATTTTTATCCTCAAGTGTTTTCATTGTACATTTTTGTACCCGTCAGTAGCTCCTTTTTTAAAATATTTTTTTGTTTTTTAATTATAGTTGGCATACAATATTTTATTAGATTCAGGTGTACAACATGGTGATTAGACATTTGTGTAACTTACCAAGTGATCACACCAATAAACCTAGTACTCATCTGACACCATATATAGTTATTACACAATTATTGATTATATCCCTTATGCTGTACTTCACATCTCCATGACTATTTTGTAACTACCAATTTGTACTTCTTAATCCCTTCTCCTTTTCACCCACCCCCAACTCCCTCCCAACCATCAAAATGTATCTATGAGTTTGTTTCTGTTTTGTTTGTTTGTTCATTTTGTTCTTTAGATTCCACATATAACTGAAATCACATGACATGTCTTTCTCTATCTGACTTATTCCACTCAGCACAATACCCTCCAGGCTCATCCGTGCCATTGCAGACGGCGAGATTTCATTTCACCTTCATGGCTGAGCAATACTTTATTGCACATACATACCACCTCCTCCTCATCAATTTTTCCACCTATGGACACACTGGCTGCCCCCATATCTCAGCCACTGTAAACAGTGCTGCAATGAACATATAGATCCACACATCCCTTTGAAGTAGTGTTTTCGGAGTTTTTTTGGATAAATACCCAGACATAGGATTACTGTGTCCATTTTTGTCTCTTGTTATAGCTTTTGTTTTAAAGTGTATTTCGTCTGGTATAAGTATTATAACACCAGCTTTTTTTGTTTCGGTTTTTATTTCTATTTTCATGAAATATCCTTTTTCATCCCTTTACTTTCAGCCTTGTGTGTCTTTCAATCTGAAGTGTGTGTTATAGACAGTTGTATGTAAGGGTTTTGTTTTCTTATCCATTTAGCCACCTTGTCTTTTGATTGGAGCATTTAATACATTTACATTTGAAATAATTATTGATATGTAGTTTTGCCATTTTATTCATTTTTTTTTAATCTTTTTTCTTCTTCTTAAAGAAGTCCTTCTAACATTTCTTATAATACTGATTTGGTGGTGATGAACCCTTTAGCTTGTTTTTGTCTGGGAAACTCTATCAATCTTTTGATTCTAAATGATAGCTTTCTCTCAGCTTCCCTTTTGATTGAAATGTTTTCAAACCATAAGTAACAAAAATCACAACCATGGCCTAAACCAATTGAGATTTATTTTTCTCATCTGAAGCTACTTTTGAAAATGAACGTAGCACTGATTCAGTAACCCGGGAGCTGTGAGAAGGTTTTCTCGATGATTCTGTTGGCTTTTGCCTCATGTCACAAGATAGCTACAGCAGCTCCAGTCTTGTACAACAGAATGCAGAGGCATGAGTGGCTTTCCACGCAAAGCAGGCAGGTTCTTTGTATGTGCCTTCCTCTAAACAGATGCAAGAGACCTTTTTCAGAATGCCATCATCCCCATGGTAGACTTATTCTGATATCTCCTAGATCTAATATCTCTGAACAAAAAAAAAAAAAAAAAAAGAGGATGACTTTTTGGTAAGCAAAGGATAATGTCAGCTTTATCCCTTTCCTCTATCCCTCTAACTTCTATTCTTCCTCAGGTCTTAACCCAGATATTATTTCATGCTAGAGGTCTTTTTCGATTGACCTTCTGCTACTACAAGTCTGGGCTAAATGCCCTTTTTCTTGGGGTCCATAGGCCTCTGAGGTTTTCTTACAATAGCGCTTTTATGTTGCACTATAAATCAGCGTTCCTTATATGCCCCTCTCGAAAGCCAGCCCCCACACACACGCATACACACACTCACAAATATGTTACAAACTCCTGGTTAGAGAAGCCAGCATGAGAAAGGATTGAGACCTCAGGACAGAAAACACATTTTTGTCATTCACATTGGAATTTTCAGCATCTAACACCTATCTATGTAATGTCTAAGTCTTACATGAATTACTATTTTTTAATGGAGGGGCTTTCTCCTAATGATCTTTAAAATCAATTTTGCATTAAGTCAATGTCTTCAGGATTATTGCAATCCTTTTCTCATGGATCTAGGGCCCAAACCAACATTGAAACTTTTATTATCCCCAAAACTCCTCTCCTCTTTTTTTAAAAACTTGAAATCTCATCAGTTAAATAATTTAATTCACATTGCTAAATACTTAGAGGTCATTCAATTATTGTTCGTCACTATTAGGGAAACAAAGTATGACATAGGCACAGCTCTCAAGATGCAGGAGAGAAGATAAAAGTATCATTAGTTCCCAAGATATTCCAATAGGCATATTCTGCCTCCACTATGTATCAGGACTTCCCTTTGGACAAGAGATAGGCAGTAGTGAAGGTTACTATTTCTACCTGTGCTCAAGGACATAGAGATACTAGTGTTTGAGAAAGACATGACGTGACCAGCCATAACACAGTCTGATTGCTGCTAGAGCAGATAGTAAGCACTTTGGAGAGCCTAAGAGGGCATGCCCTGGCAACATCAGCCTGAGACCAACTTCCGGCTCTGTTTTACAAACCATGTGATAATGTGCACATTAGCTCATCACCCCAAGCCTCAGTTTCTTCATCTGTGAAATGGAGATCACACTCAATACCTCCACAGGAGCTGTTGTGAGCTTCAAATTAGATACTATGTGCAAAGTGATTAGTCCATACTGTTTATTCTCAGTAGGTCTTCATATTTATTACTGTCGTTATTATAAATAAGGTGCTATTACGTCATATAGAGTAATCGACTATACAAAATTATGTGTTAATTATAACAAATGACTTAAAGTTGGTATTTGCTTCTTTTAATAGTTGAGAACAAATGTTTTATATCTCCTACTTCCAAATCCAGTTGTAGAAATAGCTGGCCCACTACAACAGGTAAAATTCCCACTTCCTTTATTTCCTTATGATGTCATTACTTCACTTGCCCTGCCTCATCTCAGACACACACTGATTTTATTTCAGCCTCTTGTGTCCAGTAGCTATAACATCGATGTGGAGTTTCAGGAACTTTACATCGGAGTACCTTTAAGTATAGAAAGTGTGTTCGAGTTCATAGCATAGATGAGAGAATGAACCTGCTGTGATCCATCTGAGATTACAGAGCTGTTTAGTACATACGGCTAAAGTTGAAACACAGGTCATAGGAATCCATACTTAATGCATATCTTATGTTGCCTTAGGCTGACTTATTCCCGGGAGCAGGGAGTAGAAAAGGGGAAGTAGTGCTTTTTCTAAGAGAATTGCAGGACCAGATCAGTTTTAGTTATTTTTGACACATGGGTGGTAAAGATAATATGGGGTGGGAAGTGGAAGATCTTAGGTATTCTCCTCGTCAACTATTCCGCTTTCCCCTTAAGACGGGATCCATGTTGAAACTGCCCATCTACAGAGGATGAGCTTATCTTCCAAGGGGAGATAAATAATAAACAATACATGTAATAAATTAGTCAATTTTTATAATAAGCTAGAAGGTCATAAATATTAAAACAAAGAGAGAAAAATAGAGCAGGGTAAGGGTGATTAAGAAGGCGAGGAAAGGGAGGTCACAAGTCAGCGTTAAATAAAGTGGTTATTGTAGACCAGGGGAGCAGAGATGGGTGTGGTCCCTGGTCCCACAGAACTCCCATTTAAACATCTTATTTAGCATCTCTTTCTGGACAGTGTGTTTCTCAAAAATGTCTTTGAACATATGTGATTATACATAAATGCATATGAATGTATATGAATGTATAACTCTTGGTTAGAAGAAATATCTATCTTTAAAGATAATCTATTTAATCCCTTAGCCAGCATTTGAATGTCTTCTATGGTAGCACACAATGAGCTCAGATCAAATAATAGGTGAGAACAATTAGAAAGTTCATGAGTCAATGATTTGTTTATAGATCTCTTACAAAGGCTAATTACTTGTTAGCTAAAATGTGGGCCTCTGTTTTAGTCTTACACCTTCCAAGCGTTAGAAAGGATTGACTGAGAACCTGGAACTTTTCTAGCATAAGAAAACTGTCAATAAATAAAACATAATATTTAAAATTTTAACCTTTTATATGTGGCCATATAAGGCTTTAATAAAGGTGAACTTTTATTGAAAATCCTCATCTCTCTCTCTCTCTCTCACACACACACACACACACACACACACACACACACACAAACCACACACACACATACACACGCACACACCCTAAAGAGTTAATCACATCTTTATACAGTACTGGGTTTTTTGTTTGTTTGTTTGTTTAACTGCTATTCCCTGGTGTATTTATTAGTTCTTCATTTAAAAAACACTAGGCTAGACTAGTGTTTAGAATTGCCACACAAACGGCAGGAGGCACAGTTGAATTTGAATGTCTGATAAATAATGACTGTTTTTCAGGATAAGCATGTCGTCAAAATTGCATGGGGCAGGCTTATACTAAAATCCATTCTTGTTTATCTGAAATTCAAATTTAACTGGTCATCCTATACTTTTATTTACAAAACTGCCAACCCTATGTGTCTTAAGTTCCCTCCTGAGAAATTTGTGGTCAGATACATTTTGTTTTCCTTCTTTGTGCTCTAAACTGTATGGTCATGTAAACCTGAGCGGTAGTGCCATATAATTGCTCATGCTTCAATAATTAATTAATTTATGCAACATTATTTTTGCATGCCTATTCTGTCAGGCGAATTGTTACATAAAAAGCTAAATATATCCAATACGATGGTAAGCTAAATATATCTTAACTTTTCTTTCATTTAGTTTACAGTGTCGTCAGTAAATAACTACCTATTAGGGAAGTATCCTGAAGTGTGAGAGTGATATGTGGATGGAGATGGTATCACTAATGTGTAAATTTGTCAATTCACGGTATAAGCCGATAATCACTGTGCGAATATTCCCAACGTAAATGAGGGAGGGGAAGACTTTTTAAATCGTGGTTTCCTAGTGCTGGTTTTACACCACTGCTGAACACATTGTTCAACATTTTTGAGCATTTTATGTTTGTCAAATATCTTGCTGAGCTCAGCATTTTATTTAAAACTCAAAGCAGCACTAACTGATAAGTCCACTTATTATCTCTATGTTACTATTAAGGAAGGTGGGGCTGAGAAAGTTAAGTAAATTGCCCAAATCTACACAAAAAGAATGTGATAAAACTGGGATTGCAACGGAGGTCCGACTATTCAGAATAGGTAGTTTTAGGCCCCGTGCTCTGCTAATTAGAATGACTTAGTAAACTTGCTAAATATTATAGATACTTGGAGTTTCTGAACTCCTAAGTCTGAGATAAGGTTTAGAGAACGGATTTTGAACCAGCTCCCTAGGTGAATCAGATAGCAGCAAGATTCGGGTCCTGTTAATTTAGACTCTCATAACCTAATTTAGTCAAAACAACTTAGATTACTAGTGTGTCAAGGTCACTTTTACAACTGTCAGTTTAAGACCTCAGCTGTAGGGGTTTCCTGTAATGAGATGGTGGGAGCCAGAAGAGAAACTAAGTAATCAGTGTTCCCAACACATGGACACCTTAGTTCATTTTCCCAGACCACATTTTTTTTCAGTTTGCGAAACCATTTCTCTGAAGATCCGACTCCAGTGCCCCTTCCTCGTGATTAAACCTGTAAGATTTTGCCACTTTAGTCAGGTTGATGACAATTTAGCATTCAACATCTATTCTTTTCCAGGCATGGTTTTAGAAGATTAGAAGGGGACTAGTTTAAAACATCTGGGTTTGGCCCAAGGCATCCATCACCTTGCCAGATACAGAGGCTACTGGCAGAGGAAGGCCTAGGAGAGGGAACCAGTTTGATGAGAAATAACAAAAGCGAAACAATATTGTTTTCTTTCTTTCTCTTTTTTCTTCTTTCATCGAAATATATGTATTTTTATTTTTACTGAAGCATACTTATATACAAAAAAAGTGCACAAATCTTAACTGTATATCTTGATGAATTTTAACAAAGACCATGCACCCATGTAACCACTACCTAGATTAGAAAAGAAAATAATATCAACATACCAAAATTCCACACTAATCCTCAGGCCTGTTACTATCTTTGCCCACAAAGTTAACCATTATCCTGAGTCATGTGACCAGAAATTAGTTTTATCGACTTTTGGACTTTAAATCAAAGGAATGATACTTTATGTATTGTTTAACATATGGCTTATTTTACCTAATATTATGTGAGTGGAATTTATTTCAAGTTGTTTGGTGTAGCAGTAAATCATTCTTTTCTATTCCTGAGTACTATTCTATTCTGTGTATATATCAACATTTATTAATTTACTGTTTATGGGCATTTAGCTTATTGCCAATTTGGGGCTATTACTCATACTACTAATGATAGCAGTAATAGTACTGGTAATAATGCTAACAAGTATTGCCAGTAGTACTGCTATGAGCATTTTTGTCCTTCTTCTTGGGTAAACATTCCTGAATTTTGCTTTGGGGTATATAAGCATAAAAGAAGTTGTGAGATAATAGGATAAGCATGTTCACTTGTAAGAGGTATCACCAAGGAGTTTACCAAAGTGGCTGGATTTACCTAGAGCCCACCAGCAGTAATGGAGAGTTGTAGATACTCCACATTTTTTTTTTTTTAATGTAGATATCCATTCAACCCACCCAACTCAATTTACTGAAAGACTTTCTTTCCCCTACTGGACTTCTGTTGCACATTTTCCTTAAATAAAGTGACAACATATATTTAACTAATATTCATTGATCTGATTCTGTGTCGAGTTCTGTGTAACAGAGATAAAATGTTTATTAAGTTTGTTCTTTGATCTCAGTCCTTTACGGCATATGTGACAGAAAACGTCTTTTCTAATCCAGACTATATTCTAACTGGGGTAACCGATAATAAATAAGTAAACCATCAAATACATGAAGTAATTTTTCATATGATGAGTAGGAAATGATAAGAAAAGAGAAGGAGAAAGGCTTCTGTGGCAGAGGTTTGAAAGAAGGGCCGTCCAACAGATGAGGTGGAGGAAGGAATCTATGCGACGTTAACAGTTAAGCAGAGACCCGAAGGAACATGCCAGTACTTCAAGGACATACTTTTTCTGATATAAGAAAAATCAGCCACACCGTAGCTGAGGCAGCACCTGACCCCACTCACTGGGGAACCGTCAGAAGGTTGGGATGACAGGCAGGTGTGAATGACACAGCAGATGGTATAACAGAGGAGCGAGAAGCAAGCACAGGATCACCTGGGGTCCACACTCATGGTACAAGGTTTCCGGTTTCCTTCTAAGGGTGCGATGGAAAGCCTTTGGAGAGTTTTAATAGGAAAAATGTCACAATCTGTTTTCCATGGGTGTATAGAAAATATGTGAGGTGTGGCTCGGGAGAGGCATCCAATCAAAAGAGGGGGTGGGGTTCTGCTGCCGTGGTCCCCAAGACTTAGTGCAGGGAGCCCAAGGAGGACACCCTCATCACCAGTGTGCTCAACTGAGAGTTTTCTTTTCTTTTTGTTGGAGAACCTTACATTTTCCTTGTCCCTAAAGGATCTAAGCATTTTCAGTCTTTCCCACCCAATCCCATAGGTCGTTCAATATGATCCTCTCTTGTCTTATTACCTAATTGTGTCCTGTGCTTGAATCTTGGCTGCTCACTCAACTTACACATTTTGAAAAGAGCAACTTTCATCTCTGTGTTCTTCAGAATGGAAAGAGCAGGTGAGATCTCAAGGCATGGGGCAGAATATCGATTTTGATTCTGGCATTTGAAAGACATGAAATCTCTAGAACATTCAGGTACGCCTCTGAGAGGAAATGGACTTCCAGGTTTCACATACCCTGAGCTTGACAGAGTGCTTTTAGTGTGGCGAGAGAATTAAGCACTTGGTGTTAGAGAACAGAGCTGTTTGAGGTTGGTGTTTTAACCCTACCATTTGCTCTACAAGACTTGAGGTTGCCTCTCTCTGGAACTCAGTTTTCTCATGTGCAAAATGGGAAATGATTCGTCCCTTGGTGCCTGCTTCTCAAAGTTAATTTGATGATGAAATGAGCTATTCAACATGTAGATTTTGGAGTGCTTTTCAATTGAAAGGAATTGTTAATACATTCAGGATTCTTTGATCCAATAGCAGCGTCCTGCCCACTAATCTCTGCCATTACCATCAGGGCTGTCACTTCGTGCTCATGCATGGTGGGGAGCTCAGGGTTTATTTAATTCCCTGGGGAATGGCAATTAAACCATATCAAAGGCTTTCTTTTAAATAAGCTGCTTCAGTGTCAGCCATCCTTGAATGTGAACTGTTAGGATAAGAGCCTTGTCTAGTCGGCCACTAGATGGCGCCAGAATTCCTTTTTGCCTCCCTCCTCCCCATCACCGTGCCGCTAGCTCCCACTCCTTCCTCTTTTGCATCTGCGCAGGCTCCACTGGGGTTGTGATGAATTTGTTTGCTGGGAAAATCGTTTCTCCCTTAGGAATCTGTGTGACAGAAAATACCTTGTGGCCTCGGCTATTATGGAACTTTTTTCTTTCTTTGGTCTTACACTGATTTACTTCCCCATAGCTCTCTATTTCACCTAACACTCCACTCTCCTTAAATTCAGAAAGAAAAAAAACAAAAACAAAAACGAGGACAGTGGATTTTGGAAGTTTTCATATCTCTGAGAACCCTATTCGAGGTGCCCAATCACACACCACTTCTGTTTGTGTTCACAATGCGTGACGCACGCCAAGCTGCTCCTAATAAAGACATCCGCCTGCCCGTTGCCCTCCATAAGCACCAGGAGAGAATTCTCCCATATTGCCACTGCTCTCTTTCCAGGTGGCCAAAGAAACCTTTCCCAGGATTTTCTCCCTGTGGGATCTGTAGTCATTAGTTAGGCCAGGTGACTCTCCTCGGAAGACCAAATTTATTCTCCAACTGGTTTATGGACGCCAGCCCCCAACTTAATTAATTCAGGGTCTCTTGCTCCCTTTCAATCAATAACTACAAGATCACAGCACTTCACTGGGTGGCAGGGCCAAGGAAGACTTTTATGTCCTCTAGTCCAGTGGCTCCAAAACTATAGCATCAGAATCACCTGGAAGACTCCTTAAAACACAGCTTGCTGTACCTCAACCCAGCCTTTCTGGTGCAGTGAGTCTGGAGTAGGGCCTGAGAATTTGCATTTCTTTCTGATTGCCTACTGATACTGTGGCTGTGGTTGTCCCAGAGCCCACACTCAGAGCCACTGGTCTAGTCCAATTCTATTGTTTCACAGGTTCTGGAACTGAGATTCAATGAAGTAAAATGATTGTTCAAGGTCACAAAGCAAATTGAAATTAGTCAGGACTAGGAATTCAGGAGACTTTTAAGCAAAGGTTTTTTTTTTTTTTAAGTTCTCATTCAAATTGGAACTGTTTAAAAATTTCCTTTTCTACTCTTTATGGAGAAAGGATTTGCTGGGCAAATTTACAGAGGAAATCAGATTGTAGGGGAAATGTTTAATCTGTATTTAATCAGTTAAAATAGAGTTATATTATTTTTGAGTTTAAATTAAAGCATGAACTGAGAGGAACCTGTTTCTAAGTAAAGGGACTGACTTTTAGTGCTGCCATGAAAGTGATTTTCTTCCTAATGGCTGTTGCATTTCGGCAGAATCCCAAGAGAAGTTGTCCCACTAACTGATGTGCGTCCAACTACTCATCCCCAACCTTCACCAACCTCCATCCAAAGCCATGATTACTTGTAATAACTTGTAAATGTTACATTTGTTTAGATAGCCAAAAGGAAATGGACTAATTGAAGCTTTATTTAAAGAGGTTTATTCTAAAACTTTTTTTCCAAAAGCACAATTCACCTATCACTTATTAGAAGTAGCATAATTTTTAGGTATGTGTGTATAGGTAGTTATATTAATAATAATAGTTATAGCTATGAATTGATTTATACTGATATCTTGTATCTGGGACAACAGATACTGGTATACAAGTAGTTGTGGTAATATAAAGTTCCATTTTATATGCACTGTATAAAAAATGGGAATCAATTTAAAGGTTAAATATCAAATGAATAATAGGAGATATGGTATGTAAATGCAGCCAAATTCATTCAGATGATATTTGAGCAAGGGAAGTTTGGTAAATACCATGCCAGTAACTAAAATAATTTAATCTTACAACTGCAATAAGTACACTTTCACATTTGCAAATGTTCACGAGGAGGCTGAGTAAGCTTGTGTGGAGATAATGCAAGCATCCTCATGGATTAGATTGATTTCTACTCCCCCATCAGTCTCATAAGTCTTGATTTTCTTCACCATTCCATTAATCTGTCAAATCATGTCACCTTCCATGATTCTGGATATGTTATAACATTTTGAGAGTGGGAGGGGCTGTGTTCTGCAGGTATACATCTACCCTTTACTCAACGTTTAGTCCATATCTCATAAAACTTTCCCTAAAATTCTCATTTCTTCTTGTGTTCCCTCTGTTCTGTATTCTTTTGGTTTCTGTGATCTGTAATATTTATAGTCCAATTCAGCCAACATTTATTAAATACCTACGATATATGAGGTACTGGCCGATATGTGACCTGGCTGTTAGCTGAGTTAACATACAAGGCAGGAGGGCAGACTAGCAAGCTAATGGGCTGAATTGTGGACCTTCAGAAATCATATGTTGAAATTCTAATTCCCAGTACCTAGAATATGACTATATTTGGAGGTAGAGCCTTTAAAAAGGTTCAGCGAAGTGTTATGCGTGGACTCTAATCCAATAAGACTAGTGTCCTTACTAGGACAGGAGATTAGGATGCAGATAATGTAGAGATAAAAGGGGCAAATGTATGAGGACAAAGAGAGAAGATGGCCATCTGCAAACCAAGAAGAGAGGCCTGAAAAGAAACCAAATTGAAGATGCCTTGATCTTGGACATTCAGTCTCCAAAACTCTGGTAAATTAAGTTTCTATTGTTTAAGCCACCCCCAGTCTGTGGTATTTTGTTATAGCAGCTCTAGCTAACTGATACAGGCTTTAAGTTATGAATCCTTACTTAGCAAAGCAAGTGAGTGGGAAATATCTTCAGAGAGAGTATCTGAGGGATTCTCTCAAGAGTGAAGATGAGTTTATTGGTTACACATTAGAAAGGGCATTTCTAAAAGAGAAACATGTGCAAAAAAAAAAAACAGTTGTTTATCAGCTGTTATTCTATACAAGTACATGATTAGGTATAGAAGGATGTTCATGGAAGTATTGTTTATAAAGTAAAAATTGGATAATAAAATCTATCAATGGGGAAAGATTAAGGGGAATTAATAAATCTATAGGAAATTAGATGGAAAATCTCAGGATGTATTTACTGTCTACTCTAAAGTAAATGTTGTCATATGCTTTACAAGAAAAAGTGTTAGCAGTCTGCCAGGTGAATTTTGGCATTTAAAATCAAATAAAAAATACATGAATGACATTTACTAGACATTTAGAATGTAAAATTCACTCTGGTGATTGAAATCATGCTTTGAAATTGAAATAAGGGGATAATTGCAATTAGAAGGTAGTGAAATGAAGAAGAAAAATTGTATTGTATCTACCTAGCTGAAGTTCAGTGAGGGGGTGGTCTGTTTTTCTCCTCTTTACTATTGAATTCCCTTGGCCCAGCATAGTCCTTAGGATGTGGGGGATCCTAAATTAGTAGTTTTCAAATGAATGAATGAATGAATGAATGAATGAATGAATGAATGTTGGAAACCTGAATTATAAAATAAGAAGACCAATGCTTCTGTTCTGGTTTTGGTATAATTTTTTGTAAGGTGATAAGTAGGTTAATATTAGATTAGATTAGACATTAGATTATCATCTGCAAGATAAAGGTATTTAAACAGAAACATAACAGTTAAGACATAATAATGTTAAAGCAATAAATATGTAATGATTACAAGCATAAATAGAACCAGATTCTAAAATCTGGCTCCTCCAGGACCTACTCAATCTTTGCAAAATGAGGTCAATCTGGTGGGGTTTTTTTAAGTATTTTTTTTCTGATTATAAAAATAAATATCCTTACTGTTAATAATTTTTAAAATACAAGGATATATAAAGAAGATAATAAAATAATCCCTTTTCTCACCCAAGTAATAATACTCATAACAATGTTGACATATAGCCTTTCAACTTTTTCTCATCTGCATTTGTGTATGTTACAAATCTGGCATCATTGTGTATTTACAAATTTGTACACTGTTTTTGTCACTTATTATATGAGACTATTTTGTTATGTTACTAAATATTCTTTGTAGGTACCATTTAAATAGCTCTATGTCATGATTTATTTAATTATTCTCATAATTTTGGATGTTTGGCTTATTTCCGATTTTTAGCATCAAAAGTTATGTTGCAATGGACCTCTTGGCACATAGAGTCATGGAAAAGAATTTGTAAGTCAGTACTATCAACTAATTTTAAGGTTCTTGATATATATTGCTAAAATATTTTTAATAAATGTTGTGCTGCTTATATTTCCACTATATTTATTAGCTTTTGCTAGGTTATGCTGCAGTAAAAGCAACATCAACATTTCACTGAGTATGACAATTTAAATATTTGGAATTTGATAGGGGAAGGTGGTAACATATCTTATTTAATTTCATGTATTTATTTACTTGTGAGACTCAATATTTTCATTGTTCGTGCCTCTTGGGTTTGGTTTATTCAGGATCCTTGCACCTTTTTTTTTTTTTTTTAAGTCATATTTTGTCTTTTGGAATGAAGCTTTTTTTTTTCTTTTAATTATGAACATCGAGACCTTACTTATCAATGTTAGTGTGGTTTTTTTCTTTTTTTTTCTGTTTTCACCTCAAATTTATCATTTTCTTTGTAATTTATTTCCTGGCTTTCTGCTGAAAAAGTGTTTCCCTTTCCTAAATTCAGACTCATTTGCACCTATTACAATATTTTCCTTTAACTCTTTAATCCATCTAAGGTTATTATTCAATTAGAGTACTGAGGTAAGGGTAAAACTTGACCTTGCAATAGTGAATCAGCTTATGAATTATACCTTTCTGTATCTATCATTTTCTTGTTTACTTTCTTAATTAAAAACAGAAGTATAAAGTAGGAAACATACTGAATGAGGGGACAATCAGTGAATTTGAATTCTAGAAATAACTTTGAGATTAAATTGTTACATGACTTTAAGCAAATCAAATCACTTTTCTGGTTCTCTACCACTTCATCTATAAAATGAAAACACTAGATCTCAAAGAGCCCATTTATCCTAAAACTTTTTCACTGCTGTCCAGGTCTGGCATGTTTCTATTATATATCCTATCACTGCCCAATCTTATGGCCACAGCAGATGTGGCTAAGGCAATAGTCCGCCTTTCCTTTCTGAGTTAAAATGACCAAAGAATTATTTCCACAGTAAGAGGAAGAGGTTGCTGAATCATCATGCCAACTAAACCAAACTTGCCAGTAATGCTCTAAGAAGTCAGAATTGTGGAGTCTTAGTGTAAATATCTCTTCTTAGGTGATTCTGCCTATTCTATTCAGAAATTCTATCTTATCATGTTCTCTAAGATCTACTTTGATCCTACTAATATCCCATGTCCCAATCTAAGTACCATTGATCACATACTAATTTATATATTCATTATGAAGATTCACTCATTGTGAGGTCATAAGATGCATATTATTATACATATTTTCAATGTTTCCTGCCTAGTTGCCAATGGATTTTGCCTTAACAGATAACATTTTTTTTAGTGTTCTCACTTATAATATTACTTAGTTTGGGCTCAAATTAAAAAGAGTACAAACCTAAAAGACATAGGCTGCCAGAGTTGGAAAGTACCTCATATCATTTGTCCCAAAACTTTCTCTTCACAAAATAGTCTTCTATAGCTCAGAAATATCAACCAGAAATTATGGCTTTAATAATGTAAAACAAAAATTGAAAGACAACCAGTTTTGTTTTGTTTTTTAATTAAAAAAATTTTTTAATTACAGTCAACATAGAATATTATATTAGTTTCAGGTGTACAAAGTAGTGATTAGACATTTATATAACTTATGAATTGATCATCTTGATAAATCTATACCCAACTGACACCATACATAGTCATTATAACATTATTGACTATATTCCCTATGCTGTATTTTACTTTGCAACTGGCAATTTGTACTTCTTAATCCCTTCCCCTTTTCACCCATCCTTCCAATCCCCTTCCATCTGACAATCATCAATGTGTTCTCTATATCTACAAGTTTGTTTCTTTTGTTTATTTATTTTGTTTTTTAGATTCCATATATAAATGAAATCATATGGTATTTGTCTTTCCCTGTCTGACTTACTCAATTTAGCATAACACCCTCTAGGTCTATCATGATTTAAGTACCAAATGCTAATGTGTGGGACTTTTAAAATCTCCATTGGTGAAAGGCTTCACTGGCATTGAGAGCGTACCAATAAGCCCACCTCTTTAGTATCTGAAGTCTGAATTTGTAGCTGCTGGGATTTTAAACAATATTTCAGCTTTGTGCCATTCTGTACTCAGCAATACTACAATTCTTTAGTCTGTTTCTCCTAAAATTTACAGCCTATATTTTAGTGGTGAGGCACTCCACAATAGATTTATTTTATCCTAGTAGCAGATGTGTACAATCTATTTGATTTTGGAAAAAGAAAAAAGAAAAACAGTAACTACCAACCCATTGGTGTTAGACGTAATTATCCAATTATGTCCACATATCCCTGAGTGGTTATGGGCAGACTTGATATGCCCAGAGATCACAGAAAAAGCGAGGGGAAAGAACCTCATAGGAAAAAATATTTTAAGGTTAAAAGCTTATTTTTCATATACTGATAATATTTTCTCTATTTTACTCCTCCCACCCTCTGATGTAAAAACTGCACAATCTGGGTGTGGGGTTAAGAGAAAATATAGAAAGTTATTGTAATGTCAGTACTTATACGCTTTTGTTGTCTCTCTTTCCTCTTGAGTCAAATTTAGATGTAGTCCTTACGTTATTCTGATGACAGTGAGTATGGACGTTGAGCTATGTTTTAATAAAGATCCTTTTACCACTGAACTCTGTCATATTGTAAATTACCTTAGAACTCAATATATGTCTAATTACTGTGTACATTGAGGCCTAGAACAAACTATTCTAACACTATCAGTTGATAGCTTAAAAAAAGTTGCCAAAGATCTTGCAGGTTGGTAGTGATAGAGTAGAAACAACATCCAAATCTCTAGATTTTCAAACACAGTGCTTCCTGATATATTAAATCCTTCCTTCTACAATATTAATCATAAATCCTTCCATTTATATCAAGGCCTGGAGCCATGAGCATTCCTCTTTAGTTGGCAAAGAGGAGTAATGAAACATTTACTTTTTGTTTTCAGTTGCTAGTATCAAAAGAATATTAATATGGTCGAGATGAAGCATTAAAATTAAAATTATGTAGAGACTAAAAAGGCAGCATAAATTAGAAGCATTTGCTTTTACTAGGGTTTAAAAGAGTTCGCATTATGCCAAGCTCATATAACATTCAGGGGGTAGGTTTATGGATGAATTGGGCAATATATCAAAAACAGCATTAAAGACCAGTGAGTTAGATATGGCAAAAGCCCACTGCAGAGTAAATAAATGGTCATCCACAGAGGCTATTCTCAGGGAATACTGAATCGTTTCTCCTGATATATGGTAAGGCAGGTCATGAACGACTGTGGTGTTCAACTTATAAGGATCCTTTTGCATGTTCTGTTTCAATCCTTTCATTAATTTAGAAGTTTAAAGTTGTGTCAATCTACTCAATGTCACAGAATGATCCAAAGAAATAGTTATCTTTTGTTGTATAACAAATTACCCTAAAACTTAATAGCTTAAAAAAACAGTAAACCTTTAATATTTATCACAGTTTCTATATAAGAAATCTTAGAGAGATTTAACTGGGTTTTCTGTTTCAGAATTCTTAGGAGTGTGTAGTAAATATGGTTACTGGAACTAGTCATCTGAAATCTTGACTGAGGCTGAAGGATCTGCTTCCAAAGTGGCTCATTGATATGGCCAACAGTGTTGGTAATGGTCATTGGCAGGAGGCTTCAGTTTCATCCCACATAATACTCTCCATAGACTGCTTGAATATCCCCTTAATATGGCAGCTGGCTTCCCCCAGAATGAATGATCCAAAGGAGATCAAGGCAAAATACCTTTTAAGACCTCACCTCTGATGTCACATACCATGATTTCTGCAATGCCCTCTTCATTACAAGCTCAGCTCTATCAAATGTGGGAGTAGACTACACAAATGCATAAATATCAGGAAGTAAGGATCCTCGGAGGTTGAGAGCTTAAAAGAGTACCCAGCATATAGTAATATTAACAAACTAGTAGTGTGTTACTATTAACAGTAATAGTAACTAACATTATTACATCAATATTTTATAGCATATCATATTTTTGAAGATTTGTAATTTTTGTTCCTTAGATTCTGCATATAAGTGAAATCATATGGTATTTATCTTTCTCTGTCTGACTTATAGTCCAACTTTTATAGTTTAAAGAAAAGAGATAAGCATATTGAAAATAAAATGAGAATCTGTATTCCTTGATTGTGGTCTTTATAATCAGCCCAAGTCGTAAATCTGTCCTTAAAAAATTTATATAAAATTAATAAATGAGACAAGTGTTTTATTTATATTTGGACATAAATAGGGGGTTGATGATTAAAATATACAGATAACTATAATACATGCTATAGAATAACAAGAAGGATCACAAGAAAAGTTCCAAAAAATTTTATGAGAGTTTGAGGGTTTTGAAAACTTTGTGGTATAAAGAGAGACTTTATAATGGAAGGTCATGGTAACAAATTACTTAAAGATAGCTACATTATTTAGAAGAGTAGAAAAGAGGAAGCAGAATGAATTAAAATGTGGTGATGAGAAATCAGAGTATTCCTAGGACAGAGAGCAAAGCATTGTTTCATTTAGCTTGAACATTGGTTCTTCAGGTAATGTGGGAGAACTACAAGTGAAGAATGGCTTGACTGAGGAAAAATTCACCAGGTAGTTTTTACAAGTTGAACTAGAAGAGTAAGAAAATGGGCACAGGAAGGTCAATTAGGAGGCAATTGTACGGGGTACTTGAGATTAAATGAGAATTTAAAAAAGATCTTTCAAAAAATAAAAAGAGCTTATTTTAAATATAAAATTTACAGCGTGGGGTTACCTGAATGAGTGTGGGTGCTGAGGAAAAGCATTAACCAAACACTTTTTCTTCTGGAGCTAAATGGGTTGAATTTATTTAACATTGTCTCTGTTTTCTTTATTCATTCATTCAAAATCACTTATTCATTCATTCAAAGTCACTTATTATTGACTGCATTGTTCTAGTTGCTATGAAAATTCTGTGAGGTAAAGATAAAGACTCAGTTTATGCTCTATTTCCTTGTTCCCTTAAGGATAAAATATGCTCAAAATTGTTGTTGATAATTATTATCTTTGATTCTTCTTCTATTTACTTTTCAAAAATTTATTTATTTTAATTAGTTTCAAGTATACAGTATATTGGTTAGACATCTATATAGTTCATAAAATGATCCCCCCAATTGCTCCCTCCCTCCCCTGGCCCTACACCTAGCTAACATATTAATGTTAACTGTATTCCCTATGCAGTGCTCTGCATCCCCGTGACCATCTATCAACTAGTAATTTGTACTTCTTTAACCCTTCACCCCATTATCCCTGTGCCCCAACCTCCCTCCACCCCCCAGCCATCACCAAATTGTCCACTATATTTGTGAGTCTGTTTTTGATTAGTTTGTTCTTTATGTTTCTTAGATTCCACATATAAGTGAAATCATAGGGTATTTATCTTACTCTGTCTGACTTATTTCACTCAGCATAATAACCTCTAGGTTCATCCATGTCACTGCAAATGATAGGATTTCATTCTTTTTAATGGCTGAGTACTATTTCATTGTATATATGAACCATAATGTCTTTATCCAATCATCTGTTGATGGGCATTTAGGTTGCTTTCATATCTTGGCTATTGTAAACTGTGCTGCCATGAACATAGGGGTGCATAGATTTTTACTAATTATAGTTTGGTTTTCTTTGGATAAATACCAGAAGTGCAATTACTGGGTCAAAGGTATATCAACTTTTAATTTTTTGAGAAACCTCCGTATTGTTTTTCATAGAGGTACCAATTTGCAATCCCACCAACAATATATGAGGGTTCCCTTTCCTCCACATCTTCGCCAACACTTGTTGTTTTTTGGTTTATTGATGACAGCCATTTTGACAGGAGTGAGGTGATAGTTCTTTGTGGTTTTAATTTGCATCTCTCTGATGATTAGTGACCTGGAACATCTTTTCATATGTCTATTAGCCATCTGTGTTTCCTCTTTGGAGAAGTATCTGTTCAGGTCTTCTGCCCATTTTTTAATTGGATTGTTTGTTTTTTTGTTCTTCAGTTGTATGAGTTCTTTATATATTTTGAATATTAGGCCCTTAATGGATGTATCATTTGTGAATATCTTCTCCTAATCAGTCAGTTGTCTTTTTTGTTTTGTTGACGGTTTCCTTTGCTGTACAAAAACTTTTAGTTTGAACTTAACTCCATTATTTTATTAAAGCTGTTTGTATCAAGGTAACCAAAGACCTCTTCCATGTTAGTACAGCCAGTGGTCAGTTTTCAGCCTACTTGTTTTTTCATAGGTATTCACTCAGTTTTCTTCTTTTGCTTCTTCTTATCACTTGTCACTTGACTTCCTGTATCCCTCTACTGATTTTCTTTCTGTTATTAGTACATAATTTTTCACTGACTACTGCTACATAATTTTTTTGCTGGTTCCTCTTCTTCTTTCCTACTTCTTAAAGGAGGGGTCCCCAACCCTGGGCCATGAACAGGTACCAGTCAGTGGCTTGTTAGGAACTGGGTTGCCCAGTAAGAGGTGAGCTGCAGGCAAGAGAGCAAAGCTTCATCTGTATCTGCAGCTGCTCCCCAGCACTAGCATCACCGCCTCAGCTCCACCTCAGATCATCAGGCATTAGATTCTTGTAGGAGCTCCGGTCTCCAGTGCCAAAAAGGTTGGAGACTGTCGTCTTAATGGTTAGAGTGACTGAGGGCTTGGTCCTTGACCTTCTCTTCTTTATCAACACTATATTTTGGTGATCTCATGTAGTCACCTGGATTATATATTATCTTGATGCTGAAGATGTCCAAGCTTGTATTTTTATTTTGCACTTTTCTCTTGAGTTCTCAACCACGTATCTATCCATCTGCCTACTCAGTATCTCGATTTAGTTGCAAACCAATAAATCCAAAACAAAGCTAATTTTTTCTCCTCAGATCTGCTACTCCCACAGACTTTTCCATCTAAATTGGTGACATCTCCTTCCTTGGATTGGTGCTTGGCTCCCCTCCTTTTTTTTTTTTACACCACCACATTCAATAAATATATCACAAACCCCAATGGCTTTATCATTACATTATGTCCAAAACTGATTGTGCCATCCTGGACTTCATCACATCCATCACTTACCTGGATTACTGTCCTAGCCTGCTATACTTGCCTTACCTTACCACTCCCAATCTAATTTTATGACAGTGCAGGAATAATAACTATTTTTTAAATTAAAATTATTGGGGTGACATTGATTAAAAAACTCAGGTAGGTTTTAAGTGTACGATCCAATAATATGTCATATGTATATTGCACTGTGTTCACTACCTAAAGTTAAATTTCCTTCTGCCACCAAATATTTGACCCCTTTTACCTCTGGTAACCACTAACTCACTGTCCATGTCCATGAGTCTCTGTTTATTTGTCATGTTTGTTTGCTACTTTTAGTTTTATATCCCACATGTGAGTGAAATCATATGGTTCTCAACTTTTTCTGTCTGATTTATTTTGCTTAGCATGATAATCTCAAGATCCATCCATGTTGTCACAAATGGCAGTGTTTCATCTTCGCTTATGGCTGAGTAATATTCTTTTGTATATATGTACCACATCTTTTTTCTTCGATCATCTATTGATAGACACTTCAGTTGTTTCCATGTGTTGGCCACTGAGAACAGCGCTGTTATGAACATCAGGGTGCATATATCTTTGCCAATAAGTGATGTCTTTTTAAAAGTTTTTTTTTGGGTAAATACCCAAAAGAGGGATTGCTGGGCCATATGTTAATTCTATTCTTAGTTTTTTGAGGAAGCTCCATACTGTTTTCTATAGTGGCTGTATCAGTTTACATTCCTATCAGCAGTGTATGAGGATTCCTTCTCCCCCACAACCTCTCCACCACTTGTTATTACTTGTCCTGTTGATGACAGCCATTCTAATGGGTGTGAGGTTGTATTTCATTGTGGTTTTGATTTGCATTTCTCTAATAGCTAGAGAAGTTGAGCATCTTTTCATATGTCTGTCGGCCATTTATAAGTCTTCTTAGAAGAAGTGTCTGTTTAGGTCCTATCCCTATATTTTAATTGGATTTTTTTTTTATTGTTGAGTTGTATGAGTTCTTTTGGAAATTAGGCCCTTATCGAAAGCACTGTTTAAAATATACTCTTCCATTTAGATAGTTGCTTCTTTGCCTCAATGCTTTCTTTTGCAGTGCAGAAGGTTTTTAGTTTGATATAGTCCCATTTATTTATTTATTTTTGCTTTTACTTTCCTTGCCTTTCAGGTCAAATTCATAAAATCCTCTCTAAATCCAAGCTCCATGAGTTTAGTTCCTATGTTTTTTTTTTCTATGCAATTTATTGTTCTAGGTCTTATATTCAGGTCTTTGATTCATTTTGAGTTAATTTTGGTGTATAGTGATAGATAACAGTCTAGTTTTATTCTTTGGCATGTGGCTTTCCAATTTTCCCAGCGCCATTTGAGAGCCTTTACTTTTTCCATTTTATGTTTTTGGCTCTTTGTCAAAGATGACTTGCCCATATATATGGGGGTTTCATTCAGGAATAATTATTTTCAAATGTATGTTGTAATGTGTCACTTCATTGTTTAAAATGGTGCGTTTGTCTCACACTTCACTCACCAGAGAAGACTAAGATATTTATTTAATCACCTACAGGTCCTATTCAGTTTTTCCACTATCATCACCATATCATTGCTCAAAGATAATGTTTTGTCACTTCCTACTACTTTTATCCTTGCTCATTGTTTCTCTGTGCTGTTGGGCCTTTTAGCTGTCTGGCAACACACCAAATACAGTCATAACTTAGGGTCTTTCTACACGCTATTCTCTTAGAATTCTCTTTCCACTGATATTAAAAAAGGTGATTCTCTCACTTCCTCAAGTCTAATTAAATGCTTTCTCCTCAAGGATACCTATTCTGCTGCCCTTATTCATAACTACAGACTGTCTTCTGCACTGAAGCACTACCTTCTTTTTTTGTTCACTAGATTATATTACCTTGTGGCATAATACATTTTTTTTATTCATTGTCTTTATTGTCTATCTCTCTACATTAGAATATGTCCTTTATGAGGGCAGGGATTTCTGTCTTTTTGTTTGTATAGGACTATCTGGCACAGAGTAGACACTCAATAAGTAATAAATAAATTCATAACCCAATGGAGGACAGATACATAAATGTGGCATGTATAGCTATGACCAAGTACTGCTGTCATAAGGAGGGAGAAGATCTACTTTGATCTTCTGTTAAAAATCTCCTTCAGAAAAAGGCTTATCTGAGTTGTGAAAATGTCAGTTTTTAAGACTTCGATTGTTATATTTTAATGAGGATGGAAAATCTCTGCCCTTTATATTTACCCTATAATGGAGTTTCTGGTGAAGAATAGAGGAAATATTGAGATTTTTGCTATCACATGAGAGTATACAACTTGAGGTCCAAATAATCCCACTTGAATTAAATCTTAATTAAACATCCTGTGCACACAGATATTTCACATACACATCTGCCAAAATCCTACTAATTCATCAAGGCTCAGATCAAGTGCAATACCCTCCAAAAAGCCTTACTTGCCTCTTGCTAATCAAAAATATGCACTCCCTCTTACAATCATTGGCTGACATCCAATTTTCCCTTCTAAATTATAAACTCATTGTGATTATAGACCTATAGACAGACCTACTTTTGTGTTCCCTACAGTTCATAGAAAAGGTTCCTGCAGACAATTGTAGGTAAAGGGTTACACTAAATTTTTTCTTAGAATCCTTCCAAACCTAATAACATATTGGTGTATTTTAATCCAGTTTCATTGACGCATACAGTTTTGGCGTACTGCCATAGGGCATACAGAAATTGAATTTTTTTTGAATTTGGTTTCATGGGCACCTTCAATCAAGAAGAAGAAAGAGGAAAATCATTCAACACCTCTTACGTTCCAGAAAATGTATGCTGGGGCTTTTTACCTTTATTATCTCATGTAATTTTCAAAATAGCACCATCGAGCAGATATAATTATCTTTTTTTTTGCTTTGCAAATGAGAAAACTGAGTCTCTTAAATGTTAAAGGACATCTTGAAGGTCACACATTCTGTAAGTGACAGAGCTAGAATTCTAACCCAGTCGCGTATTATTCCACTAAATCACAGTCTACATGGTAAAGGAAATGAACAAATGAAAAGTGATAGCAAATTCAAAATGGTGAGAAAACAGTGGGCTGCAATAAAATGGATATGATGAATGTCACATTGGGGCATAGTTTGTGGAACTAATTCCACAGTGCCATAAACAATTGGTTCCTGGACAAGTTTGCACTAAAGCTTACAAGACAAGGAGCTATTCTTGACTCCGTCTTGAGTAAAATACTGGTGTCATCAGCGGCATTAAAAGAGGTTGCAGTGCTAAGGCACGATAATGGTTATATAATTAAGTTTGACATCTTCACTGGAGATCATATCAGGTACTGCTGGCTCAATGAATTTTAAGAAAAGAAAAAATAAAAAAGAGTGAGTTAGAAACTGCCTAAAGGGAAAGTTATAAAATTAAAATCCACAGAATCCCAAAGAAATCTGTTTAAGAATAAGTTAAGAGAATCCCCAAAGGTTTGTCAGGTACAGAACAACGAAAAAGTAGAACTTTGGCATGTGAGGCTAAGAGGTTGAAGCTATGGGAGGAATTGGGGCACAGAGGTAGAAAATGGTAGAGTAGTCGAAATGAGCTAAATAGATATTTATTCAAAGAAAATATCCTAACCTTTAGTACAAAATATAATTTTAAGGCATTGAAGGTTGTGGTTTCAGCCTGATTTTCAAAGTTAGAATTCAGCAGAAGTCACAAATTAATGAAAAATTTGCCTCTATGTAATAAAACCTTCAAAAGAATAACAATGGTGCCTCCACAAAAATCACTCAATGTTTTAGAAGGTCTCTAACCAAAATGCTGATAATCATTGCTTATTTAAACATTAAGCTTATTGAACAAATATGTTCTTTGGAAATTCAGTAAGAGATGGTCATAAAGACAAAATTAACAATTTATTTTTTTCCTGACAGAGAAAGTGGAAATAAATCAATCAAATAAGTGCCAGAATAGTATAAAATAAACATAAGGCTAGTATTTAAATAACATAGAATTAACTCTAACTCCTTGATTAATTTGCTTAATGTGGAAAAACTAATTTTTTTTTCTTTATTTAATTTTTTTAAAACATATTAATTTCAGGTGTACAGTATAGTGGTTAGACATTTATATAATTTACAAGTGATCTGCACAATTATTCTAGTACCTACCTGACACTATACATAACCATTACAATATTATTAACTATATTCCTATATTGTACTTCCCTTCCTTGTGGCTATTTAGTGACTATAATTTGTACTTCTCAATCCCTTTACCTTTTTCATCCAGGCTCCAAACCCCCCTCCCATTCAGCAGTCACCAATTTGTTCTCTGTATCTATGAATCTGTTTTCAAAAAACTCATTCAAATTCGTTTCAGTTCTTTTATTTGTGAAATGAAACTTATGAGTGTCGGTTTCTAGTGTGTGTTGCAGATAAAGTCAATGGGCAATAAATGGGCTATATCAAATACCAGGAATCCTACTTAAGCTCTTTAATGAGTGAATATATATTTATCATAGGGATGTAATCTGCTCTTGTCTTCAAAACACCCAACTGGGGCAAGAACTTGCTGGGGAAGAACTTCATTTCTTTGAATGACTTTGATATGGAAAGTTCCAGTTATACACACACACACACACACACACACACACACATACACACACACACACGTGCACACATATGCATACACAAAGAGACCAGTCAAAGATTCTGCCTCCACATTTCCTAATAAATGCAATGTAATAAACACTCTGATATTTTCTAGACAGCATTACCCTTCTGACCATAAGCAGAAGTCTTTTTCTATGAATCTATCTGATCTTTCAGTAGACACTTTTTCTTTGATATTTGGGTGCGGACAACAGAAAGGAGCCACTTTCCTTGGGGCTAAGTCTCTACAGACTTTTATAAAGGGAGAGACATGCTCTGATCTCTTTTATTGCCCTCTCCCAATAAGAATTTTGGCTAAAAGTGAAACGAAACCATGCCTATATTAGCTCATATACCAAGGGACAAATTTGAAAAGCAAATGTTACCATCTCCAGAGTCAAGACTCTGCAGGTTTTATATTTGTTTTTCTTTCCTCAGTGTGGTCTTTTTTTTTCTAGGAGAAAGTTTACACACAATGAAGCCCAAGAAAGTACCTAGATAATAGTTGCTATCTGCCTATGCCACCTGCTTCCAATGGAAAGGTAGCAAAGGGATATGGTGATGTCCTAGTATGTCAGGTCCATTTAGATGATTCACCAAAGTCTCATAAAGAGAAGCACAGCACTGGGACCAGCTATTATCTCTAACTTCTATCTATTCATTAATAAGTAGGAGTCAAGAGACTAGAGAACATATTGGTGTCATCTATCCTGGGAGGTAGATATCAGAAGATGATCTAATCCAGTTAGTGTAAAAGCAATTAGTTCTGACAAAACCTGAGAAATATTTAAGAGGTCCAAGAGAGTCAGCAATGCAATAACAGATGGGATTCTGAATAGATGAGAAGATGTGCTGGCTGGTTGAAATTATGGATTCAGTGATTCTTTACCTGAGGATGGCTGCTAAATTAGCTGAAAGCTCTTTATGAAAAATGGACAAATCATGACAAGAAGCACAATAAAGACTTCAGAGGTTGGTGTGCCCTAACAGTTGGCAAAGTGAGTTTTATAAAAAAAGAGAATAGTACTTAGTTGCTACATAAGTCATCTGTTAGATTATGTGTTCATGTTAATAACACTAAAGAGGAGAAACAAAAATAGTTTTAGAATAATGATGTGACCCCTACAGGAGACCAACGACATTTAAGTTTAACAAATTTTGTTTCAAATAACAAAGAAATGAAAGAAATGATGGCCAACTCGACAAGTTAAAATATGTCTACAGAGCTATCATTATAGAGAAAGGTCTAGTAGCTATATCTAAGAAGTGGAGGAAGAATGTGGCTGTATTTTTCCATAAGAAGAGAAAATATAAGGGCAGCAAGTAGCCATGTTCAAATATTATAGGACTTCATCTGCGGAAAAGAGGAGAACTTGGCTGGAATGTGTTTAAGCTTGGATTATCTATTGTGTAATGTACTATAGGCTTTCATTGAAATATCCCTTTTTAGTCCTCAGAATATCCATTTGAAAATGTTATTTTTCCTTGTTTTGTAGATAAAGATATAAGATTCTAGGACATAAGTAAATAATTACTGTGTGAAACCATGGGTAAATCTTTCCCTTTAAATGCCTGAAGATCCCTAGGGTCCTTTACAAAATTAGTGAATGCTCACCTTTCTTTAGAAAAATGTAAAATCCTCAAACTATAACTATTAAGGAAGTTACAAGATCACTGTGCACCATTCTTAGAAAGATATAGTTCTCATGTTTCAATAAATAGAATACATTATGTTTGAAATTTTCCCAGAGATATCTGTTTAAAAATTACAGCAGCTTGCTTTTTTAAAAACTTATCTTAAACAGTTTATTTACTACTTCTTAAAATTTCATAGTCTTAATTTTTTTCCATACAATGTCATACATACATATATGTTTTTTGATTTTCTGATTTTCATCCAGATATTCATATCCTGGATCAGGTCAAAGATATCTGTACATATTCAGAAGTCACCAGGCAATAAACACATAAAAATTTGCATTCTCTCTCCCTCTCTCTCTCCCTTTCTCCCTGCCCTCACCTGTATCTCTGTCTCTCTGTCTCTCTGTCTCTCTCTCTCTCTCTTTCTCTCTCTCCCCTCCTCCTGCTTATGTTTTGGAATTCACTTAGCAAATGGTCAATAAACTCCAATAAAATATTGCTTTACTAGAGAGTATACAGCCTTGAGCATCTTGTAAAGAAATACACATATGACCTTTGTTATAAACAAATGTCATCAATTTCACAAATGTATTAGCCATCTTAAAAATGCTGAAACATTTTGACTACAGAGCTCTATCCCTGGAAATCTATCCTAAGGAAATAATACTAAACACAGAGAAAGCATTACGAAGCCAATCCAATAAAGTATAAAATATTGATTGATTTGTGGTACATTTTTTGAAATATCAGGTACCCATTAAAATATTTATAATAATTTTGAAATAAAATGAAAAAAAATGCATGTACACAAAATGGATGTTAAGCCAAGAAATTAGGGTAAAATTAGTGTCTATAGCATGACTTCAGCTACTTAAAACACATTCAAAAGAATGAGATGGAAATTATCAAAACATAACCAACAACCAAGATTTTGAAGCATATGATAATGCAGTAGGTTTTCTCTCTTCTTCAGGATTTTGTGTATTTTCTCAGACATGCACCTATTTATCTTTGTAATGCATAAATCCCCAATTTGTTTTTAAATTAACCAATTTTTAACAGATTTAAGGCATGCAAAAGCATTAAATTTAATAGAACTAAGGGTCTACTGTGAAACTCAAGACTTTCCATCTACTCTCAATGACTTTCTTCCCTTCTCTGAAGAGAGACAATCAAATTGCTATTAACTGTTTTGAGTGTATAATTAATTCCTGAGATATTCTATGGTGTATAGCCAGACTACTTTTAGTCCACTGGTGTTACAACCTGACTGTGAATAATATCTTGAATTCTGTAATTTAGTAGCATATATCTGGGTATTGATTATTTTGTATTACTATTTCCTGACGTGATTCTTCACCAGTGATTTAAGTTCTCTTATTTTTGTAAATTACCTTTATCTTTACTAATTGCTTCAGAAGTAGAATAAGAGTCTCACTGTCTATAGACCACTCTCATTTCCCAACTCTTAACTACCTCAAGAGTAGAAAAACTTTGTATTGCTCTGAAAGATACAACTAGAGCCAAATTGCTGAAATAGGGAAGCACATTACAAGTCACTATAAGAAGTGTTTTCTAATAAAAGCAATAATGACAGGGAAGTAAGCTCTATTCCCATACTCACTTACCGTTTCTAATGACTCCTGAGTTACCTTATGAGGCAGTGAGCTCTTTGGCGTTGAAAGATTTCAAGAGGACCTGAAATGACCCATCAAATGTGTTGAGGGAGAAATTATAAATGTTTGAATAAGATGACCTAAAATATTTTTTAAGATTCCCTCCAAGTCCAACAACTTCTTTTGTCTGTGTTAGAACTTTCGGATGAAGAATTTAGGTAACATCCTAATAACTTACTGAGATGGATTGAAAAATTCACTCAGCTGTTAGTTTTCTACACTCTAGAAAAAGTGACTGGAATAATCATGTTGGAAGGATACTACACTGATTAATAAGCTGACATTTGCAGTATGATAAAGATTATACAATACCAGGTCTACCTAATAATAATGGCAGTTGGATTTTTCCCATTTAACCAGCACTTTGTAATGGTAAAATGGAGGGCAAAGGGTGAAATGGCCAAAAAGAATAAAAGAATGAAAAGACTGCATAGCACACAAATGCAAATGCTTAAAAAAGCACACACAACAACTTAATTAACCTGTGGGGACCTCTGCTACCTAATGGTCTCAAAGCAGATAAATTAGACAGAATATTTAAAAGGGATTACAGTTTGTAATGAGAAAAGGATCTTCAGTTAACCAGCATATCCTGGTTTGGGCTTTTCAAATGACCTTCTAATTTTACACTTTTAAAAATAAAGCTTACTTTTAGAACAGTTTTAGATTTATAGAAAAACTGCAAAGTTAATTCATAAAATTTCCATATATTCCACTGTTTTCCCTATTATTAACATTTTACATTAGTATGGTATATTTGTTATAATTAATGAATGGATATTTATATATTATTATTAACTACTGTACACACTTTACTCATATTTCCTTAGTTTCCTTCCTAATTTCCTTTTTCTGTCCCAGGATCCCATTCTGGGTACTAGATTACATTTAGTTATCACATCTCCTTAGGCTCCTCTTGGCTATGACAGTTTATCTAATTTTTCTTCTTTTCAATGACTGTTATGAAGTGAATTAAGTATATCCCTCCCCCAAATTCATATGTTGAAGCCCTAACACCCAATGCTCTGATATTTAGAGATGGGGCCTTTGAGAGTAATTAGGTTTAGATGAAGTCATGAGAGTAGTACCCTCATGATGAGATTAGACAAGACACCAGAGAGTTTGCCCACAAGCCTCTCCCCAAACCCCAACCCCACCCTCTACCGTGTGAAAACTCAGTGAGAAGGTGGCCATCTGCAGGCCAGGAAGAGTCTCACCACAACCCAACCATGCTGAGATCCTGATCTTGGACTTCTAGCCTTCAGAACAGTAGGAAAATAATCTTCTGTCATTTAAGCCATCCATTTTATGGCACTTCGTTATGGCAGCCAAAGCTGACTTAGACAATGACCCTGGCAGTTTTGAGGAGTACTGATCGGGCGTTTTATAGAGTATCTCTCTATTTTCATTTATCTGATGTTTTTCTCATGATTAGACTGGGATTCTATGTTTAGGGGAACAAGGCCACAGAAGTAAAGTACCATTTTCATAACTTATCAAGGGTATAGACTATCAACAGGACTTATCACATGACCTTGGTCAACTAGCTGAGGTCATGTTTGTCAGGTTTCTCCACTATAAAGTTACAATTTTTTTCCCTTTCTATACTGTACTCATAAAGGAAATCACTGTGCACATCCCACATTTACAGAGTAGGTGTTATGACGGCTAAGTGTCCCCATAAATTCTTTGGAAATCTGCATGGATCTCTTGCCCCCATCCATCTATTTATTCAATCATTTATCTGTATCAATATTGACTCATAAATATTAGTTTTACACTTTGGGTCATAATTCAATTTGACTTATTTTGTTGCTAAAAGTTTTCCAACTTTAACCAGTGAGAGTCCTTTTAATTGGCTTCTGTGTCTGTTTGACACAGTCTCATCATTTTTTTTTCTTTTCTTGAGCATTCTTTTTATTTTCTGCCACTACAAGGTGCTCTAGGCTCATCTTGTATATGTCCTGCCTCAGTCAAAGAATTAGCCATTTTTCCAAGGAGTCTTTTTTTTTTTTTTTAATTTGGTCAATGAGAGTAGAGAGAGAGCAAGATGTGGGCTCCACGTGTGCTAATGGCTTACACTTTTGCAGCAACTTTATTTTTTCTCATTCCTGAAGTTATTCATGGGAATTTTCTGTTGCCAATGAGAATAAAACCACTTAGTTCTCATGTTAGGCAAGACAGTATATGTGATGGATTTGGGTAAGCTATAAAGTGCCACAGATATGCAAAGGACATCTACTATGCATCTACATTAGAGGTCATAGGCTGAGTAACCACATTGGTAGTATCTACACATGGACAGATGGACAATGACCAAAGAAAGAAGGAAAAATATTCCATACACCTGTGCACACACGCACAGTTGTATATCTTCTCAATCATTTCTACTCACTAGTATTGTTTGTTTCCAACTTCTAAAAAAAGGCAGTATTTGGAATAGTCTTTTCAAAGGAATCTTAATTCTGTTTTTATTTATACTCAACTCTTCAGTGTTTATTTATCAAAATATGGATGTCTCTATAAGTACCTTCTGCTGGGTTTCAAGGTTTTTGTTTGTTTGTTTTTACATTATATTCTTCACTGAAGGAGTCTTAACATTATTAGTTTTAATCATCTAATTTTGAACAGTGTGATTATTTAATTGGTTCAGAAAATACTCTCATAGTAGGCTAAATTAGATGAGCATATTGGCCAAATTTCTCATGCAAAAGGAAGATAAAAATCAGCCTATATCTGTAGAACAGTGGATATGATGGGCACTGAGGATTTGTTGTTCAAATTTTTCAGTCACACAAAGGCAGCTGACGAAAATCTCTAAGTATAAGAAAAACTGAAATGCACCGCTGTTCAAGTGGGATTGGCAGGCAGCATTCTTCTGGATAAGCCAGTACAAAAGCAGGTCATGTGGTCTGAAGAAGCTTACTCAATATTCTAATAGTATATCCACATAAGTAAATATAATTTTTGTAAACTCAAAATGTTAAGCCCAATAAAATTGTTTTGCTTGGTTGGGCCTGAGTTTAAAAGACAGTTTTACTTTTAAATGGTAGGGGATGGAAGAAAGTTTATTTTTAAAAATCTCTATGATATTATATAACTCCCATGATTTTGCCTATACATATGTAAATAAAACCTCCCCACTACACTGAGAATCAAATTCATCTTCTTATTCTGGTTCACAAAACCTTGCACTTTCTGGCCCCTGTCTTTCCCTCCATCTTGATCTTCTACTTTTTCTTTGATTCTCTACACATAAATTTTCCTGGACTTCTTTCTGCCCCTCAAATATACCGAGCTTACTTCCTTCCCAGTTAAGTTCTCAACAAACTCTCTTCCTCCTGTGTGGAATGTTCTGCTCCCATTTCTTCCCAAGGCTGGCTCCTTATCATCATTTCAGGCCTCATCTCAAATACTACAAATGACCTTTCCTTAGTGCCATGTCTGAATAATGCCCAATCAGTTTTTTATATCACTGCTATTTTATTTTCTTCAGAGCACATATCATCATCTGGACTTATCTCACTGGTTTATTTATATGTATCATTTTATTCAGTAGATATCAAGAAACACCTACTATGTGCCAGACACCATTGGAGGCTCTGTGCATATAACAGTAAATAAAATAGACAACTCCCCCAATTTTGTGATGCCTACCCTAGTGTGGTGTATGATCGTCAGTAAGCAAATAGCAAAGGTCATATATCATATGTCAGATGAATGTAACTACTATAGAGACTAATAAAAGAAAGGAAAGGGAAAAGGAGGACTAGGAAGAGCAGATGGTGGTGATGGTCAGGACACCTTTTCTTAATAAGATAACATATAAGCAGACTTGAAGGACTACTAGAGTTAGTCATGGGGATCTGAGCAGGAAAGATCCTGAAGCAGGAATGTATTTGTATTTGAGGAAAAATGTCAGAGTCCAAGTGACTTGAATAAACTAGATGAGGCAGGGACTGGTCCAAAAGGTGATGACTATATGGGGGCTTGAGGTCATCGATTTCTTCATAAATATAAAGGCACCTGCTCTGTAGGCACCTGAAGTAGTAGATGTCTCCAACCTTCCCTACCTCCCACTCTTCAGAAGTTTGGGACCAGGAAATCTTTAGTGCTACCCCGAAGAACTGAGATCACACTAGGTCCAAGAGTGATGACAGTAGTAAACTATCAGAGTTGAATTACTAGGCAATTGAATGTTACATCTAATCCATCAGGTCTAATTTAATCATCATTTAAATACGTTACAAGTACTCTTTAGGATTTAACAAAATGCACTGGAATATTCCTCCACAGAGCTATTTTTTCTTTAATATTAGCCATCATCATTTAAATTTAGTATACTAGAGCTTTAAAATACTTTTAACATCTAGCATTTTAATAAGTAGCATTTAATATTGTTAATGAAGGCTTCAATCATATAAACTAATCTCATAATAAAAAACTACACACACATGCACGCACACATAGTTGGCCCTTCGTATCTGCAGGTTCACATCTGCAGATTCAGCCAATTGAAATATTTTTAAAAATATTTTAAATTTCGAAAAGCAAAACTTGATTTTGCTATGTTATGAGCACTATATTGAATCCAAGTGAAAGAGTGATGTGTAGGCGTACTCTGCAGTGGCCTATATGTGAATATAGGTCATAGGTCAATACTATGACATTTTATATATGGGACTTGAGCATCCAAGGATTTTGACATCCACGGGGGTCCTGGAATCAATCCCCTGTGGATACCAAGGGACAACTGTATATACTTATAAAAATTAGCAAAGTTATATTTCCCTAGAAATTCTGTCCTTGGCCATGTCTTACTCCAACACTCATTTTTTATTTTCTATTTATTTATTTATTTATTTATTTATTTATTTATTTATTTATTTATTTATTATTTATTATGGTGACATTGGTTAATGAAATCCAATCTTGATTTTTCTCTTTAAAGTTAGCATCTGCATTGGATAGATGTGTAGCCCTACCCATGGATCACTGTATTTTATATGGAAACTGTAAAAAAATGAATGGTATTTGCAAACAATAATTTTTTGAAATGTTGATGTAACACATCATTTTGAGTCAAAAAAAATGTTTCTGAAATGGCGTTCAATTCCCTTTCACCACAAATATAGGGCTTAATCAAATAACTGTACAGATCTCATTAATTTATAAAGAGTGATTATATATATGATTTCATTTGACCATTAGACTCACTGTTCAGGAAAATCAAACCCCATTTTACTATCTCAGTTCTACAGAAAAGAAAAAAAAATCATCCATGATTATCTAGCAAGTCAAATCAATAGATTTCAATAGAAACTTTTGAAGACCTAGGGCCTGTGTATTCGAAGTGATATTTCTACTTAATATTAATGTTTGATTGAGCCTTCAATTTCTGTTTATTTTTTTCCTTTTTGGAATGCCTATTATTATAGACTGAAGAAGTTATAAATGGATTGCTCAGCAAATTTTTGGCTGTGATGCAGAAGTGAACAGACATCTATTCTTCCTGTATTACCGATGTTTCTATACTAAGTTACGCTGTTTCTTTATGGGGCAAGCATCCTAGATTGGTGTCTTAGACCAATTTTAAAAGTGAGATACAATGATTCACAAAGGGTAACCCATCATCCTTCCATCTGATTTCTGCATTTTTGAAAATAAAAGCAGAATTGTGAGGAGGTATAAAATAATGCTTCCATGACAAATTTGGACCTCGGTTTTATTCTCAACTTGGACATTTTTTCTTTACACTAAACCACTATCTTTCCTTGCGCAATAAAGTTGAGATCTGTGCTCAGTTCACAAGGGCATTGTGCAGCTTTTTAAATACAGGTAATGCGTTTTGAAACTGTCCTTGGAATGAATGAGATAGAGGCAAAACAAGATTAACCTCTGTTGCATGGCTTTTCTGAGTCTGATCAAATGCACGACACATCTTTTTCAAAATGTACATGGGAACATCTGCAATATATGCAAATGTTAATAAACTTCCCCTAGTTTTTATGATACCTGTTAGGACATGACATAATTTAGTTGTATTGTCAAATGTGTTTGAGAGCCACATTTGGTTGCACAAAATGTACATGGAGAGAAAGGTATTTTCCCTATTGAAGAAAATTCATTTTATCACACTGAATGATTGATACCATGATGGAGGAAGGGCAGGTTAGCCAGCATGAAATTGATTCAGTTTACTTAAAGAAGGTATTACAACAGCCTACTAACTCTACTACTACTAATTATTATTATAATATTGATTAAAATATTATAAAAGTTATGTAATTTTTTTTATAGCTTAAAAAACAATAGGGATTCGGGAATAATCCTAGACAAGTTTCGGTCTTCCTGTTAAGCACCACATTCATTCATTCATCCATTCATATCTGCATTTGATAAATATTTATCAAAAACCTACTATGTGCCAGACCCTACACTGGTATTTGGAGATATAGCAACAAATGGAAACAGATAAAGACTCCTCTCCTCATTGAGCATGCATGTATAGTTACTAGCTTACCATATTATTGTTTCATATTTTTACATGAAGCATGTCAGGTGGTGGTAACTGACTTGGGGAAAAATAATGAAAGAGACAAGTGGCAGTTGTGGGAAGAAGGTTGCATTTGTTAATAGTGTAGTTGGGAAAGGACATGCTGAAAATGTGAAATTAGAGCAGAGGCGTGAGGGAGGACAGGGATGGTGCCATGCAGATTCCTAGGGTAAGAGCATTTTTGGCAGAGGACAAGCAAGCGCATTGAACCCCAGGCCAGGGGGCAGGCTTAGCAGTATTTCATCATGTGACCCGAGTCGACTCAGTGAAGAGGAGAGTGAAAAGAGATAAGGTGAATGTTAATAGGGGCCAGATCTTATAGAACTTTTTAGGCCACTGTAAATGTCCTTTGTGTTTGCAAATAATGAAGAGGCCGTTAAGTTAGGGAGAGAACCAGGAGATCATGGCATTCTAGAAGCCAAGACAAGAGGGTTTCAAGAAAAATTTTAATAGTATTCTATACTATTATTTATAATAAAAACAACCACTGTTCATTGCCTGTGATAGTCACAAAACTGTGACATTTATGTGAGTAGCCGCCATATTTGTTTTATTCTTCATTGTCTCTGCTGCAACTAGCCCAGTGCCTAAAATATAGGAACACTCAATAAATATCTATTTTTCAAAAAGGTAAATGTATTTTATAGTTTAATGATCATAGCATCATTTTTTTACAGATCAGGGGTAAAAGAGCAAGAGAGGGTAAGGGACTCTAAGAGGCACCCTCAAATTAAATGAGCCTACCATTAATGGTCTTTCTGGTCTTGATAACAGAACTCATATTTTCAGAGCAAATGCCCATGATCCGGGCTTTGCTTTTCCTTTTGAATATTAGAAAAAGCTGAACCTTACCTGCTGCTCATTGCTGGCTGTGCATACATCTCTTGGTGCCAATTTTGCCTCCCCACTCTCAGATGTCACCAGCCACCCTGTGGAATTTTCATCTTGCCAGCCACAGCCTAGGTTGGGCATCAAATGGCCAGGGTAAACAAACAAGAAATTATCACTTGGAGCAAACATCTGATTATCTCAGCGGCAATTGCAGTGAAAACAGAACACAGGAAAGGGCAGCTGCCTATTTTACTGCTTTCATTCCAGGCTCTGATTGTTATGGAATGAGGTGGCCTTTCCACCTGGCAATGGATCATAGGGCCAGGTGGTGCCAGGTGGCATGGACTGTGGGGAAGAAGTTGGAACATCTGTGACCCACCCATTTAGTCTCCAATGAGTCTCTTCAAATCTCTAGGGTGCCCTAATCTGGAAAAAATAAAAATAAAAGCAAGAAGGATCCTAGGGAAATGCTTTGGGGTCCTGGCTCTATGACTTATATACTGGTGATCTTACGCAAGCTGTTTCACCCATCCGAGATCCTGTTCCATTGATGGTAAAATGTTAATAATGCCTGACACGCAGTGTTGTTGTGCGACTTAATGAAAGAATGTGTAGAAAGCACTAATCGTGCTGGAGACCACAGAACGTTGGTTGATTCAAAATGACAATTATATTGTCCAGCTTACGAGAGTTCTTCGTGGGAGTTTGGAGCAAAAGTATACTCAATTAATAAACTATTATGTTGCCTTGTGTTGTTAAAAAGATAAACAGGCATATTAAAATAATTTTAAGTTTATCTGAGGAAAAATTGATTCGAATTGGGCAGTATCCAATCTAGAAGATAGAATGGAGCTCCATGGAATGGTAAAAATGAAAGACTTTCATAAGCAGAAGAGAGCAGAACAAGGAAGTGATACTAGGCAAATAAATAAGCCAGTTAGTTAGTGCAATTACTTTCCTTTAGGAGATGGCAGATGTCTATTAGGGAAATGACCTAACTAGTGTTGATCATGTGATTCCTGATCGACTAGATTAAGATTCTATTTCTGAGAGAGCCAAAACTATCATTGAATTTCAGTTTGGTGGTGCGACATAAGTAACTTTATTTTGAGCCTATTGTCTTATTTTTAACAGTATGGACCCCATACGGGGACGTATTTCTGTGCCAGAGGGCAGAATTTTGGTATTGCTGGGTCCCCAAGTCTTTTACCATTGTCCAATGTTTCACCATAAACTCTGAGAAAATTAACCTCTCTTTGTTAATTATGTATAATTTCTGTATGATTTCTGCTCTAGTTGATGTGATTATAGATTTTTTTTTGCTTCTTATTAGAGGTAAGTTTGAGGACATCTTTAACATCTTAGTTGTGGTGGGTCTTACTTAAGTGAGATTGATCCCAGTAGTCAACCACGATTGAGGAATTTTTTGAGAACTGACTGGGACAAAGTGAGGTGATTGGTAGAGGTGGAAATAGTTACATTTTCCTTGTTTTATGAACAAAACGGGATGGTCACTTGACAGATAAGAGACTTAGAAACAATTTTTCCTGTGTCTCTGAGGAGAGACAAGGAGCAGAGATACAGAGGAAGACTAGGCAAGATGCTTATTAAGCTGTACAGCCCCCTGGGGATTATGCCTAGAGGTTTGGTAAAGGCAGTACTGATGCTAGTCCAAAGGGATCTTTGTGCAAATCAGAAAAAAGGTACATCTTACTCTACACACTTTACTGCTACCTGCCAGACGACTGTGGTGAACATACAGTTTCATGGTAACTGTGATGTGAATGATGGCTGCCAGGCACGTACACGGCTCAACTTGCACAGTCATGGGTTGTAGCCCTTAGAACCAGACTTTCAATTGAGAAATTTGGTTATGTTTGGTTATTAAATACTTAGAAGGTAGAGAAACTTTTCTGTAAGTAATGCCTTTCTCTTCCCTTTAATATCTAGTAACTTTTAATGTGTGTGTGTGTGTGTGTGTGTTTGCAATTCTGTTCATTAGTTTAACCTGAATATAGTACGAAAAGTGAATACTATTTTATAAAAATATATACTATGTGCCAGACAGTATGCCAATCACTTTATATGTATTTTCTTATTTAATTCTTATAAAAAATTGCTTAGGTAGAAGGATTTTTAATTCCATTTCATGGATGAAGAAGACTGAGACATTAAAACTTGTCTCAGTAGACATTAAAACTTGTCTACTTGGTGTTTATAATTGGTGTTTATACTTGAACTTGTCTGACTGCAAAGGTAGTACAAGTGAGAAGAATACAACATACAAGAAGAAAACAAAGACGCACTGTTTCTTCTTTCAGTCTAGTCCAGCTCTGTCAACAATGCACATGGTGATCCTCTCATCCTTCTTCTCCTTAAAAAAAAAAAAAAAAAAGAGATATATACACACACACACACACACACACACACACACACACAGTTGTTTGTTTATAGTTGACATACAGTATTGTATAAATGTCTAATCACCGTATCATATACCTGAAACTGTCATCCTTCTTCTTGAAGCCTTCTTCACATCACATCCATAAAAAGGTGGAATAGCTTAAAATTTTTACTGTTCAAATAGGGTCTGTAGATAAGTAAAATCAACAGCTCCTAGGAGTTTGTTAGAAATGCATAGTCTCACCTGTACCTACTGGATCAGAACCTGCATTTTTAACAGGTAATTGGTTTGCACATTAAAGTTGAGAAATATTAATCTTGGTCTGTAAAGTTTCTTTAAGTCTAACATTCTTCAAGCCTTGGACAACACCTGCCTTCAGTTTTTCATTGAAATAAGGAAGTGTGTTATCATAGAAAGTGGAAAAGTCCTAGTTCATATCTAAGGTACCCAATGTCACCTAAGTCACCTTAGGTGGTCCTTTATCTTCTCTGGAAAAACTTAGAAGTGTCCTGAGTCAGCTGCCAAATCTTTATGTCTTACTGATGGGAAGATACAGCCAGCCTTCTTGACTCCAAGATCAGAAGATGGAGTTCACAGTCATACTCTAAGTTTAAAGTGCTCACATTTTAGGACTTGCAAGCCCTTTTGAGTCATATGCTTCATCATTAGTCATAGAACCCATCCTGCCCTCTCTTCTAATCTTGAACTCAATTGTAGTGTGGCACCAACAAATTTGCTTTAATGTCCCTGCTCTCTGTCTATAGCTCAGAGATGCTCTGATTAGCTGAATCCTGAGGGATGACAAGTAGATGCATGAGCTATTTTTATTTTTATGATGATGTTGCTCTATGATTAGATTCCCAAAGGAGGGTGAGCCTGAGGTGAAATCTGAGTAACCTCACTCCAAGCCTTTGGTAAATAAAATGAAATTTTAAAATCATCAGTGCTTTGAGGCCATCTATTCCGGGGTTGGGCTACCCCTGTTTTTCAAATCCAATTTTAAACTCTCCTCTGTAGCTAGCAAGCTGTGACCAATGTATCACTTCTTTGTCATTACTCATCCTCCTCTAAGTCCACCTCTCTTCCTAGGCCCATATATGGAGACCAGAGGTAAACTGAGACAACTGGTCCACTCATAGGGGTGCTTCTCTCAGGCTTTACCATAAGTGATACAGATGGAAATACTGGGACTAGTTAGATGGAAATAATAAACAGGAAGGAGGAGAGTGTAGGAGGGAGATAGAATGAAGATATATATAGAGAGATGGAGATGAAGGTAGAGAAAAAAAAGAGATTAAGGGGGAATGAAGAACAAGAAATGGGGACAGCTATTTGATAGGAGAAAGGTGTGAAGAGAATAATGAAGAGAAAGTAAAAGAAAATAAACTATAAGGAAAGGGAAGACTTCAAAAAAAACTGAAATACGGTGAGATTAAAATACATGATAGGAAAAAAGAGTGAGTGAGAGAGAGATTAAAAGAGGAAGAGAACTTAGAGAGAGAGATACAGAACTTCAAAGGGTAGATGGTTGTATAATTTATCATCCAAACTTTGAGAGTGGAAGCAGAAGAAATTAATAATGATACAAAGACAGTAGATGAAAACAAAATTGTTCTAGGCAAATTTTGGCATATGTGGTCAGTCTACCAAGTATCTCTTAAAATTCCGATCAACTTAATCTCTACTTCCCAGTTATCACTTGTTCTTAGTTGAGGTTCTGTGTGGATCTATTACAAAACGAAATGACCGTAGGGTAGGATATACTGTATAGTGTGGGGCCTATATAGGAGGAAAAGAAAAAAGGTGAGCTTGGGGCTGAGAGCTGTTTTCCAAGAAATAAAGCCCATAAGTCTAGTGAAGTTATTTGACAGAAAACCATTTTGTGGTCTCTGCTATAACCAGTTATTTCCACGTACTCTTTCATTATGTCTTAGAACAACATTGTGAGTTAGGCATTATTATCAAAATTTCACCCCTGTTGGGGAAAAAATATGAATGTCTGAAAAGGCACTCTTAGAATAAGCTAAAGCAGGTCTATTTCTGCAATGAATCTTTATTCTGCCACCAGAATTTCTCTCTAATACATATACATCTTTATTTCGAATACTACCTTCATCATTTTTCCTGTACAACTATATTTCTGTTCTCCCAGCCCCTTTCTCTACCCACTCCCTTCTTGCTCTATACTTCTCAAAGAAGGCGCAATCTCAGCCTGGCTATGCCTCTCTTTTCATTAAAACCCTTCACTGCCAGTGGAAGCAAGCTGGTAAAAATTGCAGACTTGTATAAATTCGATATAAAACATTGCTTAATAACAATACTTAATTCTTACTTATACGGGAAATAACACCTAAAGTCAAGTAATTGTTTAGGATATAACTTAGTTATTTGATAAGTATTTTATGGTTATTTTATAAAGAGCATGTTAGATTACTGTTTACATTATTTAAAGCTGATGTGAAGGAGTGGGTCATCTGATTCACATTCTTAGAAGGGAGTTACACAAGGATGAATGAAAGGAATGATAGCCTTAAAGTGAATGTAGTCCAGCAGAGTAAACCACATAAAGGGAGCATATGAAACAAGAAAGAGACAAGAGCTAGTCTCAGCTTTAGTACAAGCTGTGAAACCTGAAATCTCAAAATTTACTTGGCCTCTCTTGTCTCAGTTATTAGCCTGTAAAAGAAGCGACAGTTAGAGTGTATCTGAGAATCCCTGCTGTACTCATCCTTCCTACACCCATCATAGCCATTAGTAATTAATTGCTCAGGACACATTTCCCTTTCCATGTTGTATCTTCAGAATCTTTCTTAACATAGTGCTTCAGGCAGCCACGGCCATCTAAATGGTGATGGGATTTAATTGTCTTATAGGAGCTAGATGGTCTAGATTTTTTTAATTATAAAAGGCAATTATTCCTTAATGCCTGTTACACATGACTCATCAGTTCATTTTCATCATCATTGTAAATATCTAGTCCAAGTTTGTATTACTTTATTCCTTAACAATTATAAGAGTTTCTTTAATGGTTTGCCTTGCTTCCAGTCCTTTCTCTCATCCCATAGTTATAATGAGAAATTCTAAAAGTGTGTGGTATGATTTTAGTTGATACTATTAACCCATTGTAGTAGAGTCATAAAATCACTTGCACAACTGTGACATGGAATAGAAATGTACTTCTTTATTTCCCACATAAGCATTTACGTTGTTAACATAGTCTATAAACTATGCATAATCTAGCCCCTGCCTACCCAACCATCCTCATTTCACTTAACTACCCTCTCTGCCTTCCAACTACACATGCCTTCTCTTAGATTCCCAATTATGAGCTGCACACCTAGCCTCGAGCCTTCAGATGTCCTGTTCCCTCTGCTTACAACTCTTTTTCTACCATCTTGCCTAGATTACTCTCAGTCAAATTTCAGATGTCAGATTCAATGTCACTTCCTTAGAGGAGTGTTTTTTGACTTTCTAGCCTGAGATAAACACCCCTGCTACATGCCTTTCTACTTCCCTAGTGTAGATTTATCACAACAATAAAGAAATCATTAGATTTTAGATTTCAAATTCCATGGGAGCAATTGCTATGTCTCTCTTGTTCACTATTATGTCTTTACCTATCAGCCCATAGGAGGTTCTCAAGAAATTTTTGGGAAACGAATTAATTAAGAAATTGTGAAACTAACATCCAGAGTAATTAAATGACTTGTACCAGTTAAATGTGCTTTGCAATGGCAGAGACTGAACATGAATCAGTTCTTCTAACTCTACGTCCAGTGTATATTTTGAGGAGGTGTAGTTACCCCGAATACAACACTGTCTCTTGAGAAAGAAGGGAAGGGAGGAAAAAAGAAAGAAGGATAAGAGAGAAAGGAAAGAAAAAAGAAGAAAATGAAAGAAAAGAAGGAGGGAGTGAAGGAAGAAAGGAAGGAAAAAAGCTAGGTGGTGGCCAGTCATAGCGGGAACAATAGAGACAAGGCATTTCTCTTGTAATTCCCTCTAATGGCATCTTTACTGTTTGACCAAGATCAAGAAAACCTCCACTTGATAAGAAATAGACTTGGAAGCAGCTGAACTGAGAATTGTTCATAATCACCAATAATTTGCAAGAATTCTTAAATGAAAGGTGCTTTGGTTTCTGAGCTGAAGGGTATTCTTCTTGAAGACTTCAATTATAATAATAACAAATACAAACCAAATTAAGCTGTTTTTTATATGTCAGGTGCTATTCTAAGTATTTGACACATATTATTCTCACAACAACTTAAGCAGTAAATACTATTTCTATCTTAATTTCAGAGGTGGGAGACATTAAGGCACAGATAAGTTAAAATAATTGGTGAAATACTCCACAGCTCTTCCGTGCAAAAATTGGTACTATCCGTTGTTAGTGAGACTGTACAGAAAGGGCACTCTCATATACTGATGTGAGAGTATAATTTTATACAATCTCTTTATAGAGCAGTTTGGCTGTAGATATCAAAAATTTAAATGCATCTATCTTTGGCTTAACAAATGTATTTCTGGAATCTGTCACCGAAAAATCTGTAAGATTGTATAGAACAACAAATACAATAACACACTCTAAAAGTATATCAAGTTTTAAATGGCTAAAAATATATTCATTGTGTTAGGTTCCTAGGGCAGTGGTAACAAATTACCATAAACTAAGTGGCTCACAACAGAAATTTATTGCCTCATAGTTCTGGGGGCTGGAAGTTCAAAATCAAGGTATTGGCAGAGCCATGCTCCCTCTGAAGGCTCTAGGGGATAACCCTTCCTTGCCTCTTCCAGCTTGTAGTGGTTGCTGGCTATGTTTGGCTTGCATATACATGCATTCTTCTTGTCTCTACCTCCAACATCATGTTATTCTCCCTGTATCTTTCTCTTTTGTATGTATTTCTATGTCCAAATTTACTTATTCTTATATGGACTCCAGATATTGGATTAGAGCCCACTCTAAACTAGTATGACCTTATCTTAACTAATTATATCTGCAAAGTTAACTTAATTTCCAAATAAGGTCACATTCTAAGGTTTTGGGTGGACATTAATTTTGAGGGAATTCAAATTTTAACTGTTTAACCCAGTACATCAATGCTTCAGAATATTTCATTTTACAAATAATGATATTATTATAGTGAACACCTGTGCAGTTCTTGTGTGCCAGGTACTGTGTGCTAAATACTTCTGCAGATGATCTAAAGTATTCTTCACTACATTATTAGGAAGCTATATTTATTATTGCTGTTGACTAATGAAGAAACAAAAGCTCACAGAGTAAGTTAACTGTGTGAGATGACATAGGTACTACAGAGTCAAACCTGTATCTGCCTGAATGCAAAACTCATATTCTCAGCCAGGACATCGTTTACCTATCACCACAGACATAGGAGATTCTCAAGAAATATTTAAAACCAACACAATTGTTTTTTTTTTTTTTCCAAACTAAGAAAGCAAGCAATTTATAGTAAAAGATTTAGATAATAGAAATAAATTAAAAATTATAATATAAAAATAATGATCGATATACATAGAAAAACATGGATGTCTATTTGTCAAATGCCAGTGATGGATATGAGATCAGGATATAGTAAGAAGTGACTATCATGTAAAAATTTTACCTAAGACTGATTGTTTTAAATTTTATTTGTAAACAGCCCATGTTACTTTATATTTTCAAAACCATATACTATCGGGAAATAAATTCACATTTCACCAATTTTAACTGTGCTTTCTTGTCTTGATATTAAAAGCCTTTGAGTAGGAGGCAGAGATAGAATGTAGCTAGTTGATGCTCATACAAGAGATTTTGCAACCAAAACTTAATAGAAAATATTCTATCTTGTCATTGGATCCTTTGAATAACAGGCATCTCCTTCGTTCATTCAGTTGCTTGTTAATTAAAGAAAAATATTTGAGCATTTACTCTGTATTCCTTTTCATATTTCTTCCAGATCTAATATTCTGTGATTGTGTTTTTATGTATATTAAAAAGAAATCGGAGTAGATTATTATATACAGCGTTTAGACAAAAAGAGGGTAGGGAATTGTGAGAAGTTTATGGTGTTTATAATAAAATAGAATGTACTTAATTTAATATTTATAGAAATGTGGAACTGCAAAAGAACTAAATGAAAGGTGGAAAAACTAATACTTTTCTTTCCGTAGTTATGTTTTTTAGTACTTTCAATGTTTAATCCCCCAAATATAATTTTCTTGTGGGTTTTATTCACTTTTGTATTCCCAGAACCCCATAAACTTCTTTTTATACAGTAAATACTCTACATGAACCAGTTAATTGTCTTAGTAAAAATAATATAAATGTGAAACATTGTGAAAAGTATAACATGCTATACAGGAGGCTACACTCTATGGTGACAAGAGCCCTGAGCTTAGGGTCAGCCTCCCCGGGTTCAAAGCCATCAATTCTTCGTATTAGCTGTCTAACCCCCAGGAAGTCACTCAGTTTCTCTGAGTTCTGCTCTCCCCATCAGTAATCAGCAAGCCTTACTATTTTGGCTAAGTATTTTACATAGTTGCTTTCAGAATTAAGTGAGATAATAGATCTTGTGAGTTTTAAGCATCTCTGAGTTTTCTATCAATATTAGCAATTATCAAAGTTATGAATGCAAAGAAATCCAATCATCCATCACTCTCAGAGCTAGGTTCCTGTAACCAGTTTAGTGCTTGCTTATAATTTATTCATGAGTCATATCTTTTCAGTCTAAGATGTTGAGTTTTTTGAAAGGAAAGAATCTATTTTATACATTTTGAACTCACAGAACATAGAAAATTGCTACTTATATGGTTTTTAAAAGTTTAATACTTCTTAATGGAAATTAAATAAATTTTATTTGATTTATAATAACTTGAGTTACTAAAGTGATATATGTTAGTTATTTGATTTTAAAGTTTATTTTAATATTTCTTAATAGAAATTAAGTATATTTTATTTGACTTATAATAATGATTTGAGTTACTAAAGTGATATGTTTATTATTTTAATTTTCATTATAATAAAAATAATCCAAAAGAGGAAATAAACAAAACAAAAAGAACAAACACACACAATATTAGCTGTTTATAGACAGCAGGTCTTAATATTTAGGGTATGGCTTTCATTGCCCTTCTCTGTGGATATTTCGAGGGCTGCATAGCACAGTGAGTCAGTCGGGGCTCTCATCTGTGTGGTGACTGAAATGTTGAACTGTTTATATATATATCTAAGCTTGATTTTCTCATCTTCAAAATGGAAATAATAGTAACTACCTCAGGAAGTGATTGGGGATTAAGGAGATGGCGGATGTAAATTGCTTATAATCTAAACATCTTTACATTTCAATGACCGTACATCTCAAACCCTGTATTAAATAATTATAGAATATTTTAATGGATTTTATATAAATGGATGTACAGACAGTGTGAGATTCCTCTGAAATTTACTGCTTGCAGATTGCTCTGTCTGCTTTCTTTCTGCTGGGTGATTTCTCAGCTGGATTTTGCTTTGGAGCTTCGCTTGCACAGCTGCTGCTTCATGATTCCACTCTGGTTCAGATTCTATTTCCCTTAGTGCCTCCTTACAACATATCTATAAAGATAACAAACTCTGGGCCAAGAACTTACGCTCACCAAGCAAAATCTGTCTGCTGGCGTGGCTCCTGGGCTGGCATCACCCCTGCTCTGTGGAGCTGATAAAATAGACAACAGAGGGTCAAGATTTTTTTAGCTCTATCCTTTTCAAATTACCCAGTGTTCCAGTTGGGAAGGGCAGATAGGAGGTAAGAAATTCAATATGTTAATGGCAATTCTCAATCTTTAAGTCTTCTGGAATGGTTTATTCCTGATAAATGGAGGCAAAGTCCCTTGTTGTATGAACTGTGAGGAGACAATTCTGTAGACACTCACAAGTACTGGTTCAAATCCGAAGAAAGTGTTATTTAAGAGAGTGGTTGCCAATTAAGAAGATGACGCGTTCCAGTTCTAATCTTAGTGCACAAAATCTAGAGTTGGTATATCTGTGTGCTTCCCGACTATGTAATCCTACAAGCTAGCAATCTAGTGATCCTGCGTTAAGTTCTTTCCCATCGCTAAGCCATAGTGTCTTCGAATACAACATGATTCTAATAAGAATGCCCACCCAAATGTCCTCCTGGGGATATTGTGAGGAATAAGAATAGAATCGGATTTGTGATGTGATTATACATTAGTAAATGCTTAAAATGCCAGTTTCCTTAATCCTCTAGTAGCAACACGTAGATTTTTTGGAGAGCAGTTCAATTTCCACGAGTCGATGGAATTTAGGGGTTCACCAACTCCCTTCTCTGTGTGTTGAAGCATAGCATAGTGATGTTCAATCGGTGTATTCTGTCCTATGTGCTACTGTGACTGTGGTCCACTGGACTTATTTTGGATTGACCTATCTCAGGATGATTATGGAAACTATTGGAGAAAAGATACTTTTTTTAGAGTTTCTCTGACCAATAGGGTGTAAGCCTGTAGCTGCCACAAGCACCAGCTGTTGACTCTACCGAGAGTGAAGCCAACCCAGAGAAAAAATGGTGTTGAGAGATGACAGTGACTGAATGTCTGGTCCCAAACAAATTCTGTAAATCAAAAATGTCCCTTTTGTTCTTAACTGGTGTGTGTTACCTCTAGTAATCCAGAATAATAGAAGCATTATCATGGTTTTCTTTATTAGATAAAGAAAATGAGTCTAAAGAAAAATAGGCTAGTTGCTCAATGCTTACACCTAGAAAGTGGGGCTTCTAAGCAGCATGAAAGAGTATTTCTTAAGCTAGAGTGCTAGGTTCAAGGCTAGTTTCATTACTTATTAGCTGCAGGATCTTGGACAAGTTGCTTACATTTTCTGAGTTGCTGTTTCTTTGTTTATAAAAGGAGCGTTATGGTCTTTCTTTACCTCATAGCCATATATTTATAATAATATGTAATATATAGTATGATATAATTATCAGTCATAATAATACTAATAGCTAATAGTTATTTAATAGCACTAACAATTATTATTATTTGCAAAAACATGGATGGACAGTAGGGTATTATGCTAAGTGAAATAGACAGAGAAAGACAAATACCATATAATTTAACTTCCATATGAAATCTAAGAACAAAATAAATGAACAAACAAAACAAAAACAGACTGAAATACAAAGAACAAACTGGTTATTGCCAGAGGGGAGGGGGGTTGGGGGGATGAGTGAGAAGGGGAAAGAGATTAGGAAGTACAAATTGGTAGTTACAAAATAGTCACAGAGATGTGAAGTACAGCACAGGGAATATAGTCAATAATATTGTAATAACTATGTATAGTACCAGGTGGATACCAGACTAATCAGGGGATCACTTTGTAAATTATATAAATGTCTAACCACTATGCTGTACACCTGAAACTAATATAAAATAATATTGAATGTCAATTATAATTGAAAAATAAAAATTTAAAAAGAAAAACAGCACTAACAATTACGTAATGATAATTATTATTATTTGGGATCCAAACCCATGTCTCTGACTTCTAATCTTGTATTTCTTCCATGTGACTCTTTTATTTGGATGGGTGATACAAAGGGGGCTAATGGATATGAGTCATTGAATGGAATGAAGAATGAAAGCCTGAGTAGCTAAGGCTCTCATTGCTATAACGCATGCCCGAGGTCCTAAGGATCACAACTAGATGGTGGCACTATGAAGTAAAGCAAGGCAAGACACTTTCCAGGATTTTGAAGCTTAACTGGCTTCCTGGCAGCCATTTGAAACACTGCCATAAATTTCCCCGTGCTTCAGCACCACTGGCCTGACCACCTCCCATGAGAGCTCATCTACTCCCCACTTACGTGAATTCCTCTGAGAGCAGAGTGGCAGCATGAAATGGTACAGACACCACCTTATATCACTGGCTTCATGCCCAAGCCCAGCTGCTTGCCTGTTTCAGAGACAGCTTGGAACACTGCATCACTGTCTCTGAGCAGCTTGGGAGACGATGAATGATACAATCTCAGTTAGGCAGCTGCTGGGACCTGTGTTTGTTTCTTCTCCATGGGAGCTGGGTTCTCCTGGTGATATCTCATTTCTTAAGAAAAGAAGAGCCACTCTGATAGCAATTCTGTATAAAAAAGAGGTGGGATCTGAATGCTGAATCTCAAAGTGATCACCAACTCCTGTTCCAATTCCCCAATCTAAAGCTACAACCCAAGATTTATTGTAATTAGTACAATTAATTGTTAGGAGCATAGGGTCTGCGGTCAGGTAGAACCAAGTTTAAATGCCTTATTTGCTGCTTACTAAATCTGATGATCATGAATGAATTTCTTAGCCATCTGCACTTTAGTCCCTTGCTATTTAATTATCAAGACTTGTAGCAGTTAACTGTTGCCACAATAGTTTTGCATATAGGGCCAACTCATAAGTAGCTTAAAAAGCCCACTTATAATTACAGGGGTTTGTCTGATGGAGGCTGGGCTGACTTGGGGAGCTCTACTTAAGGCTGCAGCTGTTTCTCCCTGTTGGTTGTTGGCTTCGGTGACTCTATTACACTTGTCTCATTTTCATGGGATCAGTACATTAAGTGGGCCTCATTCTTCCCCCGGGATGGCAGAGGCAAAACAGATTGTGGAAAACATGCGAAGCTTCTTCAAATTGAGGTCTAGAACTGGCACATGGTTACAACCACTCCATATCATTGGCCAAAGAAAATCAGAGGGTTGAGGCTTGAAGTCAGGGATAGGGTGGAAAACAGCCCAGGATGAGGCTATGGCAAGAGTGGGGAGGAAGGAGAGAGGTGAAAAATTGGGCCATCCTAACTCAGGATTGTTGAGACAGTAGCATGAGATATGCATCTAAAGTGTTTGACACAGTATTTCGCAAATAATAAGACACATCCTAGATGGCACCGAAGTGATTTCTTGTCTATTTTGCTAATCTATAAACTCTGAAAATTCTGTGTTCAGCCAGGAAGAATGAATGGACAATTGGAGGCCAAAAAAAAAAGGGAAACTTCAGAGTGATTCTCTTTCTCCTTTGCCTTGAGCGGCTCTCACAGTATCTTCATATATCCTGTGGCTCCAGTTCCGGGTGGCCTGCTCCCACCATCATTCCAACTCTGTTCTCCAGCAACTTTGCTGTCTCCCATTGTACTGCAGTCCAAAAGGTGATAGTGGCTTCCTGTTCTTAAAATCCTTAAGTTGTCTCTGACTCCTTTAATTGGCATTTTAGTTAGTTAGTTTATTTTTAATCGTCTTGACCAAATAAATAAAATCTTTTCTATTTGTAAAGCTCAACAGTGTTTTCTGATCATATTCTGACTGTATCAGTTTTCTCTTGCTGCATAAAAAAATAACCACATACTGGATCTATCAGGGGGATCACTTTGTAGTTATAGAAATATCTAATCACTGTGTTGTACATCTGAAACTAATATAATAGTGTATACCAACTGTAATTGAAAAATAAAAATTTAAAAATATGAAATAAAGAAAAATAACCACAAACATAGACGCTTAAAAACAATACCATTTGATATTGCAGTTTCTGCTTGTCAGAAATCCAGGTGGTCTTGGCTGGATTCTCTGCTTTGAATATCAGAAGACTAAAATCAAGGTATTGGCTGGAATTGGTTTTATCTGGAGGCACTAGGGAAGACTCTACTTCCAAGTTCATTCAGATTGCCAAAATAATTTATTTCCTTGAGGTTGTAGGACTGAAGTCCCATTTCTTTGCTGGCTGTCAGCCAGGATCCGCTCTCTGCTCCTTAAAGCTGTCCATATTCCTTTTCACATTGTCTATTTTCCATATTCAAAACAGAAACCACACACTGAGTTCTTCTCACACTTCAAATCTCTGACTCTTCTTCGGCTACTAACACGACTAAACTCTGCTTTTAGGGATTCATATAATTACAGTAGACCTACCTAGATAATCCAAGGTAATCTTCCTATTTTTAAGGTTAACTGTACTATATCACATAACATAATCACAGGAGTGATATGTCATCATAATCACAGGTTACAGAGATTAGGGTAGGACAGAACATTTTTGGGTGGCCTTTGTAGAAGTTCAGCCTGTCCCACCGGTTAAATTTTCCTAATTCACAATAACATTGCCGGGTATACAATTGCTAAGCTTGGCATATGTTAGGTTTTAAGTAAGTATTGTGAATTGTTGAATAGATAGACAGATATTCCAAAGCATTGTCTGAGGCTTTCCAAGACTCATAAAATTCAGCATATTATGTACATTCTTTAATCTTGTCAGAGGCCCTGAAAGATACAACCTGATGATAATATTTGAAACTCACTTGAATCAGGCTAATTAAATTGTAAAATCAGATCTCGAAAGCTCTTAGTAATATGGGAAAAAATGCTTTAAACAAATTTGAAAAGGATGAATGTAAAATCCTGAATTTATATTCTTAAAACATCTTTATACATAAAGAAATCAAACTTACCAGTAGCACATATGAAAAATTAGTTGTCAAATTCAATATGTATAAGTAGTGTAAAATAGCCACTCTAAAAGCTAAAATAATTTAAGGCTAAATTAAAGAAATATAATGTCAAGTTCCAGGTAGCAGATAGCTCTGCTTTTACTTCATGGAAAAAACATGCTATGTTCAAAGAACACGATTTAAAGGGGATTTAGATGAATAGAAACAGATCAAGAAGATAAAAATTATGATATGTGTAGTCTTCAAATAATGCCATATGGGTAAGCTTAGTCTGATATGATTAAGCTCAGGGGATAAACAGGAATATGAACATTATGAAGAGATAAACAGACTTGGATGGGTAAGTGCAACAAAGAACTATCTCAGAACTGAGAAAACAGAAAATGGGGAGCAACTAATGGGTACAAGTTTCTTTTCTGGGTGGTGAAAATACTGAAACTATGTAGTGGTGATAGTTATACAACATTGTGATTGTGGTTAACGCTACCAAATTGTAAATTTTGAAAGAGTTACAAAGTTTATGTTATATATATATTTTACCTCAGTAGAAAAATTAAAATGATTAAATGATAAATTTTATGTTATGTATACTTTGCCACAATAAATTAATCGGAGCACATCAACAACACTGCTCAAACCTGATCCATATCAGAATCATCTGGAAAAACTTATGAAAATATTTTCTTGGCTCTTTACAATGAAAATCCCTAATCAGAAAGTCTAGAGTGATGCTTAATAATTAATTTATTTAACAGATAAGTATTAAACACCTATTTTGCCCCTGGCACTCTGCTACCACTAGCTGGGACGTGGACCAGCTTTTGAGGACTACTAACCTCGAAGCTTGAGTTTTCTATTAATGGAGGCATTCGAGCAGTGACATGGGCGATGGAATTTCAGATTAAAAAGTGAATAAGCCTAGAAGACCTATTATTTCTTGTCCAACTCTCAAAATTATTCGAATTGATAACACTGCAAGAAATCAATCACAAGTTTATTGCGTACCCTGACTCCAGTAAGAAAGTGATAAATCCTTCCATTTCTTCTTTGTGCAAATAATATGATGCCCAAATTGATCTCAGATTTCAGGGGAAACAGATATGTTCATTTTCCAAATTCTCCCTTTGTGATGCTTACGTGACTAACAAGGAGATGCTCAAGAGTCAGTATAGCATAGTGATTTAGAGAGTGGGTTCAAATACTGGGGTTAGCTTTTACTACCTCTGTGAACTGGGACATGTTTCTTTTTTCTTTTTCTTTTTTTCATCTTCTGGTACTAGATCAGGTTCCCTGAGAAATAGATTCAGACTCTGAGATTAACATGTAGGGGGTTTGCTGGGAATGCTCTTGAAAACAACATTGATTGAGGGGGATGAGAAGAAGTCGAACAGCAATGCCTTTACAACAAAGACCTCAGCAGGTCCTTGAGGACATCTGGGGCTGGAATAGCATATCATTATTGTCCTGTCTCAAGGCAAGGGCCCTAACAGCCCATTCCAGTCACTAAATGTAAACTGTCCCTAGGTCAGGAACATGGCCTTGAGTGGGGCAATTCTCTTTAGCCAATGACACTTCCTGGAGAAGGACTCAGCTATTCCTCTCCCAGCAGTTGAGAGAACAGGATTTCAATCTTGAAGCTAGAATGAAGGATAGTGCTATAGCATCAACTGTAGTTTCTAGGTCTCAATTTTTTTCCAGTTTTAAGAAAAGGATAGCAACATCTACCTCATACAATGATTATACTGTATAAGTTAATGTATATGCAGTGTTTATCACACTGCCTGTCTTACAGCAACTGTCCAAAAATGATACATGCAGTGGGTAGAATTCTAAAATAACCCTCATTTTCGTATAATTGCTTTCCCTTTATGTATGGGTAAAGCCTGTGAATATGATAGCACTCCAGTCATTATGTTATCCTGGGTGGGCTTGACCTAATCAGGTAATCCCTTTAAAAGCTAAGAGTTTCCTGTGATAGGTTGTAGAGGAGGAAGCCATAGAGATGTGTTTGGCTGGCCCAGAAGAAAACAGACATTAATCTTGTGAGCTACCTTTGGGAGTGGCGTAGGACGAAGACCTGAAATCAGCCTTTAGGAGTGGAGAGTAGTCCTCAGCTGACAGCTAGTAGAAAAACGGGGATGTCAGTCCTATAACCACAAAGAAAGGAATTCTGCCAACACCAAACCGGTATGCAAGAGGACTGAAACCCCCAAATGACAATCACGACCTTAGCTGACTCCTTGAGTTCTGGTGAGATCCCTGAGTGGAAAATCTAATCAATTCATATCTGGACTTCTGATTTACTGAAACTTTGAGATAATAAGTTTGTTTTTTTTTTCCGAAACCACTAAGTTTGTAGTACTTTGTAATGCAGCAATCAAAAACTAATAAAATATATTATTATTAATTATTATTACTAATTTACATCATCTTAGACTCTGGCAACTTCTTGTATTTAAGATGGAAAGCCTTCCAAACCTTTTACACAATAGATGATCAAGACAGTAGAGGAAGCATCAATGATTGGGCTCTGAAGAGTTATCTTCAAAGATGCTTTTCTCTTGTCTCCTGTGAAATTTTGCCTTAAACCAGGCTAAGTGCAGACAGTACTTGAGACCAGCTGTAACATAAAACCTTAGTTTGCCAGGTAAGTCCCATTTATTCACACTGTTACAGTAGAGTTAATAATTGTACCCCTTTCAGCCTAAAGAGTATCACAGGTGGGGTGATAAATTATATGATCCCCTCATAGCTGATCCACAGAGTCCTGGCTCAAGCCACATTGGGGAAACTCTCTTCTCTTTAACCAATCAATTTATCAGTCAATACTTAACTGAATATTCACCATGTGCTAATGACATGGATACAGCAATAAATAATACAAGACTAGTACCCTTCCCCTATTCCCTGCCACACCCTTCATGGAGTTTAGAGTCTAATAAGAAATAATAAACAAATGGCCATGATTATGCAATATAGCAAATTTTATAGTCGAGGAAACCTTGGGGTCTCTGGGAGCTCTGAAAAAGGTGAGGAAGTTTGCAGTTGGAGATAAGGGAGGCCTCTCAAGGGAGGAAGTGAAGATCGGTTGGTCAGATGAAGAAAAACAAAGAGTCTCATCTTCCAAGTCATACTAAGGCATTTGGACATTTTCCTAAAGGAAATATTGAGATGTTAGTGTTCAAAGCAGGATAATTAAATGTTCCATTGTTTCTCTACATTTATGGCTTTATTTATTTCATACTTGCCAACCGGAATGCCTTGTACCTCTCTCTGCACATCAACACCCTCTTCTGCTTCTTAAATTCCACCTTCTTGTGGTAATTTTAATTCCCGGTAAATATGAATAAAACTTTTCTGAGCCTTTATTTAGACTTAATACATCCTAAGTTTCTTTATCAGTTACCTGGATGCATGTCTCATTTTTCCTAGGTGAAATTTCACAATGAGGTCATACAGAAGAGTGATCATTCCTAGAAGAGGTTTTTTTCATGTAGTAAATTCCTAAACACCATTTAAAACCTCACATGCATGATTGTATCACATATGCATTAGGTGTTTTCTCTTTGTGCCAGGTTCATGGAGGCTACAAAGCAGAGCAGAATACTGTCCGTCTTCTTAGGGGCTCACACTGCAGTGGGTAAGAAAGACAAGACAGAAAAAACAGGAATAGGGGCATGGATATTTTAAATGTAGGTTGATTATCATTTAGATATTGTGCGACCAATAGATCATGAGGTGATTGCCATTGAAAAGACAGTTTGTTAGTTGCAGTTCCCAAAATATAGGGGTGTGCCACACTGTGCAGGGCCACACAGGAATGCACCTGGGCTAGGCAGGAGGCAGAAACAGTGGAAGGAAAACATGGGCAATAGACTTTATCGTGGTTGCCATGGGAAAAGAACAGGTGAGACAGGGTAAAGATTTATTAGTCTCAATAATTTCAGCAGGCTCTGGGGTGTAGGGGCTGTCCTGAGTTGTCTGGTGCCTGAATAGGGTGATTAAAGCAGAGGAATATTGACCTGAAGTGTTAGACTCAAAGGAGATGTGTGGGTGGAGGAAGGGGTGGGATATGGCTTTTGGATTGGTTAGTTTTCATGTGAAAGGCATGATCATATATGAGTCATTTACTCCAGGAGTTGGCTAGCCCTGAGGAGCACAGCTTCCCTAGAGTCAGTAAGGCCCCAGATGTCAAAACATCAGAATAAAAAGGCATGTTTCATACAATGGGCAAGAATCCACAGGAAAGCGGAGAAAGCCTTTAATTCTGGGTAGAATGATTTTATTATAAACAAAGTACAGTATCGGGACTTGATTTCAGGCATCATTATATCAGTAAAAAGCTGTGGGGCCTGGACAAGTCACTTCATCTCTCTGAGTTTATGTTTCCCAGCATGAAAAAATGAGGGTGATAGATCAATGGTTTTCTAACTCCATCCCCAACCCCCACACACAGAATTCAACAAGGGCCATTAGGGAGGACCTGGCAGGGCCAGCAAAGGGGTTTGGATTTTTAAGCGTTTACACCAAGTTTAATCTAAACAGCAACACCTTTATCTATTTTACACGCTGGAACCAATTGTTGCTAAGTGTTAGTGACGTGTGCATCACCACCCCTACATAGAACTAAGTCTGAGAACAATTTGAGAAGGAGATAGCTCTTCCTTTTTCTCCTTCCTAGTTCTTCTTACATTATTGCTTAAGAAAACATCCTGAGAATCTGGATGGTAAAGGAGAGGATTTCCTGAGCTGGAACAGATGGTCAGAGAAAAGCAAAATCCTCTGTGATGGCTGCAGTGAGCTCCAAGAGTATCCTATAAGTAAACCAATCGCATGCTGCAGTTTACCACACTGCAGAGAGCTCTCAATGGATTCTCTGTACATCTGTCTCTCATTATAGCTCCTCAGTCCTACCCTTGTGCATCATTCATATATTGCAGCCAGCAGTAAATCCCAGGTCACAAATTCATACACTGTAAAGTAATAACAGTTTGACCCGCCATGGACTACATTAGACCATGGGACTGGATTGCTCTGAGACCACAGCAATGGGCTTTTTTTTTTTTTTTTTGCAACATCTTTGAAATTTCTCCCCATTCTCCATTCCTGCTTTTGGAGCTCTAGTTCACACCTCATTACTTCTCATCCAGTCTATTTCAGTGGCCTCCTGAAAGTCTGCCCACCTTCATTCTCTTTCTCCTCCAAATCATCTTGCACTTACTAATCGTGTAATAGTCTTTTTAAATACTTATTCCTGTTTCCCCATTTATATCACCATAAATCCCATAGGGCCTAGATATTTCATGCGTTGACTTTAATAGACCTCTTTAAACCTTACCAACTTATGCATTAACTATACTTGATGACGGTCTCACTCTTCTTTCTTGTTTACTTATCCGTGTCAGTTATCCTTCTTTTTTCAAGCTTTATAATTATTGACTTTCCCCGTAAAACTGTTCCTGTTAGTCAAAAGCAACTTATCCTATTCTAGAGTTTAATTAATATTCCAGTTACATCAGTCAGTTCTCTTTGAATCTACAAACCTCATACTTTTCCAAAACTGTGTATCATTTAGATTAGAGCTGGGCCTATAATAAAATTATATTAAAATTTAACAAATATGAGGATCACTGCGATTTATTCATTTCAGTGATTTTCTCCCTATTTGGATGCCATTATTCTATCATTAAGTTCTATCTATTCAATAACCAAAATAGTATTCCAAATTTATTTACTTTTTTTCATCCCCACTATTATTGCCCTACCCCATCATAATTTCTCGGGATTATTTTAATACTCTGTATTGATCTCACTGATAATACTCTTGTCCCAGAAAGATGTATTCTCCACACATAAGGCAGTTTGATCTTTTAAAAATACACATCAGTTTATATAACTTACCTACCTAAAACCTTCTAATTCCTCTGTTATTAGAGTAAAATCTAAACTATTTAGATTTTAGATTTTAGATTTTAGATTAAAAGGACCCTTAAAGAATCAAGTCTCCGATTATATTTTTAGCATTTTTCACTCAATTTGCATTTCCCATTGCATTCGAGCCCCACCGTCTGTCCCGCAAATGTCCAGTGTTAACTGCAGTCTTATGGCCTATGTATTAACTCTTTTTTCTCTTACTAGGATTCTCTCCCCTCAGATATGACTGTTCTTTTCTATTATTTATATCTTAATGGCATCCACACCACCAAATCTAAAGTCTTTCTATCGTACCATCATATTTATTTTTTTCATAGCACTTATCAGTCTTAAGTTATTTACTTGATTATTACTTATTTCTCATTTCCCCTGGTTAGAATGTAAATATTATGAAATTAGAGACATTATGAGTCTCACACTTCTGCTCCAGAACTGTGCCTGACTTAATTTGGGTACTTATTTATTACATGTTAAGTAAATACTAAGGACATAATTCATAGAATCTTAGAAAGCTAGATTCACACATAGCTATTTTATAAGCTATCATTATGACCCTGGAAAAATTACTTTGTCTTTGTGAGACTTGGTTTTCTCATCTATAAAATGAGAATTGCATTCTTATTGTGCTGGTCAAATGAAAGATTGCTGTTGAAATCCTTAATATGGTACCCCAATCATAGAAAATGCTCAATAATAAAAGCTTCTTTTATTATCATTATAATTACTGTCACTGTTATGTTATCAGTATTACCTCAGCAGCTGACGTTCTCATCATTATTGTCATTACTTTGGGTTAAGGCGTATGTGCTTTAAGATGTGAATGTAACTTGCACAAAGTGATATGATAGCACTGTTGTTACTCATCACCTCTTTATAAGTGTCTTTTCAAAGACTCTTATCTTTGAGTGAAAGAAGCCTAAGCTCTGAGGGAGTAAGAAATTTGGCCCAGGCAAATCAAACTTCGGAAGGACTATACCCAATTATTCTTTGGTTTCCACTATGTCTTCAAGAAGTTTATGTTTGTCCTAGACCCCCACACATTACAAATAATCCCCAAATCAGATTTATTTTTGTTGCATTACTCAGTCAGTTAGCTGTTGGTGCATAATAAACCATTCTAAAACTTAGTGTCTTAGAACAGCAAGTATCTATTCAGCTCATGATTCTATGGAGTGGCGATTTGTGCTGGACTCCGTTGGTAGATCTTCTTTTGTTCTTGGCCAGATTAACCCCTGAGTTTGTGGTCAGTGCTTATTACATATACATCATTGTCTCTAGAATTTGACTGGTTGTCATTTAGGGGTGTCAGAGGCACTTGGGTTCCATGCCTCTCAATCAGGTTGGCCTGAGTTTATTTGCATGCTGATAGCAGCTTGTAAGAACAACAAGAACAGAAGCTGCAAAACCTTTTAAGTGCTGGGCTTCTAACTGGCACACAGTCTCTTCCTCTACATTCTGTTGGTTAAAGCCAGTCACAATGGCAGCCCAGATCCAAAGGATGGGGAAATCAACTTCACTTTTTAATGGAAGTTGATCCAAAGTATTGTGGCTATTTTTGCAACCTACTACAATCAGCTTGCCTGAGGAATATATGATAGATGTTAGCAAATATAGCAATCAGCTGTGAGCAATCTGGAGCAATCAGCTACCTCCATTTCCTAAGTAATGTCAGAGACCCTGTCTACTACATCTTAGTGGATGTCTTTCCGTACAGCTTTGGAATAAGTGCCCATTCCCATTTGCCTTTTGCTTCAGTGGCTTGTGTTCTACTCTTTTACTCAGTGGCTAATGTTTTTATTTTCCTTTGTACTTAACTGTTTTGTTCTATCAAAGAAGTAAAAACTGTCACGTTCCATTACCTCACCCTTTATGATACTATCACCTGTCTTCTGTTCTATTTTTCCAGGACTCAGCTAGAAAACCACTGATTAACAACTAATTCATTCAACTCCATTGCTAGCTAATAATAACTTACCATCTTGGGCAAAATTGGCAATTTTTGTTTTGGCCTTCAGCCTCCAAAGTATACAAAAGGATAATTCTTCACATAAAGTGACTAGGCCAGAGGAAGAAAAATGTGGGACAGAAGGTGATGTTTTTAGCTTGAGAATTAAAAAACATTATCTTTCTATGCATAAAATTAATTCTATTTCCCAGGTTCCAACAGTTGTGGTGGCGATGTTAAGACTTTAAAGCAATAATGGCACACGTTATAAAAAACTTTTGTTATCCTCCCAAAGAGCTCTAGGGAACATCCAGTTCTCCCTATATGAACTACATGCTTATGTAGCTCCAGAATGCCTGTGAATCCAGTACCCAAATTAGTCAAACTGATGATTTGGTATCCTATAGACCAAGTATCTAAACAATCAACAAAACAGATTGAAATTACTAGGGTTTAGGATGTAATATGAAGAGACCAACTGGGCTAGGAGATGGTAGGTTGACAGGTTGGAACTGTCTGGCTGGCTGCCTGAAGCAGATGGGGACCCCACTGGTGTATGGCCTTCTTCCCAAAGGCGATAGTGCATGTAGTGGCTGTGGACAGAGGCCTCTTTTTCAATGATACAATGTCAGCTGGCTGATTTTAACCAGCCAAAGCAACATTCCATGTAAGCACAAGCTGTACCCCCAGAGGGTTCAGCAGAAGGGTTGCTAGTAAGTGAATAGTCACTCTTCACATGAATATAACACACTTTACAAAGCACTTTCACGTTTACTGTCCATTACAATGGAACATTATTTTATCAACACATTATAAATGAGAAAATTGATACGAGTTTACTAATTTGCCTGAGGTCATTTAGAAAATAGCTGAGCTAGGTCTAATGTCTAGATATCCCAAGTCTGAGATACTCTCTCCAAGTCTGGGCAGAGATGAGGGAGGCTAGCCATAGGCATTACAGTAGTGAGTAAGTGGGCAATGCAATTCTTGATATCCAACATGGAAACCATAAGGAGAGGGCGATCAGAGAAGACACCACAACAATTAATTGTCCACAGCCATTTGAAATGGGAATGATATTAGGTATAACTGCCCTTCAGAATGAGAGATTTTCCCACTTTGATGGTTATAACTATCAAAAAGTAAGGAAGAACAAGTTACATCAGCAAACTAGTCAAAAATGATGGGAACAAAGTTATTCTTTCTCGGTTTCTGAAATGTTTTTGTCCCATGAAATAGAATAAAGTCTCTTTGTCTGGTGGGTTAAAGATGACCAGAAATACTTTGTCATGCTTCCCTTAAGAATTGGAGTTGATCCTCCTTTTCATTGTATCTGTGCTGGCCCTGTGACTATTCGCCCCAAGAATGATGAAGAAGTGATGTTATATCAAATATAGGCATACCCTTTAAGAGGGCAAGAAATGTTTATTTCTTCCCTCTTAGAACACTTGTCCTTGGCATGCTTTCTTTTGGAAACCAGTTGCTGTGTCATGAGAAGCCCAAGCCACAAAGATTGGCCACATGCTGCCACAACAGCCCAGCTGAGCCCCAAGTCAACTGTACAAGTTGACTCTTGAACAACAAGCCTTGAACTTTTGGAGTCCACTTATACATGGATATTTTTCAATAACTATACAGTTGGCCTTCAGTATCCCAAGGTTTCCTATCTGAAGATTCAACCAAGCATAGATCAAAATCAGTATTTTCGATCTATAGTTGGGAATCTGCAGATATAGAGGGCTAGCTGTATGCATTGTTCTTTACCATTTTATATAAAGGACTTGAGCATCCACAGGTTTTAGTATCCATGGGAGGTTGTGGAAACAAGTTCCCTCAGATACTGAAGGGGACAATCATAGTTAAGCTTTTGAGAAGTCAAAATTTATACGTATTTTTGACTGCATGGGGGTTGGTGCCACTAACAGTTGTTTAAGGGTCAACTCTATGTGGTCTTGGCTTTGAAAGTAAGTGGTAGGCAGAATGTCATCGCACTTCAAGGAAACTCTTAGGGAAGATAAGAAGAGCAGGAGAGAATTTAAATTTGAGTCTGAGAAAATGGTTACTCATGTCATATAGTGGTGAAAGTTTGGTACACTGTCACGTAAGGCAACATGTAAAGTAGAACATATACCTGATGAACTTGTGGATTTAGCAGAGAATATTTACAGGCAGAATGTTAAAAGGGCTTACTAATTTCTTTCAGCTATGTGTGATAATATTCAGATAGAGAGAAGTAAATTACAGAAAGGGATGATTCAGTTTTCAAGTAGAAGCTAGATAAATATTTTTAACTAGGACTTGCTGAGTTTAAAACAAAATGATATTTTTCTCTGTCACTCCCAGAAAAAGACTTCCAAAGTTAAACAAAACAAAACAAAACAAAACAAAACAAAACATGCTCTTAGGGCAAAGATCAAACCCAGGGCACTATGTGGTCTCAATTTCAAATATCAAGAATGCATCTATTAGAATCTTCATTAGGATTTTAGGAAGATTTAAAGCACTACCTCTCAATCAGGCAGTGAGGTTATTAATACTTTGAAAGCCATTTATCTTAGATTATTTTTTGCTAGAAATGACAGAGTCTAATCTTAATGGTATTGTTCCATAGCATTCTGACTCCCAGCCCAAGGTAAGAAGAGACCGATCTCAAATAATTTCTGGGTCCAGATTTTTGGATAATGGGTTAATATAGATTTTGGCTTATGGAGTAAATTATAAATTGATACACAGGAAACCCATACAATTTTTAAAGATGGTTTATAAGCTTAGCATTAAAGGGACAGAGACAGTTTAAAATAAGGTATATTTGGATCTTCAATTTCCTGTGTGCAGGAAGAAGGCTGAGGTTGCTAATTAGATGCAAACAAGGGCATTTCTTATAGAAAGGGAACAATGACATAGAAGGCAGAGTCAATAGCCTGGAAAGTAGAGGCAAGAACCAGGGAGAACTACTCTAATAAAATAATTGTCAACATGTACCCAGCTTGATTTTAGCAATGCTCTAAACCACTGATATGCCTCCTATTTTCAAACTCAAATTTCTTGGGTGGAGACACAGTATGTGCAAGAGACTATAGTTAAATTCTCAAGTACATTTCAAGCTAGTTCGCAGAATGGAATTGGCTGTGGTGGGAATATTTATACCATAGAAGTCACCAAACACCACACATCAGCATTCGTCCTATTTGTCCTGTCCCTGGAGAGTGTTTGGTAAACATTTACTGACACGGCACTAGATGAGAAAGTGAATTGTAGTGCTCCTGTCCTAGCCTTGCCATTTTGTGTTCAGTATATGGTGGTCAGAATAGTCTCTTTAGTTCATTGGGTTTCATATTAATAGGAACCATATTCAAAAAATCTGGACATCATTTAGATGACAAGATCCTGCTCTAGAAGTCATATCAATTTATAAAATGAGGCTTATGGAGGTCTGGGGGAGAGAGGGAAAGTATTTTACAAGTGAAAGGAATATTAGCCAGAGAGCAAAATATGGGTTGCTCAAAGATGTCCACAACTTCTTGACTTGCTCCCTAGTGAGAGCTGAAGTTAATTTCTCTTGTTGAAGCGGGATAACCTTATGACTGCTCAACTACTAGAATGTGGCAGAAGTCATTCAGTGCCATTGAATGCTTAACATTTAAGGTGACTAGCAGCTTTCACTTCCTCCCTGACGGAACACCTATTTTTAGCCATAACATGTCGGAAGGGTTCTTATGCAGTAGCAGACAACTGAAATAGCAAACCACTTGTATATTAAAATAGTTCAGCTTATACTGATAAGGGACAGGAGAAACCCATGCTCCAGGTAGATGTTATGAATTAAACCCTTAGTTTTAAATAAATACATTGAGATCCTAAAAGGAGTGAATTAGCTTACTAATTATTACAAACCTTAGTGATTGAACTCACCCTGTAACTCCTGTTTTTTAAATTCTTATCTAACATTCATTCTTTTATGTACCTTTATGGCAATTATATGACTTCTAGTAAAGTTTACAACATATTAGCAAACTTTACCCTAACTCTAGTCCCCTACCTCAGGCTTATCCTGCAAATCATAAAAACTCAACCTTACCTGGTCCTATAACTCAGAAAAGTGCTAGGACAAGTGCTAGGGCTTAAACATTTGTATCCATCACCTCTACCTGCAGCATTTGACTTGTTACTGGGAACTTAGGTAACTGACTTACATTAAATGTTTACTAAACCATTCTCTCTCTTGTCCTCAGTATCTCCAGCAACATACATCCAGGAAACCTACTTCATGACTTGGTTTTCAGCAAATATTTATTAACTTTCTTTGATATACAAGGTGTCTTGTTAATCATAAAGTTTAAGTAGAAATACAAAGTAAATATATTGAAATTCAGTTAAAACTCTTAGAAAAAAGAACATATAAATGCAAATTATACATGAAAACAGAAACATGTTGTTTATGCAAATAATAAATGCAACTCAGTTTGTAAACAGTGATACAATTAAAAATATCCCATGTGCTTTATAGGATATTTTTCAAAAAGTTGAAAAATACACATAACATACACATAACCACCATATAAGCATACACACACACACACACACACACACACACACACACAAGCATGCACATACACATTCTATACAACTTTTTCTGAATTACGAGAGTGACTAAAGAGTCCTTTTTCAAGCTGAAGAAGTTGAGGAAAATTTAGCCCATCAATAACTCAAAACTTAAATGGAAAAAATCATATTTCAGTGTTGACAGCTGACTTGAACTCCATGAGGGATTGTCTCCTACTAAGCCCCAAGATGAAAAAGAAGGAAAAAAGGAGTACAAATTGCATGAGCCCAAGAAAAATAGCTTCTGAATTGTGGTGGTTAACTTCATCATGTTGTGAGGTAGTTCATCGCTGTGTTCTAGCAGATTTTCTAGTTCCAAATAACCTTAACGTATTGAACAAAAGCCTACCCTCTGTGTAAATTTCCGGACAATTTAGTTCAAATTTCCTTTAAGGAGTTTTTCTTGACTTACCTCATCCTATTTGAAGTGTTCCTCATTTTAAACATCAGTGATGCATGCGTTTACTTGTTCTAATAGTAATAAATTATAATAATGCTTACTAAAGAAAGGATCATTATATGCCAGGCACCACTGACATATAATAGGTAATTTTATCAGAAGTCGTCACAGGATCAGCTGAGGTCTTTTTTGCAAACACGTTACAACTTGACGTCTTCTTCCAAATACTTCTTACTAAAAGTATTACTAAATTTTCTTATTAAAACTACAGTATTTAGGAGAAGATTAAATGAATTAATACATATAAAAATATTCTTCACTAAGTGGATTCTCAGTAAATGATTATTGTTGTAATGCTTATTGAAATTTCCTCAGATAGAATGCTTACCTTCCTAAATTCTTTACATGAATTATCTCATTTAATCCTGCCATAATCCTATGAGATAGAGATGAATATTTTTGTGGCATAAATAATCAGTGTCCAACCATGTATGTTCTCCTCTTGCACAGAGTATGTTTTAGTTTCCTATAGGTGCTATAACAAATTACCACAAATTTGGTGACTTAAAACAAGCTAAATTTATTTTCTCACATTTCTGGAGACCAGAAGTCAATCAGTTTCGCCTAATGGAACTCAAGGTATTATCAAGGCCATGTTTGCTTTGGCGGCTCTAAAGGAGAATCTGTTCATTGCCCCTTTCAGCTTCTGATGGCTTCTGGTGTTTCACCCGGTGATCAGGCTTCTGCAGGATAGAATAGAACATAAGCACAGCCAAGGTCAGAAGGCAGGTAAGTGCCACCCAGGGAAGAGACCAATGCATGATTCCAGGTTGCCGAGATCAGACAACACACACACCAGGCTCAGGAGGAGTGAGAGCACAGAAGATCCATCCCTTGCTGTATGTTGGTTGCTCATGGCTAGTGGATCCACTCTGTAGCCTGCACACCTTGCTTCCTGCTGCAATAGAAGGACTCTTGCCTTTGCCCTAAAATAGCAAATGCTGGGGGCATGCCTGAGAACCACTGACACATGCAGAACTAAGCAGTTCCAAGAAAAGTGTGCATGTGCCTCATAAAGAGGGAAAAGAATTGTACTGTATTGTCTTGCTCCAAGCATTTTGAATGCAATGTGATTTTTGAGCTTGCCAGAGCATCCTGTACTGAGTACAGAGTCTTCTTAGGGACACAGGGGAGGCATCAGGCTGTCCTTAGACCCTTCCCTCAGGGCTGGAGTTCTTTTGCTTGTAGTCACTCCAATCTCTTCTCTCTGATTACATTGCCTCCTCTTCTGTTTGTACCAAATCTCTCCCCTCTCTTTAGGTAGAGTCTAACGGATAATCCAGGATAATTTTAACATGTCCAGATTTTTATTTTAATAGCATCTGCAAAGATTCCCTTTCTTTATAAGGTAACATTGATAGGTTACAGAGATTAGGGCCTGATATCTTTGGGGAGCCATTATTTAGTCTACTACAGAATAGAACCAGCCCTGGGAAACTGTGGTTCGATCTGATTTTACATTCCTCTGATCCTCTTAAGTTAGGTGTAACCATGTGACTAGTTGTTTTCAGTGAAACATAAGCAAAAGGAAGGCTTTTTGGAAGGACATCCCCTCCAGATTATTTACTCTTTATAGCTAAGTGGTTGCAAATGATTATAAGGTCCCAGAGAGTGATGGAGCCATGGGCTATAGGGATCCTGGGTTACTGAATTATTATATGGAAGAGGCATACTTAATGCATTACATAAGTAAGAAAACAAACAAACAAAAAACTTAGAGTGTGTTTGAGCCATTGTCTATTTCTTATAGAAATTGATTCTATCCTAATTTATATGATCCCCCTTATAGCTGTAAAATAAACTTGACTCCAGAAAGTTTAAATAGCTTTTTCATATTTACAGATTTAATAGCTGGCAGCTTTAAAATTTGAACCAGAAAGCTATATTTCTGTGCCTGAAGTTTAACTACATTAATACCCTTTGTTTTATCCATTATATCAGAAATTTCACCTTCAATACTCATTGTGAAAAAATGGGTACGTAAGAGTCTTAGGTCAAAAATTCTGATCACGTACCATGTCCACTGAATGTCATTAAGCAGATAACACCTAAGTTGCAAATCATGATAGATCACACACACACACACACACACACACACACACACACAAAAACACACTGTCAGATCATGGTTTCCTTCCCATATGGCTAAAGAAATAATGAACATTACATTATTACATTTGCAGCCCAGGCTGGCCTTGCTTTGTCACTTGAGTTTTAATCCCACTCTCTTATGGAGTTCCCCACCAGCATCCTTTCTTGAGCATGTATATCCCTACTGCTGCTTCTCACTGATTCTGGACCTTGTCTGCCTGTCTTTCTTTCTCTTTTTGGATGACCTTCTTGGACCTGACTTCTAGCCCTGCTGACTTACGGAATCTGCCAGTTCATTCTCTCTTACTCAAGTTTCAAGTCTGGTTCATCATGCTTAGCTCAGTCTATTAGTTACGGAAGGCCCGGAACATATGTGTGCACAAGACCCTGTCTTTGAAATACTGAATTAAAGTGATTTGAGGAAAATGAAGGAGAAATCAGAAATTTAGTGTCCAGTGTTGATTAAAAATTGTCCTGAGAAATAAAAGCCATTTGTCACTGCCTGTAACTAGGCATCAGTGAGTTTACCTAATCAATGCATGCAAGATATTTTTCCCTCACATTTATGAATGTTCCCTCCCAAGTAGGTCAAGGTGGGTGCTCTTTATTATTGGCAATGTGCAGTCCATATCAGAAGTTGGCAGTGAAAACCTTAGTCCCCAGGTTGTCCATTAACTTTCAGAACCTTTGGGAAATGTGGAAATGTACATGGCACTAAGAAAAGAAACAGTCTTATATTAACTTTAAAACAAGACCAACTAAAGTGAAGAATAAAAGGAAAGAAAAAGCCCACGCTCATAAGATAATTTCAATAATTTGTTCCCCAGTTGGTTCTTCAGCTCTAGGAGTACTCCATCAGCATTGATTTTTTTAAAATTTTATTTTAAAAGTAATATACTGACATCGATAAAGGTCATTATTTTTATATTAAATGAAGATTATCTCACTATTCTAAGACAACAGCTGTGATCACATTTATCTAAATCGATTCTCAACTAAAGCTGTAAAAGTATCATTCCTAAGAAAACTTTAGAGTTAAAAAATAGGTCAACCCTTATCCATAATTCCCTAATGCATGATCACTTGCCTATCATCCCCTTTAATTCATAGTCACGCTCACCATGAGACTGGTTCTTTATTTAATAGGAAGTACACAAGAGAGTACTACTAGACATGAATCTAGTTAATCTGTCTTCCAAGCTTGGCTGTTTCTCAACTTGTTTTATGACCTTGGATAAATGCCTTTCACTCTCTTTCCTCAGTGATTGCTAAGAATCCTTGTAACTATAAAATAGTAAAACAAAGCAACAAACACATACACAAATATAAATAAATTGTATGCTATCTCTGTGACTGAAATACATTAATCAGTATATCATCACACATTGTGGGGATTCTGGAGTGATGGTGAAGAGAATTCAAATGAGACCTAGCCAAGATGGAATGTTATCAACTCAAAATCTTCTGGGATTAGCTATTGACTGTTACATATTCTCTATTCCCAGCTCTAGTCTGGCATTTGTACCTTCTAATTTAGATATGGGCATACCCCTTCCTGGGGTGTGATATTCTCAACCTATCACATCCGCTCTCTACTTTGGAGTCTCCAGAACTCGTTAGTCTGTATAAACTCTTATTCGATGCTATGGAGACACAAATTTATCTATGGTTTTCCATTCCTATTTTGCTCCTCACAGATTAAAAGTGTACTATCTGGCTAATTCATCCAAGGAAAACTATCTACCCTTAGAGTCTTCTGGTGACAGGGCCATCGCAGCTTTTCCTGGCAGTTCATATATTTTGAACTACTTGGTTAATGATGTGGTGTGAAGGATAGGGGAAGAGACAAATCTGGTTGGACTTGCCTATATTTGTTCAAATGAGGAGAGGAACTAACTTAATCTCCATAACCCACCCTGGATATTGGAGATTGTTGCCCCACTTCTGTTCCTAAGAAGACCAAACAGTGAACAAACATTGTTTAGAACCAGTTTTTCATCAGGACAGAGTAACTTGGCTGATAGAATATTTCTTTTTGGAGATAAATTATGCTTTTAATTTTGCAAATGCATCAGGAGCTGCAAAGGCACACGCATCTAGAAGTAAAATTCAGAGCAATGCCTTAGATTACAAGTGTCTCGATTTGCATTCTGCTGAGCAGACCAACAGGCGGAGAGTGGTCTTAGTCCCTCACTTTCTGGTATTTAACATTCTATGTCTTAGTACTGTGCTGTTGTGTTTTATTCTCCAAAGTCTCAATAGAAAGATGTTTATTTGCCTTTAATTTAAAAATATATGCTAATCAATAATATAAAGGAATGTTGCACAAGAGAGTGTTATTTTGCAAATGTGTGTTGGTTGATGGGAAGCAGGGCTGTGGGAGATTTTAGTGGCAGCACATTTCTCCCAAATCATGTACTTGATTTTCTTGAAGGTTTACAAATAGCAGAAAATAAAATGTCAACTTAAATTTTTTTCTTTATTTTTTTTTTGGTTGCTCTTAAATATAAACTAAACCATTTAAAATAACAAAGAACTGCTTTGGTATGATGAGAAATGGATAGAAGTCTATTTTCTTCCCCTCCAAGCTCCCCTAACTTCTTCCTCTTTGAATGAAAGTCAGGATAAAAAATCAAAATAATGGCCATACTTATCTATATATACTCATATTATTATACATAAATTAAACATCTTTACACAGATACACCTATACATGAAAACATGCACAACTGTATATTCATATGCATAGGGATATGTACCATATCCATATTATCATGTGTATCCTTAGTCCCCACACACATAGAAACTCTTAAGCATGTAGTTATATATAGACTTTATACATATAAGCCATGAAACATTTCTCTCCACTCTGGTGCCTAAACCCAAGTCCTGAAAACCCATTGATGGGTATTCTGAGCCAAACCCATTAATTATTACTATATGAATAACAAAGTCCTCTCTCTTTCCACTTGCTTGACCTCTATTTCTTCTCACTTCGAATCATATATGTCACTTGCTATCCAAATTCAAGTGGGCATATGACTGTTGTGAGAAATCCATTTTTCATTAACACAAGTGACCAGTTGTATGAAACTATCTCCAGATGCACAATGGAAGTCAGTTAAACATTGTCTAGGAAACCATAAATCATTGTTGCATTAAAGAATTCTTTCTCAGGACAGCAGAGAGCTAATTTCTGTCTCTAGGTCTTTAATTGAATAAACCAAATAATGATGAAACTCTCTAAATGTGTTCAACTTCTTTTTGGTGCTGATTAAAAGTGATGTAGAATCTTTGCTGGTCTGGCACCCTTTGATTTTGCCTCCTGCTGGGATAACATGAAGGGAATTTGTGAACATCCAAAGACTTCGATTTTATGATGTCTTGAACTAGAAAGGTTGTATGAGAAGAAATTGAGAAGTTTGTTTTCATAATAAAAACTGACCTTATTTATTTCTATCATCCATTGAGTTCATTTACTCAATGCATGATTATAAGAGTACCTATTTCCTGTGAGGCAATACACAGTTAGACCCTGGGGATACAATGTAAACACAACGGTCATAGCTTCTGCTCTTATGTTGTTTATAGTCTATAGGAAGAAGAAAAATTAATAAGATAAATAATCACTGAAGTAAATATAATACTACAACAGAGATGAGATAAGTATTTTGGAAAAAAATTAAATCTAAAGGAATTTGACCAATCTGAGGTTTTTCAAATGACTTTTCTTGAAGAAGTTACATTAAAACTAAAATCTAAAGAATGAGTAGAGTATGAGATCATCTAAAAATAGAAAACACAGAGGTTTGCTCATAAAGACTTATTTTGACTATTTACATTTTTTTTTTATGCTTATATCACATGTTCTCACCAGAATGTAAGCTCCATGTAATCAGGGACTCTGTTTTATTTTCCTTTTACCCGCAACAGAGTCTGGCCTACATTGGGTGTTTGATACTATTTGCCGTAAGCATGAATTCTTATCAATACTCATAACAACCCTAAGACATTAGTATTATCATAATCTCTATCTTATCATTAAAAATGTTAAGATCTGGGATGTTTAAGTAATTCTCCCAAAGTCAACAGGGTTTAATCATGTTCATTTGACTCTCAGTTACCCTGTTTTCCTGTCTTTGAACTGACACTAGGATATTCATGTTAAGATATAACATGTAAATGGCAGTCTCAGCAGTAGGGGAATGGTCTAACAAAGTGTATCATAATGATATAATATACTATATTATATAATATCATATCTTAGCAGAATATAATTACATACTTTATTAATAAAATCCCAAATGAACATCACATCTATGATCATGTTATATAAAATAATATGTTCTTCTAAAATATGTATTACTGCATCTTACATGCATAGATTGTGCTAGCTATAACAGAGTATATAAAAATTATTGTGACATAAATCCTCCTTTCAGATTTTTTATCATCTGCTCATAATCATAGTATAGACCACAGAACTAAATCTCTTCTCTGTTTACTAGTGACAGAACTTTGGATAAGTTGATAAGTTTCTCTGAGACTTCGCTTTCTCTTTCATTAAATATATGAGAACAGTAACTATTTCTCTAGAGTTTTGTGAGCAGTGGAAATAATGTCTGTAAAGTATATGGTGTATGGTTAATGGTAGCTGCTCAATGAATAACTTCAACAATGACAATGACAATAATAGTAACATGGTGATGAATTAGGGAATGTGAGACATGCAGAGAAAGCAGTAATAGGTAAAGTGGGATGTTGTGAATACCTTAAAAGAAGCCTATCTATCTCACAAGGGAAGTTAAAAGAGGAAAATATATGTTTACACATAATAATAAGGGAAATGTTATGCTAATTAAGAAAATGAAAGCATAAAATAATAAATATATACATTGATTACAAATATGTAAAAGCATACAGATATGTAAAAGAGCATCTAAAATGAGTTGAGGTAATTTTTATATTTTTTCTATAGAAAACTTCAAGCCATGGTAAAACACACACACACACACACACACACACACACACACACACACACACACACAGTGGATTTTTTTTCTGTCAGGGAAGCCTTTCAATCTCACTGACCTTGGCCTCTAGAGCCCAGAACTCATTACCAGTGAAGGCTTCTTTGGAAACTATGACAAATGAGTCCATGGCTTTGGTCCAGTTTCTAATGGACACCTGTCTCAGTGACGAATATCCCCTTTCACAATGGTCATATCCGGATCTCTTGGTGGTCAGATTACTATCAAGGCAAAGAAAACCAGTCAAATGTCCATCTTCTCTTAGAAAGCTGAAACAGTCTTTGTGGGCCACAGTGTTCCACTTCTATCACTTGGCCTCAGAAAGTGTACACGCCTTGGGGAGGGGGTGGAAACTCATGTGAGGAGGTTCAGAAATTCCCAGATGGCAGAAAGAAACTATAGCCATGGGGAAATTTTGGTATGTAGTTTTGAAATGCACAATGTTCCCTTCAGCTCCTCTGTCAGAAGATAGAGCCTCTTGAATCCAGGTTGGCCTTGTGACTCACTTTCACTAGCATAAAGTGGCAGATGTGTAATTGTGTGAGTTCTAAGCTTAGGCTTCGAGATACCTTCAATTGTTGTATTTTCACTTTTAGAAACATTCTCTGAGGCCAGCATGCAAGAAAGCTAGACTAACATACTAGAGAATGAGAGGCCATAGGAAAGCAAACCAGCTGAGAGTTTACACCAACTGCCAGACATAAAAGTGTGGCCATCTTGGACTTTCCAGCTCAACTGAATATGACTTATGAGTAAGCCAGGTGATACCACTCCAGCCAGCCCTTTGAGTTGTGAGAAATAATAAATCACTGTTGTTTTAAGTCACTAAGTTAAGCAGTAGTTTGTTACAGGGAAATAGATAAATAAATAATACATTTTGTCATGGGGATCAAGGGAATCTCATAAGTATCTTTCTGTTTTTCTTCCTACCAAGCAATATAGTGAAAAGATTAGGGTTGGTGACATCTTTAAATATAATATCATGAAGAGGAAATGACCGATAGTTCTGGGCCCCACAATTAAAACAGATTTATTACTTTAATAGCTACCTGGAAATATGGCCAATACTTTCATTCCCTCTGTACTCTGAGTGTCAGTTCACTTTATTTACTTCTTCCTCAGCCCCATTTCTCCTCACCTATTCTCTACTGCTTTGACCATGGTACTGCTGAATTTTGCCCTCTATTTTGCATAGGAATTCACTCTCTCTTGCTCATACTCATTCATTTATCCACCATCTTTTCAGTCTCTCACTCATCAAATATTTATTGATTATTACTTTATGCAAGATAACATGCTAGAAATATAATGGTATGTTAAAAAAATATATCCTGTCACAGTTGCATATGCTGAGTCCATCAATGTGCCCAGAAGGGAATATAAATAAAAGAACTACCCATTTTAAAGTACTTATCCCACTAAAAAGAAATACCTGGTTATAAAATTAGTGTTTTTTTTCTACCACTTACGTATATGTCTATGTGTAAGCACACACATTTAAGCATATGGAGCTAACATATATGAGTCGTGTGCATTTTTGTATGAGTTTATGCATGTTTCATGGGTACCATAAATGTGCATAAGTGTGAGCATATATGCTTTTGTTGCTGTATGTGAAAATATTCATCTTGGTGAATGGGTGTAGCATGTGTGTTTTAGCATGCATGTGCACACATGTGTATGTATGTATGTGCCTACAAGTAGATAAGAGTGTGTGCAGAAAATATGGATACAATATAGACACAGTTATTCTTTGAGTGCACATGCTTTTGTGTATGTAAATGTGTTTGTATGGTGATGATAAGAGTACAACATGCAATAAGGAGATGATGAAACAAAAATTGCTTTCTTTTATTTATTTTTTACCTGTTAAATTTATTCTTTACCTATTCCTAATGAAATAGGGACTTGTCCTGTAATGAAGTGTCCTTGCCTTAGCATTTCTGATGGCATCGAAAATGGAAATAGACAAGATGGTCCCCAAACTTCCCACATCCTCTAAGATTCGATATTCTGTTTATTTATCTGTAAGCTTTACTCCTGAGCACTAGTAGGCCTAAGAGAAGACAGCTACCATTATTTAAATAAACAGATCAGTCCCATCAGTATTATTATGAAATAATCAACATGAAAATATTGGTAAGGAAGACGTAAATAAGTAAACATTGAATAAAACTGAGCACTGCTATTTTATGCTGCCTTCTAGAAATGGTAAGATCACCAATTAAGGGCCTCGGTTACACAAGTCGACCTCTGAAAGGTCATCAGCTCCACTAATTAAAGACTAGGGAATTTCTGTGAACCCACTGATGACAGGGATTGCTGACAGAATACCCTTTCCAGACTGTTAAATGAGCAAGACCTCAGTTACCAGTCATCACCCGTTTGGAATGAATTACTTACTTCTCTTTCACACTGCACCCTTAGGAAGTCTTAATGGGCAATGTGTTTTATTTTTCTTGATTTAGCAGTCACACAGGATAATGATACAGCAAACTTCTCATCGTCTTACCTTAGAGACACTTGCCATTTCAATATGTTCAACAGTTATGTTTGGGAGGTCTCAGCCTCATCGAGAGACTCCAACCGCAAGCAAACCCAAAAAACTATTACATAATTTGTTATTTTACACTCAAAGCAAACTTTTTAAGTGTCTTAAACATCCTCAGAAACCTCCCACTTAATTAATCAGCCTTGCTACAAGTAATGCATAATGCAGCATTTGAAATAGACCTGTAACAACACCAGCATTTTCCATTTGCCATTAATATACATACATATTTCATTTCTTCTTTATGATATCTGTGATAGGTCATTATTATTATCACCATTTCAAAGATGATGAAATGGAGACTCAGAGAGGATTAAGAGACTCACAATGGCATACAACAAGAAAGTGGGAAAATCTGGATTAAGACCCAAGTCTGCCTTATATACATTTACGCATTCATTAAATATTTGCTTAGCACTGTCCATATACCAGGACTTACTTTAGCAGCTAGAAATATAGCAATGAAAAATAAAAAACAGACAAAAATTCCTTCTATGAAACTTGATTATTGAATTTCACAGTGTGAATATCATTGCTGACCTTGATAAAAGCAGTTTTAGTGGTCATGAGTTATTGGAATACTTCAAGAGAGAATGGGAGGAGAGGATTGGAGACAGGGTATTGAATAACACTTTGCGGACATTTTACAGTAAAGAGAAGCAGAGAAATAAGGTGGAAGATTGAAGGACATAAAAAGTCACAAGATTTATTTTCCTTTAATTGTATTAACTGAGCATGTTTGCATGTTAATAAGAATTATCTAGTAGAGAAATGTACTATAGTAGAGAAAGGGAAGGAATTATGGCTGGTACAACGTCTTTGAGTAGGTGAGAAAGCGTGGAAGCTACTGAACAAGTGGAAGGGTTGACTTTAGACAGGAGAGTAGACAGTAAAAGAAACACAGAAATAAGTTAAGGTTTAAATATTAATTTATATGTAGGATCTGAGAATATGGACACATAGTTGACAGGGAGGTGGGTGCTTATGGAAATTCTCTTCTAATTGCTGTCATTTTCTCAATGAAATAGAATGCAAAATCATTGTGTGAGACTAAGCATGGATGTAGAGAGGTCGGAGGGTTGAGAACAGGAAAGGTTAAAAAAGTCACGCAGGAGACTGGGAGAGGACTGGGTCAAGCATGGTAATAAGGCAGCAACAGCCTAAACTTAAGTCTGACTCTGCTTGTAACTATCGCACTACACCACCTCTTTTAATGTTATTTTCTTCCCTCTTTTCGGTTGTTCTATTTCTTAATCTCTTTTGCACAGAAGAGACATATAAATTTATGGCTACCTCCTTCGTCCAAGCCGGAAATATTAAAGACCCCAATAGCAAATAAGCCTTTTAATAGCATTAAGAATTTGGGTTTATACCTCAGTTTAAACCTCAGCGTTCTCTTTTTTTAATATGGAGTTCATTTTATGCATGACGCTGTCGGAATGTTCTAAAAATTACTTTATGTGAAAATCTTTGTTTACTCTCAAGTGCACACTGACATGTCTTTTTCTTATGTTTTCATTTGAAGTCTATATAATCATATTTTATGTTTTATAATATATATTTTCATAGATTAATTTCTTAATTTTTTTTGTCTCTACCATAATCTTGTGTGTAAACAAGGGCAGCTAATATTATTTCCGTTTTGTAGAGGATCAGATGAAGTTTCAGATACTTTGAGTGACTCACCAAAGTCACCCTGTCCATTCTGGCTTCTACAGAAACTCAGAGCCGCTGATTTACATTTTAGAGGTCTTGGTCACAGAACAAGAACAGATATATTAAAGTAAGAAGAAAGAACATTGACATTCAGAACCTTAACATTATTCCCCAGTGTTTCTATGACAATTTAATGACTTTTGAAGATGCTAGCATTTAGGGGCCTCTGCTTGAAGAACTGTCAGCAGTAAGAGCTAAAGATAGAGATTTTTAGGGCATTCTCAGGTCCCACGCAGAATAACAAAGAGAAAGAAAGAATTGCACAAAGGGGAATCAACTCCAGGTAATATGAGTATTTTTTGAACCACCTAAGTAATTGCAGACGAGCAGAGAAAGATACTGAGTCTTTCTTTAGAAGTTAGAGAAAAAGGCCTGGGATAATAGACACTCCTTCAAATCTTGAATCTTATGTTTAGGTATGCACAACACATTTTAATTACCATCACTATTATATCATTCATCACCATGCTGCATTGTAGTAAGAGGTAATAGGATGCATTGTCCCTTTCTTACATTAACGTGTCAAGTGCCATAAATAGGACAATTGACATAATTGCTATAAATTCCGGGGTATGTATGTGTGTGGGTGGTACTGGGGAAAATGATCAGCCATCCTTCACTCACATATGCCAAAATGAATTTATATAATTGAATTTAAAAACGATATGTCACCATTAAATGTACTAACAGTTCTTGCCTCTGGCTCCCCACCATTCTCAGCTCCTGTACTGGGGGGAAGAGATTGCCAGAGTTTATTCTGTGGGTCTGTTAGAGGCACAGAGTAAGGCTGATAGTATTGAAATGAGATAATTAGTTTATTAAAATAACCTTAGTTAATTATTTTGGGGTGAGGAAGGGGCATAAGAGAATTTATATTTTCATGAGAAATATACAAAGGGAAATCAAACAACCTCATCTAAAATATTTATATTCCAGAACACATATTGGAGGAAGAATAGAATCAGCCATCTAACAGATACTTCAACTACAGTTTATCTAAATAAAACATTGTACAGAGCTTGTTATACTGTCTTAATTCTTTTAGAAAATCACCCCCACACAGCCATAATGGGAAATCTAAGTGGTAGGAATACTACCTTTCCATCCCTTCAAGAAATAAGGTAGAAGGTAAAGAAATTCTGGAAATTTTTGTGATGGAAAATGATAACTGAAGCCTTTGAGAGCTGACAGCGCTGGTAAATTCCTGGGGTCGATCCTGTTATTCCATAAAAACAATCAAAATAGACCATTCTAATCTGTAAAATGACAGAAACTGGTTATAGACATATATATATCATATTTTGCTTATCATTGAAGGATTTTAGCTTTCATCCCTTCCTTAATATTGGTAGCAAAATAGTTTTTCCATGAAAATGTGTTAATATCTCATTATGCTAAGCTTTATCCTAAATTTTATTTTTTCTTAAAGGGGTCAGTGTTTTCCTAAATGTACTATTTGGAACACAGTTTCATCTTTGTGTTCACATTAATTCACTTTTCATGAAGGATTTAGAGTGGTTCTTCTAAAAGTTTAGATGAATCCTGCCATTCCTCTCTGTAATAAATTTTAATATCTTCCCATTGCCATTAGGATAAAATTCGAACTTGGAAGCATGGTTTAAAAGTTTCTATTTGATTTGGCTCCTGCCTAATGTACCAGCCTCATTGATCACCTCCTTTCCCATCCCTACTCCTACCCCAGACTCCTTCCTCCTCCCACTTTTCTACTTATTGCTCTAGGAAACCTGATAAGCTTCCTTCACATTTTCCAAGTTACCCTATTTTCTGCCATCAGCCCAAAAAACGCAGGTACTTAAAACTGTCAGGAGCACCCTCTTCAGACTCATTAATTGCAACATCTCCTGGCTAACTCCTATTCCTTTGGTGTGTTTTAAATATCACTTTCCATGAGAAGTCCTCAGTGACGATTGCTCAGCCATAAATAGGCATTCAGATTAACCCAACTAAGGACTTTCGGAACTTCTATTTCTTCCTCCTTAGCCTTCTTTCTCATCTCAGTATATGATACTCTCATCTGTACTCAAGTCAGAAACCTGGGAGTCATTTTTGATATTTCTTTTTCCCTCCCATCTTGGTTTCAGTACAATAGTTCATCAAGTTACCTTGCCTTTATTTAAAAATGTGTCCTGAATTTATTCACTTTTCTCTACTTCCACTATGGCCATCCTAACTCAAGCAACAATTTTCTTTCCAGCAACCACTGCTTTGCCTCTCAACTGAAATCTGTGCTCCATTCCTGGGCACCTGCAGTCCAGTCTTCATAGGCAGAGATGATTATTTCAAAAAATGAATCAGATTCCGTTACTCTTCCTGCTTAAAATATCTCGGTGTTTTCCATTAAACACTGAGGAAAGCCCAAATTCCTTAACGCAGTTTTCAATATATCATATAAACTGGGCTGTGGTCCTCTTCTGGTTCTCAGAGCTAGTGTTGGATATGGCTAGCTACCTATTATCACTTAGGAATAAATTTAATTATCGCCTCCTCATCAAGGCCTTTGTAATTACTTTTCTCCCAACTAGCAACTCCTTATTTTCTATTCCGACCCATTTTACTCCTTTAAAGGATACTTTTTTTTTTTTTTTAGTTTTAGTTTTTTCTGTCTATCAACCAGAATGTATGCTCCATGAGGGCAGGGGATATCTGATTTGCTGACCACTAGTTCTTATTGTCTAGCCCAGTGCTTGACACAGATTAAATGCTTGATAAGTATTTACTAAATAAATAGTGCATATTTCACAAAATTATAATCATTTGTTTTATTGCGTTCCACACAGATACCCTTTAGGGACAGAATCAGGGTAAACTCAACACTGTCTTGACTCACTGTCTAGCAGATTGTAAATGTTTACTATTTATCAACTAACTCAATTGTTTATAATATAAATTTTACCCATTTTTATGTACCAATTCAGATTATATAATATCCATTTGATAAACATTTTTGGATGAATGAATAAACACAGGTAGGGATTTAAAAAAGAAGAGAGAGGGCACTATTGAAAAATATGTTATGAAGTGTTACATTCTATATTTCCATCTTGGAAACTTTTAGTGCAGCTAATAATAATTAAGGTTGTCTAGCTTGAAGTAATATAGTTTCCCAAACATTTTCTACCCAGCAATTCTGTTCATGTAAATTTGAAGCTATGAGAAAGATGTTTTGGGAATGCTGGAAAAAAAAAAAGAACAAGGGACTTAGAGTAAGAAGGTGTAAATATTAGCTCTACCACTTAGTGTTTGTAAGACTTTAAATAAGTTACTTAACCTCTCTTCACCTTACTATTCTCATCTTTGAAAAAGGCATGATGATGCCTTTTTTCCAGGCTCATCAGGATAATGCGATGGTGTGTGTTAGTTCCTGTAACGTGGCAGGCACTCATAGAGTTGTTTTTTTCTTAGTTTTCATTTGAACTTTTCTCATCCAAGATGTGATTATGGTATTGTTTTGTTGTCACTTTTGGTGTTTTATTTTACTACAGCAATGGATAGAGATTTGGCTTAACTCTGAGATCGTTGTCCTTACTCCATGAAGTTAGAGATCATTTAATAGTTAATTTTGACCATGTACATATTACTGCAATTTAGAAACAATTCTTTAATCTTCTTTGGAACTGCAGATGGCCATAGAATGGTTCTGTGCCTTGCAGACTGAGTCTTTCTTGGAGACAATGTGGAAGGAAATGACCATTTTCTGTCTAATATATACAGTTTATCTTGGTAGGAAATTCTGGGTCCTTCCCAATATTTCTTTGTTTTTATGGTCCTATTTAGTATTTTTTCTTCAGTGGATGAAAGTGAATGGATACCACCTCGATGATGTTTTCAACATAATAATAACATATTCATATAGCGCTGTACACTATTTCTATGACAGGGCTACTTCCATTAATTTCAAATGACGTATACGAACCTTGAATTATGTGTCAGTCCCTGAGGATGTAAGAGATTTTGATGAGGAATCTGCTCTCAAATAAATTATATAAAAGTACTTGGTCACATATACAATGATTCAGTTCAACCCCTGTTCATCTTTGTAAGGCAGATTTTATATACGTAATATACATATATGTATGTGTATATACATATAACCTGCCTTATAGAAATGAACAGAAATTATATACATAGCTTTAAAATGGAGATCATATACACTGCATACTATAGACTATGATCTCCATTTTAAAGCTGAGAAAATTGAGCTACAGAATAGTTAAATAACTTATTATAAGTGATTCATAATTTATCCTCTAATAATTTCAATTATCAAATCTTGCTGACCCAGAGAAATAGGAGAAAATTACTCTAAAATATAAAACATATAAACTTTCAGTTGTTAAGCTGAATAAGGGTTGAAGATTGGATGCATAACATGGTGACTATAATTGATAACACCGAACTGTATAATTAAAATTTTCTAAGAGAGTAGAACTTTAATGTTCTCACACACAAGAAAATGGTAAATATGTGAGGTGTGATGGTTATGTTAACTCGATGGGAAGAAACCTTTCGCAATGTACATGCATATCGAATCATCATGTCATACACTTTAAATATTTTATAATTTTATTTGTCAATGATACCTCAATAAAACTGAGAAAATGTTAAAATAAGAAAAAAAGCAAAGCAATAGTTACATGGGCTGCTCTTTTCTCTTTCAGTTAAAATGGCGATAACATGTCCCCAGTCTCATATTAAAAGAAAAAAGAAAACATCTAAACTGATGAGTCTTTTCAAATAAATATATTTGTTTTATTTCATATGGAGATAATACCATAAGTTCATTGCTAGCAGTTCTACCAAGTATTAAAATATTTTTCAATAAATAGACAAGGTATATGATTATCAGAGTCAACAGGGTTTTAAAACTATTTTAAAATTATTGTATTAGGGTTTTTTAAAGCATCCTCTGTGATTTGACCCTGGGTTGGGAGGAATATATTAAATAAAATATATTTATTTTGTTAGTGTCTTCGATAAGTTTTACCTCTGCCTATCTTTATTAGAATTTTATCGTTATGATAACCCTTTTCTTAATGACACCAGATTGTTTATTTTCCAAAATAATGGATGTTCTTTACTGTGCCTTAACTCACTTTGTCTCTTTAAACACCAGGGAGAGAATACTCCTTCTCCAAGACAGTCAGCAACTCCTCTCCTGACTTCTTCAGGTAGAACTGATTAGAAACTAATTTATGATCTCACAACACTATGTAAATATTTCTACTGCAGCATTTTACTCTATGATACCACAATTATTTCCTTCTGTATCTGTGTTAACTGTATACTCCCTGACTTATTCATCATCACCATTATTGACACGAATAATAGAAATAACTATGATATTGTAAGTGTTTATTACATGCTTGTATTTTAATGACTTTATAAAAATAATCTTAGAACAATTCAGTTGTTATTAGATCCATTTTTCAAATAAGAAAACAGATTTAGTCAAGGTCACAGAAATATGAACATGGCACTTACAGGATTTAAATCTAGAGAAGCATCCCTTTATAGCCTAGAGATTCTCTAACTACTATATCAGAGTCTAGCTCAGTATCAGATACTCAGGCTTTTACCAAATATTTTTTTTGAATTTCATTAAAATTTAAATTCAGGGATTATATGGGGGAGAACTTTGGTCTAACCATTGTCAATTAGGTACACATTGCATATTAGCGAGGTCCAGATTAATGAGGCCTAGGCAGAGTTCTGGTGCTGCTGTGAGCGGAAGCTATTATGATCTATTATTATAGCTAATAATAATCATAATTACAGTCTGAACTATGTCTCTTGGTTACATAATTTTCTCTGGCTCAGCCCAGAGCGCTAAACTTGACAAAGATATGGTGTAATCTATTGCTTGTATTTGTAAATATTTAGACCCATGGAATAGTTGAGGGAAAACTAAAAATCTTATATCCAACTCTTTTTTTTTTTTTCCCCGATGGCCTAAAATGGATTAAAACCAATAAGAAAGATGTCATTTCAGTAAATGTTAGCGAATCCCTTAGGGTCATGCTATCTAGAGAAAGACAAATTTGTATTGATTAAGCACCTACTATGTGCTAAATGAGTTGTCACATTAATAAGTAAATGATTTATCTCTTAATTTCTTAAGAGATTAGAAGGGCTAGCAATTATTCTTAAGGTATAACATTAAGAAACTGGAATTTAAAAGTAAACAGATGTAAGGTTAGCTGGGAGAGGACAGAAAACAGGTGAGGAAACTTGACAGGCAAGCACTGCAATGATATGGACCAGAGAGTCTATCCCTGACCCTCTTTGTAGGAGAATAGAAGAGTGACACGATGGGGACAGACCTTTGGACTCAGAATGTTGGAGTCTTGTGTACTAGTGGTCAGGATCACGGCGTGTCCAAAAGTCACCTCCTCTCTTTTGCCTTTCTGGGGCCAAGACCTGCATATTTGATGTTTAGATACCATTTTCCTTTTATTCACACACTCCAGGATGTTCTTCTCTTGGATTGCCACTCGCGGAAAAAAAAAAATTATACTTTGGGCAGAAGACCTTATTCTGGATATGCTATAGCAGTTTACAAGAGAGTTCTGCACTGAGGATTACTGTGAACAGGCTAATAATTACATTGTTGTTCAACTTCTCATTTTCTACACACACATACACACACATCTATGCTTTGGGATTATTATGGAAAAAGTTACTGGTTCAAAACCAAATGTATATGTTCCTGGATCTTTCGGCAAAATAACATTTAATAGTACAGTCAACCTCACTTTACCCTCTAATGCAGTCAGTCCTCTCCAACCACATTCTAGTGAGGCCTACCCCTCAATTAATAATAATAATAATAATAATAATAATAAGTAGTAATAATAATGCAAAAAGACCTACTCCTCTCTTCTAATAATAAAAACAACAACAATAATGAAATTTATTTGTGTTTAGGATGTCACTCTCATGTAGTCATTCAGTTTTCGCAAGCCTATTTAGATGGGGAATTGGTATTTCTGTCTTAGGAGTAAAGAAGTTGCTTTAGAAATGTGTTAGTTGGAATTCTTTTGGTTGCAAAAGACAGAAGCTCAACTTGTGCTAACATAGGCAAAATGGAAGAGGATTTATTAGAAGGATCTCAAAGAATCAAACAAAAGTATAGGCACATAAACCACAAGGAAGAAATATATAAATCTAGGTTTCAGAATCAACAAAACTCAGGGACTTCACTCCCACTAGCACTCTCTCTTTATGCCTCTTGTCTATGCTTCTTTCTGTATATTATATTTATTCTCCATCGTTGCAGAACCGCTACTTCAATATTGTAAAAACATATGTGCTGACATCTTTCTAGTTTTACATCTCATAATTCACATCACAAAAGGAAGATAAACCCTCTTTCTTTAATGCAATTTACATATAAATTCCCTGGAAAGGATGCCGATTAGTCCAGCTTGGGTCTAGATCTCATTCCTGTACCAATCAATGTGGCTAGTGGCTGAAGTCTTTGTGCAAACATGTAATTTGAATAGAAAAAGAAACAAACCCTACAAGAAGGGGAGGGAGGATTGCTAGGCAGGTAAAGTGATAGGTATCTATTCTGGGAAGGGGTAGATGATTTGCCTCCAAGACACATAGTAAGTGGCAGATAGGAAAGTCATATCTCAGGTTTTTCTTCCAAAGTAAATGTATTCTCTTCTATTTTATGATGATTATTCCAACCCAGAGAATCACCCCATCATTCAATTAGGTCAGGCTCTCCAGTTTGTTCTTTGCATGGTAGACTCATCCTGGGTTCGTGCCATCATTCATTTCCATTCCTCATACCTCGAGACTATTCTCCAGCTACAGCTTATTCTTCTTGGTCTCTGTATATTTTAAGATGACATCTACTGAAGACTTAACTCATTAGGGCTCTCCTTCTCCAATATTCTACAGCAAATAAATTTTACTAATACCATATTTTTATATTTTGATATTCATTTGGATGCTTTAGTTATTGAGTTTTGTGAATACACCTTTCTTTTTTCTCTTTCTCTAAGTAAATTATAAGCTTCTTGATGTCAGGGAACATATCTTAAAAGCCCATATCAGTAATACAACTTTTATTATAAGTCAAATAGGATAAAATTTGAAGAGTTAACAAAATTGAACAAATATTCACTTATTATGAGTATTCTAAGCAATGAATTAGTTGCTTTTTGTTTGTTTACGTAGCATATACTAATAGCTTATAGAAAAGTAAGTGATCCACTATGATTTACTCATCTCTCCATAATACTCTTCCAAATCTGTTTGTACTTCTCAACTTGTACACTATGACCTAGTCACACCAAATTGCTTATTAGTTCATGAATATCCAGTGTTTCTTGAAGCTTTCAAGTAATGGGCATTCATTTTTCTCTGCCTGAAATGGCTTTCATTTCATCTTAAAGTTAACATTAACTTTAATCTACCCCTAAAAATCAGATCAGGGATCTTTCTCCTAGGAAGCTTTGCTGATCACCACATTGGCACATAATAGCCTCCCATTATGCTGTATATGTATGTATATCTATCCCATCCCACCATTTTACTATTACTATTTGGAAAAAAGTGGCTATAGAAACAAAAGTTTATTTTCCCAGCATGTGTAAAAATTGGGCAAGGAAATAGCAACCAGCTGCAGATACGCCCAGAATGCTCTCAGCTACCATCTCATAATTGAAAAGTGTCACTTCTAAGGGGAAATGGCCACTCAAGGCAGAGGCTTTGGTGGACTGGTATTTGTCAAGCTACACCTTGCTATTTTTAAGACTAGTTTCTGCTGAACTTTTCCCCTTCCTTCTGATCGCTTCTCTGCTCCTTACCAGCATCATAGAGAATCGATGTGGCTATTTTGTTATTGAAATATGTTGGCTAGGGTTTCTTCCTTTTTGCCTTCACTTTCTTGGGAGGAGTAATAAATGATCATGGAGTAGAAAACAAAGAATTTAATCCAATCAAAAATTCTCTAGGTAGCAATAATTTGTTTTTAAGTACAGAGCCACCAGTATTTTATTTTTAATAACAATCAGTAATGTTATTTTTTCCTCTTTATTGTTTGTTTATAGTCCTGGTGATAAAGGTTACTATAACTATCTAGTTGAAGTGGGTGAGGGAGCCTGGGAAACCCAAAGTTTTGCAACTTTTTCAAAGCCCAGGCATGCTATATACATCAGCCCATGAGCTTTTCAATCACGGAAGACCAATGTCTGATTTGCCCAGAGTCAACTTCGACTTTTCCTTTCTCACATCACATCCAAAAATGTAGTATCCATTTCTTGATTGCTCCTAATTGAAGCCAGCAGACATGGATTCAAGTCCTGCTCCTTTACTTCCTCAGCAGATGACCCTGAGTAAATCCTTTAATATTTTTGGTTTCTCTTTTCTGAAATGAATCGTAGCTCACAGGGAAATCAACAATATTTTTATTTCAGGGGATTGTTCAAGTTATCATATGAAATGATGGATATTAAAATGTTCAGTAAAACCAAGTGTTACAGAGTTTGAAGATGCTTTTGCTCATCGTTGGTCAGTTTTTATAAGATTGTGATGCTACTTACTCCAAGTTACATGTCTTTTCAAGACCAGGAAGAGAACATCTAGCCAAGTGCTCATTCTGTTCTCAGCTCCCATATTTCATATACTGTTTCTCATTGTTCCTCTATAATGGATATCTGGCGATAGCCAAATTGGTCTTCTTACCAAAAACTGAAAATCTCATAATTCATCTACCTCTAATATTTGCTCACACCATTTGTGTCTCCTGCTATTCCCTCTTTATATTCTTTTACCTAAGTGATACTAACCCTGCCCACTCAGGTAAACTCTACCCATATTCTTCATCTTTTATTTTCTCTCACAGTCCCTCCCTATTATTGCCCTCCCGCAGCTCCAACTTAACCCTTTCCTAAACATTTGTAATATATACAGGTGGATATATTTCTTTTCTTTTGTGATGTTGCTTATCTTTGCGTATGTCCGTGGCTTACACCTTCAGTGAAACACAAATTTGTGAACAAGATCAGCATCAGTCATTCAATTCTTTGTACATTATAGAAGCCAAATGATGATGATTGTGATGATAAAGATGATGGTGATGGTGATGGCGGTGGCAGTGATGAAAGTGATGGTGCTATTGCTAATAATAATTGTGATGATGATTGTAACACCCGCCAACTCTAGGTCATGGGCAGTAATGAACCAATATAAATCATAGAAGCCTAGATTATAGTCACAGAAAAGATAGATGAAAAATTGTTAAGTTAATGTAGAAAGACCATGTGGAGAATTCAGATAATGCATTTAAGTTCAGAGTTTGGTGTAACCTAATAGGCTCTGGTGTAAAGGGTGCCTAAACTATTGCAATACAGACTATCAGAAGAGACAAGTCAGAGGGACCAAGTAGAACGGGTGGGACTGGGCATGTGAGCCTGATTATTGAAGCAGATCCTACCATGAACCTGGAATGAGAAGGCATGTAATTTGAGATAGCATCTTTTAGGTTCAAGGTGATCAGCATGGATTTGGAAGTAAATCGAGCTATGTCAGATCCTAGCTTGATTACTAAATGCCTCTCAGTGTGTGTTTCTTCTATTTAATGGAGTAATATGCCTCAGAATTGCTATACAGATTAAAGAATTAATGTTTGTAAAGTGCTTCTCACAGTGCTTGGCACACTGTAAATTTTCAATTACGGTAGGCACATATAATAAGGATAATTCAGTGGATGAGGCAGCATGAGATCCTGCAGCTGGTGCTCCTAGAGAAATAAGCAGCAGAGCCTCTTTGTAGAGGGATCCATTGATTTAAAGTAGGATGTTGAGGAACTGGATGGCACAGGTCTTAATCCTCTACCAATGACTAATAAAATGTAAGGGTTGTGATGAAATGGGCTGAGGCAGAGAGTAGGAAATCAGATGCATCATTGAATTAGAATGCCAGACAGGGAAACTGAGGCAGAATCCCAGACATATAAACAGGACCAAAACAGCAAGGAAAATCAGAAAAAAAAAAAAAGACGACCATGCACACAGATTTTGAAAGTATTTCCTAAGCACCAGCTACCAGGTGATATATAAGGCATACCATGCACTCTGGTGTGCCTAAGGCTAACGTCCCATCTTCCCTAGTCAGCCTGGCTCAGGAGCCAGACAAGGCCAAGTTCACAAACCAAAGGTAGCCATGACTCCAATTGTAATGCTTCAATGAGGAAAATCATCCAGGTGTGTAGTCAAAATAACAAGTAAGTCTGTGACCAGAAGTTTGGGCCAGATATAAGGCCCTGGATGAAGAGAATGCAAACATATACCATGGAAGATGTACATAAGGATGATGTAATTCAGACCCACTGAGTGGGTCTTAGAATCTGATACTCATTAGCTGTGCAGTCTTGAGAAAGTGGCTTTAGCCTTCTAGACCCACTTTGTCTTTACCTGTAATCTAACAGTAATAACTGCTATTTATTGAGCAGTAGCCAGGTGCGAAGCTTACACTGGTAAGCACCTTACATGTACTATTTTTTTCCAACTCCATTACACCTTATGAGGAGAAAACCTTTTTTTTTTTTTTTAATCATCAGACGAAAACCAGTGAGGGTTAGAGAAGGTGTATTACTGAAGAAGGCTCACAGCCTGGAAGTTTGAAGCCTGGATTTCAATCTGAGGCTGTTTGATTCTAGATCTTGAGATCTTAATCACTACCCTTTCCAGTAGGAAACAACTTTGTATGAATTTTGTGTGTGTGTGCATGAAAAGTGCCTAGTGACATCTCAAATGAAGTAATAGGTGTTTAGGGTATTTCTGTTGCAAGAGCTTAAAAATTACATATTTAAGCGGACAACCAAGGTTAGCATTTCAGACTCCAGTAAATGTTTTCAGGTCTTTATACATGTTCAACTGTGATATAAGCATTTCCTGTAGGTCAGCTAGTCTCTTTCTTCTATCCCATTTCAGCTGAATGATGAAAATCATCCAGGTGCGTAGTCGAAATAGCAAGGTAAGTCTGCCCTGACAGAGTAAGTCTGTACCCTTGATAGCAATGCTATTTATTATATTTTATTCTATTTATTTTTAAATTACAGTTGACATTCAATATTATTTATATTAATTTCAGGTGAACTGCATAGTGCTTAGACACATAGTGATCCTCTCGATTAGTTTAGTACCCACCTGGCACTATACTTAGTTATTACAGTATTATTAACTATATTCTCTATGCTGTGCTTTATATCACTATGACTATTTTGTAACTACCTGTTTGTACTTCTTAATCCCTTTACCATTTTCTCTCAGCCTCCCAACCCTCTCCTATCTGGCAACCATCAGTTTGTTCTCTGTGTCTATGTGTCTGTTTCTGTGTTGTTTGTTCAGTTTTTGTTCTTTAGATTCCACATATAAGTGAGATCATATGCTATTTGTCTTTCACTTAATACAACCCCTTCTGGGTCCATCCATGTTGTCGCAAAAAAGATTTCGTTCTTTTTTATGGGTGATATTCCATTGTGTCTATGTATCACACCTTCTTTATTCAGTTGTCCATTGATGGGTACCTAGGTAATAGCAATACTATTGACATATAAATTATTATTTATTGCGTGGGGATTTTTCTGTGCATTATAGATTATCTAGTAGTATTTCTGACCTCTACTCTCTAGAGCAGTGGTCCTCAACCTTTTTGGCACTAGGGACCAGTACTCCTATGAGAATATAATGCCTGATGATCTGAGGTGGAGCTGAGGTGGTGATGCTAGAGTTGGGGAGTGGCTGCAAATACAGATGAAGCTTCGCTCACTTGCCCACCACTAACCGGCGGTGCAGCCCAGTTCCTAACAGGCCATGGACTGGTACCAGTGTGCAGCCTGAGGATTAGGAAGCCCTGCTCTAGATGATAGTCACACCTCTAGTTGTGACAATTAAAAAAATCTCTCCCAATATTGTTAAATGTCCCCCAGGAAGGCAGGCTGAGTTGGCTTCTCTTGAAGAAGAAGCTGGGCCAGTGGTTTGTTATCACAGTGTAAAGAGAGTGCCAGGGTCTTTAGGGGGGCTGTGCTACTCTAGCATTAATGTGGCAGTGAGTAGCATGGAACCTGTCAGCCCAGTGGGTTCAAATCCCAGCTCCATCATTTTCCAACTCTGTGAACTTGGCCGAGGATCCTAACCTCTCAGTATCTCAGTTTCACATCTGTAAAATTAGGATAACAATAGGGTTCATTTCAGAAAACGTAATCTGTAAAATGAAAACAGTGTTGGGATTGATTTCACAGAGATACAGTAATTTAATCTTCATAAAAGACAATGTTGAAAAGAGAATAAAGTGAATAAATGTAAACAATTATTCTTAATGATGCCTGGTCTATTCGATAATCTGTTGTATTGCCAACATGGCTTCAAATGTGATTAAATAGTAGAGTCCTCCCCGCTTAGTCATGTTTTCACTTTCTATGGTTTCAGTTACCCATGATCAAACACAGTCTGAAATATTAAATGGAAAATTCTAAGTATAAACAACCCATAGGTTTAAAAGTGCATGCGGTTCAGAGTAGTGTGAAATCTCAAACTGTCTGATACCATCTTACCTGGGACATGAAACATCTCTTTGTCCAGTGTATCCACACACGGTCTAGACTTATACTATGCACCCAGCAGTCACTTAGTAGCCATCTCAGTTGTCATAGTATCACATTGCTTGTGTTCAAGTCATCTTTATTTTGCTTAATAATGGCGCTAAAACACAAGAGTAATGATACTGGCAATTCAGATATATCAAAGAGAAGCCATAGTGCTTTAAATGAAAAGGTAAGTACAATACCATAAGATATTTCGAGGAAGGGGAGGAAGACCATATTCACAAAACATATTATTGTATATTGTTACAAATGTTCTTTTTATTATTAGTTATTCTTAATCTCTTACTATGCCTCATTTATACATTAAACTTTATCATAGTTATGTATGCATGAAAAAAAAACATAGTATATATAGTGTTAGGTACTATCCATGCTTTCATCCACTAGGGGTATTGAAATGCATCCCTTTGCAATAAAGGGTAACTACTATAAGCCCTTTTGAGCAGATGCCATGTCTAGACTGTTTACTGCAGAGTCTCTAACACCTAGGCAGTGCCTACAACATAATAACTGCTCCATATATTTTATTAATTAATAAATGGATTGAATAACAAAGAAGGAGTTAAAGCAATATTCTAAAAGGCCCAAATGCTGTCAGTATCATTAAGCCTTCAGTAGGTCAAGAACACTGGCTGTAATGTAGGTGATTGTCAGTAAGTGTAATGGGAGGAAAAATATACATATTTCAAGGATCAAGGAAAGATAGAAACCATACACTAGTTATTTTTCAAAGCTGCTAAAAGGTTATTTGAATTTAAAAGTTGATTTATCTAGCCTTCCTCTTATCTAAACACAATGCGGATCTTAATTGAAACCTACACTTCCAGGAACAGAGGAATAATGAGCTGTTTGCTGAAATGTCACTCCAGTGAAAGAAAGCAAAGGTGATCCCATGAGGGATAACTTTCTTCCCTGGGCAGAGTGTGCTTACCTTGTGTCAACCAGGAGAGAACTAGCAAAGTGATGAGGGCACAGAGAAAGGAGAAGGAATGATTCTGTCGGTGGGTATCTGAGCAGACTTTGTAGGGAGGCGAAGTCTGACCTGGGCTCTCACCAGGGTTGAGAGAGGAACCCATGCAGGTAGGAATAGAGAGACAGCCTGGCGATTACATGTATTTATTTATAACACACAACAATTTGAAATCATACTCTGCAAGCCATTTTCTAGGTATATGGTGTCATTTTTATTTTACTTATATATTTAACCTCTTCTTAAACTCCAGTTTTCTTATTTAACAGTTGGGGGAAATAATACTATATCCTTTATAAAAATATTGTAAGCATTACATGAGATAAATGCATAAAAATCAGTTGGCATAGTTTCTGGCTGCTGTTGTTATTGATGTTATTATTATACCTGCATTTGCATTTCAGAGGACAGAGCAGCATAAACTGGGGGGATAAAGAGGCTATAAAATGGAAAAGTTAGAAGCCAGCTCTGTTTTGGAGAAAATGCAGAGGGAGATTTGGATGGAGAAGTAGGTATGAATCAGATTGATGAGGACATGGAATGTGGTTCTAAAGATTTGGGGCTTTAATGACAAGAGTGAGAAAATAGAGATATATTTTTCTGTCAGTCAGAGGGCTTATTTAGACACGAAGTGGTTTTTCAATCCCTGTAAATCAATTCCTATAGGTGACCTGGCCCAAATTCTCAGTCTGAGAAGAAAACGTTGCTGTGGCAGGTTTTATTCCCTAGCCAATCTTCTCCATTTTCCTGCCAAAATGAGGACCTCTTTCATTATGTGATAGAGAGAGCATGCCACATGTAATTAGTGGGAATGAGCAGAGAGGAAGAGAAAAGGCAGTGAACATGCCACCGTGCTGGCGGAAGTCTCTCAGGAACAGAAGGTGATGCATTGTGACAGATGCCTTTGTTATGTTGTTTGTTAAACACTGTGTGGCTACATCCAAACATTTTCAAATATGCCCCTGTGTTCCCTGGGCATTTTAGCAGCAGGGAATGGAAACTACTTGGGCTGGGGTTAGGGAGTGGGGGATGGGGAGTGTAGGGCAAGGAAGAGCTTGATATAGTGAGAGTCATGTTCAAAGTCACCTTCACCTAAATATACCACCCTCACACAATCATTGCCTATATTGGGGTCTGAAAGTCATTACTTAAGAGGTATATTCATTGTGTCCAATTAAATTCAAATCAAATGAATATTTGAGTACCTAACTATGTTAGGCTCTGGGGATAGAAATAGGATAAAACATTATCTCTACTCTCCAGGGATTCACACTGCAGTGGAGGCAATTAGACAAAGACACACCACACATGCACACTGCACACACACAGGCATACATACACAACACAGAACGTCACGTGCAAATAGATTTTTAAAAAGCCAGAATTTATTTAAGTTTTAAGGAAAGGAGTATAGCATAGTTATGGTAGGCCACTTTCTCTCAACATAATCTAATTTTTTAAATTAAGAAATATTAAGGTGATATAACTACAAATATAAATGTGATCAAGAGATCATTGTATATATTTTATGGTGAAAATCTGAAAACCTCAAGCAAAAGAGCGATTTTCTAGGAATCTATAAATCATTATAATTGACTTGAAAGATTTAAAAAATGTGAATAAACGAAGTCCAATAAAAGAGATAAGGAGTTACCATTAAAATAGGCACCAGGAAAAACAGGTTCACAACTGAGTCTATCTAACCCTTAAGAAAATAATTTCAATATTATTAAAATATATTGCTTTGTATAAACTGTATCACCTCAATTTATTTTATGAAGCCACTAGGGCTTTAAAGCCAAAACCTAGTTTAATACTAATTAGGAAATTGTGGACTAAATATACACATACACACACTCTACACACACACACAGTCAAGCAATGAAAACAAAAGGTTGGCTTTAAAACCTTACAGTGCATGTGATCATAAAGGCTAAAAATATAAAACCATTTAACTTTAAGTAATATAATAGGCAAGAATAACCAGTGTTGTCATTATTCACATTTTCTTAAATGTTCTGGCATATGAAAAAAGTTAAGGTATTTGGTTAACATTAAGAGATTAGAGTAGCAAAAACAAACTTAATAGGATCAATAAGAAACTTGGGTAAAGTATTTGGATACAAGATAAAATATTCACAGGTCAATATACTGTCTCTATATAATAAACACCATTTAGAAAAGAAAATTTTCATTCATATTAGGTACAAAAATGATCTATAATTCAAAAATAATTTTAACCATAAAAATCACAGTATCTACATAAAATTATAAAATCAATATATTTATAATTAATTTATAATTTATAAATTAATATTTATAATTTAATTTAAAGTAATATTTTAACTAATTAATATTTTAATTTATAATTTTAAAATTACACGATTCCACTTGGAAAAACAACAGTGATTTAGAAATAAAATTACGTAATCTTGAAGTTTATGAAGAAAAGACAGTAAAGGAGAACCAGGAGTTTTGTAAAAGAGTACCAGAGAGGGGGAGTTGTTTAATAGATCTCAAAACAGACTATAAAATCAAGATAATCAAATAGATGTGATGTCGTGTAGGAAGAGAGAGAAAATATGAATTCCAGGACAGCAGAGATCATTTTGGGTTTGCTCATATATTCCAAATACAGAGAAAAGTACCCCCAAAATTGGCTAAATTAAATTATAAATAGATCAGAGAATATATATAAAGAACCTAGAAATGGATCCCAATGTATATGACTTATGAGAATTAAAAGGTATTTTATTGAAATATGATACAGTTATAAATCCTAATTATACAATAGCTAGAGTAATTTTCATAAATGAAATCACTCATGTTAGAACATATTTGTGTGTACATATAGTATATGTATCTGTATCTACATATTTCTATATGTAACTATTTCACTCTAGAAGTCACACTTGTGCACTTCGCCGAGATCCACCCCCCTCTTCTCCAAAAATACCTCTCTTGACTCTAAAACCATAGATTCGTTTTCCCATAGGAAGTCTTCAGATATCATTAATCTGTGATTGAAATAATAATAACAACAACAACAACAACAATAATAATATTTTAGCTACTCAACCCAAAGGATCCTTAAGGTATAGGCCAAGTAGCCATCATCTCCCATCTCCACAATAATAGCACTTACTATGTGCTATGGGTATTTACTATGAATTAAGTGCTTTATATTCATTTTCTTATTTGAGTCACACAAAACCATATTGAATAATACTATTATTTTAAATATATATATATAAAGTCGAAGCTTAGAGTGATAAAATAGTTACCCAAGACACTTGGCTAGGAGGCAGTAGAACAAGGATTCAAACCTGTTTTGGTGTGATCATTTCATACTCTGATGTTTCTATACTGCAAGTTGTTACTAGAATTAAATCAGATAATGCTCATAACACACAACCTGCTCAAAAATATGTGCTTTATAAACATAGAACTACAATAGACATTTCAAAGCCATTCAAGTGGGTGATGTTGCCAGGTAGGTTTATTAACCTCAGGTTTCTGTGTGAGAAAAACCAAGGCTCAGGGAGGTTAAGTCACCTGCTGAGTTTACACAGCTATGTATGTGCTAGAGGCAGAATCAACCTCAGCCATTTCTCTCCAAAGTCTGTGTCCTTAGTCATTGTGCAGTCCTGGGTTCACCCACAACTGTGGTGTAGCCTGAGGCTACCATCTAACCTCTCTGTGCCCTGGATGAATAATCAGTCTTTTTCAGAGTCATAATGAGTACCTTATTTATCTCAGAGGGAATGGGTAAGAAAGGTGAAGGAGGTTTGGAATAAGAACATCATCATGAGGAAGATTGCTTATGTTTTCCCTAGCAATCCACAAGGTGGCAGATAGAGCAGCTAGGTCACCATTACCTGCAACAGTCATTTCAGACTCAGAGAATTATATGCTTTGATATATCCTCTCATAATGGTTTCATAGGATGTTTAATTTTCCTGAAAACAGGCTTTTATCTGTTTGGTGAATGGTTCTTGTTTCCTTATTTTCGCACGATGAATGATAGAAAAGCAAAGCAAGCTATTTCTTTGTCATTTTGGAAGACAGACATGGGCTGGATGACTAAGACATAGAAAATGGACATCATCATGATTCCATTGTAGGCAGTCACTTAAACAAAGGCTTATGTCTCTGTAATTCTGTTTCCTAAGTATTCATCCCTTGATGTATCTCACCTGACTTGTCCCCCTTGCATATTCACCCCACTTCTCAGGAAGCCACAGCTTCCTCAAGACTTTCTCTAGTCTTCTTAATTGAGTGTAATGTTCCTCATTTCCTTCAACTATACTTTATTTTCATTAATGATATATTTTCTGTTTTTCATGGTAAAATCGCCTTTTCCCATTTTAAAGTATAATAATACAATACGCCCTTTTAAAATATGTAAGATATATATATATATATATATATACACGTTAAAAATAAAAGTGCCGTTAATGTTTTTTCTCATCCCACTCCCCTCTGCTGAAGTACCTTATTTTTGTTTGTTTGTTTTTTTTAGTTTATAGTTTCTCAAAAATTTTATATGCATTTAAATGTTCCACTTAGTCTGAAAGTACTTTAAAATAAAAACCACTGTTCTGGCTGTAGATCTATTTTTGGGTAATAACAACCGCTATAAAGAAAAATAAAGCAAGGAAATGGGATCCAGTAGATAAGAACAAACTCCACCTGAAGAGGTAACACCCACATAATGAAAGCGGGAATGTTCCTGGAAGTGAGTCATGGAAGTTCAGAGAAAGAAAAGTTCTAGATCTTAAGAAATAAAAATAAAAAAAATATAAATGCTTCATGGGACAGTCAACTGTTGAGACCAGCACTGCAGAAAGGACATATTTACAAGATGTGAAGTGCGGGTCTTACAGGTGGTAGTGTACAGTAAGCAAAGATGTGGAAATGGAAATGAACAGAGTGAGGATTTCTTAAGTAATCAAATAATAATTACAAAAAAATGCTAACAGTACAGAAATGTGTAGGGTAGAAAGCAAGAAATAACCTAAAATCAGGAACAATTCTCATTACTATTTGATGGCTATCACTCCATTCATTTCTTTAAGGACTATACAAATGTATATATTCTTTTCCAAGGACCGTATAGAAATATTTAGATGAGTAGGGAAACAAATAAATAAAAATGCAATGCTATCATAAGGATTATTTTAAAATAAAATGAGAAATTTATGTTTATTTGAATTGAACATTAAGAAAAACATATTGAAGGAAACATGAAATAAATGATGAATGTCAAATACATATTTTTTCACCACAAGAAGATATTAGTATCTAATATATCTCTAGAGTTAAGGGGAAAAAAGTAAAAAGAAATTTCAAGTTGTTAAATTCTAAAAAACAACAAAAAAAGCTATACATTTTTATTTAATCTTATCTACTGACTCGTGCTATGAGGAAACTAGCATTCTCAAATCTTCTCTCTTTTTTCTCTGTCTCCAGTTCCCTCTCTCTCATATGCTATTATTTATTAGTCAGGTTTAAAACATTTCATATTTAGTCTGAAACCACAATTTTTATTTTTGTTTCATTTTAATTGTATATTGAATAGAAATATGTTCACCTCTGATTCTGTTTCTATGACTTCCTCATTTTCAATTACTTTGTCATCATTTATCATTTTGTTTACCCAATTTCATTTTCCAGAAGCTTTTTGTATTTTTCAAAAATTAATAATATATTTTATTTAACCCTATGTATTCAAGACATTATTTCTACGTATAATCAATATGAAATTATTAATGAGATTTTTTACAGTTTGTTTTTTCTATTAAGTCTTCAAAGTCTTGTGTGTATCATTTATACACTTAGAGCACATTTCACTAGCCATATGTCAGGTGTTCGCCATATTATATGTGGTTAGTGGCTAACTATGAGAGAACACAGCCCTAGACTTTCTTTTCTTTGTCTTTCCTGTCTGTTTCCTGTTAAGTTGTGATTCCACCTCAGCAGTTTATCCTAATTGTAGGGTTCTGTCCTAAAAGGGATCCTTGGGTTATCAACAGTTTGTTTATCTGGGGTTTTTTTTCCTATTTGTTTTGTTTTATTTTATTTTTATTTTGAGATAATTGTAAAATCATGTGAAGTTGTAAGAAATAATATAGAAATTTTCCAAAGAAGAGATTAAGGGGTTCTCTATTCCTTAAGTTTGTGTATGCTTCAGAATATCCATATTCTGCTTTTACACTTAAAACTAACTTCTTATTTAAACAAAAGTGAGATCATGTTACTCTTATGTTTAAAACTCTGCCATAACTTCTCATTTCAGTCAGGAAAAGCCAGTATCCTTATAGGTGTGGATAAGCCACATATGTTCTGACCATTAGATATATCATTCCCTTTTCTTCATCTCCTCTACCTTTTGCTCATTCTGTTCTGGCTACACTGGAACCATTGCCACCCATACTTATAAGGCCTATGGCTTCCCTCCAACTGACATTGTCTTTCATAAGATATATACATGACCCACCTTCAAGGTTTTGCTCAAACATTACCTTCTCAATGAGGCCTATCCTGACAATCTTAATTAAAATTCATACCCCTCCTCTCCTATTCAATATTCTCAATTCCTTGTCATGTTGCTCATTTCATTTTCTTCTCTTCCAAAGTACTTTGTACTTTCTAATATGCTATATAACTTATCTATGGTTCTGTTTGTTTACTCTCATAGCCGAGAGTTCTACCAATAAGTTACCATTGGCCATGAGATTTACTTAACCTCTCTGTGCCTCAGTTTCCCCAACTGCAAATTTTAAATAAAAATAATTGTTCTTATTTATTGAGTGTTTACTTTGTCCAATGCACTGAAATATTCCCTTCACATGTAATTTGTCATTTAAGCATTATATCCTCCTTCAGGTAGATTGTTTACATCTAAAAGATGAGATAACAGATTAGAAAAGGTTAGGTGGCTTGCCCAAGGTCACATAGCTAATAAATAGAGAAGACTTAACAGGATTACAGGAGATAATCTAGTTATCCAATTACCATGTGTTTACATAAAATCATCTTCAGTTTTTCATAATGCCTGTGTAATAATTGCTTATATAATCATTCCCATTTTATAGATGAAGAAACTGAGCTTCCTAGAGTCGAAAAGACTTGGTCACAAGATTGGTGATTAGTGAAACAGGATTTTTACCTCAGATCCCTTTGGCTCTAAAGCCTATGTTCTTTTGATTCTTCTGAAAGGCATTAAAAGTTTGCTAGATAATAGACAAATGGAACTAATGCACAACTTTCATTTTCTCATACTAAATACCAAATCTCTTCTCCAGTGTTTTTAACACATACAATTTTCTTGTGGTTATAATTCTAATAAACTTAGGCAGTGAGGAATCAACACCATTTCAATAAACTAGACATTGACATTTTTTGATTTGCTATCTACTCCAATTTACTGGGTAATCACCACTCTATCCCATAATGCTATGAGGTTTCCCACTGGTATCAATCATTTCTCCTCTGTTCATTGTATTGCAACCTTCATTTGGTGGCCCCAGCTGCCAAATAAAAGGTCATTTAATGGGTCCTTACTCTTTTGAGCACCATCCAAAGCTTCCTTTTCAATCAGCTTCTCAGGGAGAGATCCAGGTGGGGCAAAGAAGCAGGTTACTTCAGCTTTGTTTCCTTGGTGATCCATACATGAATGTGATCCTAGCCTACAACCTTAGACATAATGACCCCTAATCACATTCTCCATGCCCTTCGGGACTCAGTAACTCCTATGGCAATTTCCTATGACCTGCTTTAGTGGCACAGCTCTCAAAAAGGTAGACTTCCTCCATCAAGTAGGCAGGGCCAATCAGCAATTACTCCAGGGCAGAAACTTAGAATCGAAATAGTATTCACAGGAATGCTACAACAGCAGTAGTTAAAATATGTTATTAGATCTTAGATGCCAAATAGATCACCCTTGTTGGAGTGTTTCTTCTCCTAATTAACCCTGACTGAATTCAGCCTGAATAGCTCATTTCTAAATCCCATACAAAGACAATGTGGATAAAGAAAACTATTTCTAAAGAAAAATTTTTGAAGAAAGAATGTTGGGAAAGAAGACACACTATAAGGTCAAAGTTAACTATCTTCAAGTATGTCAGATGTTGACTTAAGAAAGAAAATTTAAAGTTGAACTGATAGCTAGAAGTAAAAATCACGAGGAGACAGTTATTGGTAGGCATTTCTCTTTGGAAGAATTATATATTATGGCAGTCAAGTTCCTGACTGTTGAGTCAAGATGAGATTTGAATAACAGCACTGCCTTTTACTAACTGTGTGACTGTGCAAATGTTGGTTTTTCTATACTTTTATTTCCTTCTTCGTAAAACAGGAGTAATACTGGTATTCCTTCATTCCGCATTTATTGAAACTCTATTATGTATCTTCATAGGGATATTGTATGGATTAAATACACAAGTTTGTAATTAAATACACAAGTTTATAAATATACTTAGCTTAGTGCCCGACATGTGGCATGTATCCTAAAAATGATCATTACTATTAGTAGTAGTAGTAGTAGTGGTAGTAGTAGTAGTATCTGATCTATTACCAAAAATAAATTTCTAAAAGTCAAAGAGCTAGAGAGGGTTGCCCCAGAAGGTATTAAGCTCTTTGTCTCTGGCCAAATTCTTACAGAGACCATATGGGAATGGGGGTTGGGGAGCAGTAGTCAGTAGCAGAGGTTTAAGTATTAAGAAATTAGTTAAACTATAGATTTTTAAGCTCCTTTTGATTGAAATGTGACCTTACACTTTGATGTTTAGACTTTCCCACTATTGACAATGGTCAAAGTAGGAGTATACTCCCCTTTTTTTAGTGTCATCAATAGGGAGTAAAATCATCAGGTGTCACCAAAGTGAACTGGTAAGAAAATTACAGGCCTCCTTTTTATGTCTTTCCTAAGCTTTTGTCATCTGATACCCACATATTCTATCCAGTTCAATTTTTCACTTGTCTTCCTTACGTGGGAAATCAACTACATCCCCATATATGCCCTTAATTTACTTCTTTAATGGTTTTCATTATGCTATATCCAACTCTCCAAAAACAGAACAAAAAAAAAATTTTTGAATGTTGAAGTTTGAATATCTTGTCTTCCCACAATTCCATTATGGAATTAATGTCTTGTGTTTTTTTGTTTGTTTGTTTGTTTTTTAATGGACATATTCATTTATTTAACATGTAATCACCTAGTCTCTACTCTGTGCCAGGCACTGTGCAGGATACTTAAAATACAGAGATGAAGACAGCCTTCATTAAGACATTGTGGAGATTGGCTCTAGTGGGAGCGGCAAAATATATAAAATTTACAGAGTCTACTTTGCCCACATGGAATACCATGCACAGTAAAAATGAACGGACTAAATTTATACCAAGCAATATTGTTACATCTCAAAGATTTGCATGAATGGACAAAGGAAGTGTGATGTTAGTACACTGTATTATCTTACTATGGATTTTGTATAATATAATCAATCACCAGGAGACAGTTATTGGCAGGCAGAGAATATTAGTAACCACATTCAGGATAGTGCTTACCTCTGAGTGGGATTAAGAACGAAAGAGAGGAATGGAATCTAGCAAAAGTATATAAAGGCTTCCACATTTTTAGGGAAATTTTCTTCTTTACTTTGGAAGGTGAGTATATGAAATATACATATATTTTTCTTTAAATATCCCTACAAAAATATTTGTAGGCTGTAAAAAGTGTTTTAAAGGATATTATGCTATTAAATCAAAATCAGGAGTACTTGATTTGGAAGGGAGCATATAACAGAATTGCCTCGCAGTTTCTCTGTGGAAATATCCTTCAGTAGGAATTAACCAGGTAGTGTGAGAGGGAAGGGTAGGAAGGAAAAGTGCTCCACTAAATTTATCTATTCCTTACTATCCTCCTCGTTGTCATTTTGATATTAAATTCCAACCTGAAACCTATTTCATTCCCTCAATCGAATAGGAAGCTTGTTACATGTTTGAGTCTTATTTGCATTTGTATTCACTAAAACACTGAGCAAAATTGTTATGTTCAGATGAGCACTAACAAAAATTGAGCACCAGAAACAACCTAAGCATCCACTAATAAATGAATGGATAAATGAATGGATATGGGGTGTGTGTGTGTGTGTGTGTGTGTGTGTATTATACCTGAATACTACTCAGCCATTAAAAAGATGAAATCTTGCCATTTGCAACAGTATGAATTGACCTTGAGGATATTATGCTAAGTGAAATAAGATAGATGGAGAAGGATAAATACCATATGATTTCACTTACATCTGTAATATTTACAAACAACCAACCAACAAAAACAAACTTGTAGATAACAGATTGGCAGCTACCAATGGGGAAGAGAGTAGGGAAAAGGAAAAATGGGTAAAAGCAGCCAATTGTATGATAACAGATGAAAACTAGATCTTTGGTAGTGAGCATACTGTATTATATATAAATGTTGAATTATAATGTAACCTGAAACTTATATAAACCAACATAAACACAATAAAAAATGTAGAGGTAGGACCTCATGTAATCTGATAGTTGCAAATATACTATATGCTAAATACATGTTTAAGTTGTATTTATATTTCATTGGCAACTAGTCCAGATTTTCAAGGTTTTAAAAAGATTCTTTATTTGAGAATTCTTCACCTTGTCTGTGCCACCTAATATTTCATTTGGATTTCCAGCAAAGTAATGAAGGATATCCTTGGATCATGCCCTTCCCTCTGTGTGAAATATACCTTCTTCCTCATCCTTTACCTATCAAAATCACTCTACTCTGTTCTTTAAGATTTGCTCTTATGCTTCTGCTTCTATGAAGTCTTTACTCGTCACTTCAATACAAAGATGGATCTCTCTCTTATAAATTTCTTTGCAACTTTGCAGCATCTCTTGCCTTGAGTTTTCTGGATACAAATCAGTTAGCAAAGTTCCTGGACCATTGTAGTGAACTTACAGATTATAGCCATTATCAATATTAAAGGATGTTCCCTGCCCTAGAAAATGTACACCCCATCAGGAGAAATTGCAATGACACAGGTGCTACACAATACAGTTAAATCTAATCCTATATGTCCCATAGCCCAACACATCAGTTTTTGACACAGAGAAGCTGCTGAAATATGAAAAAAATGAAACAAATAAATTTATGAAATCACCAACATATAAATTGTGTTTGTCGAGCCCATTGGAGATCTCAGCCTTGCAAACATCCACCTTATACCCCAAGGCGTGGAGTCATTTATTGTTTACATAAGCTAGCTCTTCGACAAATGAACAAAAGTCTAAGCTGGCTTCATTAAGAAGGATGGATATAAAGCGGCAACATGTCTGTGCCGAGCCATTGAAAGTGAAATGGGATAATTGCTGTGGTTACAATGAGGCTGATCAAGCTGAGAGAAACAAGTTTCAAATTGTTCCAATCAGTCCTAATCCAGCAGAGTTATTAACAGTGCTCTACCCTGGTGCGACTGCATCTGCTAACTCGAGATAATGATTTATATCACAGTTTATGAAAGTTTCAATTTGTCCTAATTCAATAAGTGAAACCCAGCAAGGCAGGCAGGAGACATACATTGCACTGTGACTGGAATCCCCATTTCCTTCTCCTCTCCTCACCACCCTCAGACCGCAGTGTACGTATACTAGATGTACATATACTTACCAAATGCTTTCCTTTGTGGATCTAAGCTAAGGGAGACAGAGTGACGGGTTTCACATGGCTGAGAAAGAATGTCTTGAACAAAATTTACAAGGTAGAATTGTACAATTGGGGGTGTCTTGGAGGCCCCTGAGTCTAGGAGTCCTTAATTTGGAAGATATGACCCCTAGGTTAGAAAGCAGTAACTCCATAAATGCTGCAAAAGTGTTTGTGTGTGTGTGTGTGTGTGTGTGTGTGTGTGTGTGTCTTGTGGCGTTGTGCGTTATATATGCAATTTTCCTTCCTGGTGTGAAATTCCACAGCTTTAATTAGATCTCAAATTGTTCCTATGACCTAATAAAGCTATGAACCATTGATAGGCTGTCCTAATCAACTACAAAAATTAGGAAGAATAAAGTGGGATGTTAAGATAGTTTCCATCAATCACCACGAGTGAAGAAGAACTAGGAGTATATCACCAGAATCCATGAGCTTGCAAGGAAGTAATTTATGTGTTTGACCCCAGAATAAAATGTGACTTCAGCTCAGTGTGATTTCTTGAACACTGTTTTTCCTTACTTAATTTTCTTTTCTATGGCAAGCCGCCCCCCAAGCCTCATTCTGGTAGCCATATATTTCCTTCATATCCAAATATACCCTCTGGAAAAGGTCTATTAACAGGCATGGAGAACACTTGGTACCTTGGAAAGAACCCTGTACTACCCTATACTAGCTCTAGTTTCTGGTAGAGTCCACCACAGAGTGACACAAGGTACATTTTTATTGAACAAATGAATGAATTAGCTGAAAGTCAAGAAACTTTGTCATGTACTTTATTGATATTCATTGTGGCCATCTGAAAAATGAAGAAATTGGTCTTTATAATGTCTCAGTTTCCTTAGCTGTAATATTTGATGATCATGACAGACAGCCATTTACTCAAGTCTTCATTTCTCACTGTTAATGGAAAGATATATCCCTTTCAAGGGATTCCTTGAGGAACCTCTAACCAGGCCAGATTTGAGCTTCCGAAGATACAGAGGTAAGTGAAAAATGAACCCTTTCTTAAAGGATCTCACAGTCTATGGAAAAAGACCAATATATAGACAAATTCAAGAAGTCAGCTTGTAACTACAGAAGTTATGTTTTGAGCAGAGCGTTAAGGTGACATAGGGAAAGGTGCTGCGAGTAATTTCTAGGGCAACATGGAGTTAGGAAAAAAGCAGTAATTCAGTCACGAGAGTAAATAAGTGTGAGTTTACCAAATAGAGAAGTGAGAAGAATAATCTATAAAACCTAAATAGCTCAGCAAAGGCATGACACTGAAAAAGTGCAGGACGTATTTCTGGAATGGTGACTATTATAGTATCAGCCTAGGACAGCGCCTGGCTTTTAATGAGAGCTCAATAAATATTTATTGAATTACTGAGGAAACTAATGACTAATTATATACCTAACATTTATTGACTTAATCTGTGTCAGACTTCATACTAAACACTTTTCATGCATTATATCACTTCGTTTCTCACAAGAGCCATATGAGAGAAGCGTTATTATGATTTCTATTTATAAATGAGTTTTTTAAATCTCAGAGAGGCAGAGGGATTTGTCCAAAGTCACACAGCCAGTATCGGGCCCAGAATTTGGTTATCGTATGGCTTCATGACTTTAAATTCTGTGCACAAAATATAAAGTAGAGTACTTTTGAAAAAAAAGAGTGGATGAGGAATACATGGAGAGATACATTATGGACATATTTTGAAAGAAATTGAATGCCATCTTATGGGATTTGGATCTCACTCTGTTAGCAAAAGAATGCCTGGATAAGGAAGGATCTAAACTGTGTTTTAGGAAGACAGTCAAAGGGTCATGAGACATAGACTGAAATGGCCAGTGTCTACATGGTGCAGAACCATTTGGGAAATGTATAAATAAGTGATTTATATATTACTCTCTATCTTGCTTCTGTTTCAGTAAACAATACAGCATGCACATAGTTCTATATCAACATATCTACACCTGACTCAATCTACATTTTACAATAAAATTATTTTTTATTATAAACAATTTTAAATGTAAAAAAGGATAGAAAAAAATTCTAACCCCACATACTCGTCATGTAATTTCCACAAGGATCAAGTCGTGGCCAACTTTCCTCATTTATACCCCCTACTCTCCACCTTATTTTGAAGGAAATTCTATTCTTGACATTATATAATTTACTCGAAAAATATTTCAATGTTCTGTAAATACAAGAAACCAATTTCAAAAAAAGTACATTATTATAATTGGTAAAAATAACTTTAATTCTTTAATGTAATCCAATATCCAGTTTGGTATTCAATAATTTTTAATATCTGGGAAGGTTTATACCATATTTCATGTAAGCAACCAATATCAATGAATAGTTATAGTGTTTCCAATGCTCCAAAGTTCTGAAGAGACAACTTTTGAAACACAAAGACTCTGAAATTCACATTCTCTTTAGCAGCAGGACTCCGGCAGTTTATTGGTTTGGGGGACCATTTTGATGTTGACTGATAAGTTTCACACTATCTCTGTCCTCATCTTCCCTCACCAAAGTCTAGCTTCTCAAGAGTAGTATTCCTTAACTATAGCTTAGGCCAAATCCTATCTACTGGTTTTTGTGTGCCAGTAAATGGCTAGTGATGGTTTTGATGTTTAAAAATTTTGACATAAATAAATCAAAAGAAGCTTAGTATTTAAAAATTCAAATTTCTCTGTGCATTAATAAAGTTTTATTTCAACACAAATACATTCATCCTTTTATGTATTGTTTGGGGCTGCTTTCTCATTATAATGGTTGAGTTGAGTAATTGCAACAGAGACCTTATAAAAGTACCTACATGATAGTCTTTTGTTTATTGACCCATAAAGCTTAAAATCTTTTGTGATGATGAGAATCACTCAGAAAAAAATCTAAAACCACTAATTATTGGGACCCACCCCAAAGATTCTGATTTGGTAAGTCTGGGGTGTGGCCATGAAATTAATTTCTTACAATCTCCAAGATGTTTCTGACACCACTGGTGTAGGGGCCACATTTTCTCTGACCTACTAAGAAAATGAGCAGGGATTCAAAGCAAGGGAAGTGATGAGGTGGTACTGATCAGTCCCTCACTAAATTTACTCAGAGTACCTCATTTGAGGGTCTCAGCCTCACCCCATATCTATCAAGCAGTTGCAGCCTGACCCTGACTAGTACTTGACCTGTCATTGCTTCTTAGAGAAAACGAGGAAGACAGCCTGACACAAGCGGATCACATTAACCAGGCAGATATTTATTCATTAGATGCATATCACACCTTTACTGAGAGTCTGAATCCTAAGCTTAAAATATAGATAATTATCCAGTCACAAAAATAACCACTCTGCATCGAGCCTTTAAACAAAACGAGGGAGGAGGGCCTGATGAACATTGAGGGGATGAGAGAAAAAGACTAAAAAAAAGTTAGTAATGAAAGCCTCTATTTTAGAAAACTTAAATGTCAATTTTCTAAAATAGAATGTTTTACCCCCATCTCCTCCCTGATCTGAATCAAATGTGCTTTTAATTCTGCATTGCCGTTCTGGGTAACACCATCATTTTTCCCTTGAGAATCTGTGTGGGGTGTGGAGAAAAGTGTGGGCTATGAAGAGAGGGTGTGAATTTGGCCAAGTGATGTAATCACTGAGCTCAGGTGCTGAAGTAATCAACTTGTTCCCATTTGCTCGGGACTTCTCCATTTTAGCACTGAAAGCCTTGTGGCTGGGGAATCCTTTAGTCCAGGGAAAACTGGAGTGTTTGGTCACTCTGGTTGCCACATTGGGTAAGAAACAAAAACAAAGCAGAAAAACAAAGGGACATATTTGCTGGTTTATAGGATTGTTGTGAGGGTTCAACAATATAGCAACAAGCACTGAGCAGGCAATTATTGAAGATTAGTTTACTGCTCCTTCTGTCCTTGGATACCCACGTGGCAAATTCTTTCTTCTTACTTGAATCCTCTCCCTTAGTGGCAACCCACAACCCTCATACTCTAACCTCTGTGGAGTTTTCCATTTAGCTCCTATAACCCTTGGTTCCCTGCCTCAGTTCAGAGATTCACATCACTTTGGCCTAGGCTCTTGTCTGAGGTTTTAGCTGGTTGTCCCACCTGCAGTCCCCACCTCTCCAACACATCTTAGAGAGAGCTCTTGCTGAACTGTCAAACAACATTATTTCAGAGTTATACCTCCTCCTACAGATCTCTTCTTCCTACCTACCCAAAGTCAAAGCCCTAACTGTTCCAAAGCCATGGAATGCCCACTGTAAGTTAAAGATCATCTCCTTCAAAGTCTTAAACTGCTAGAAGCCTATACACTTCAGTCTTAGTGATAGATTTGCTGTTTTCCCAAATACCCTTAGCATTTAAATAAATAAACCTATGTAGGTGTGTGCATGTGCACATTTCTAAATTTGCAGAGCTTCGGCTTACCAGCATCTCCTTAAGACCAAAAAGATTGAGTAAATAAAGGTTTACCCATGTTCTCCCATCTTCCTTTATATTCTATCTTTGTTTGTTTTTCCTTGACCTTGCTTTTTAAAGCCTGGTACTATTGTAACTGCATCCTCAACCTTTGCTTAGTTTGCAAGGCTATATTGCTGTGTTAGCCAGTTACACGGTCACATTTACTTTTCTATCTCGTCTCTTCTAATCAGCTGCTCCACTAGCTGGTGGGTGGCATAAAGAAGTCGTGCTAAGTGCACATCTGTTCACATCTGGCACATAAAGGGCTTTAGGTCACATTTATACAGGCAGCACAGCTGACTTCACAGCAGTCTGGGGAAAGAAAAAACAAAACTTTGGCCTGAAAGTTCTCGGTATTTGATCGACCACAGTAATTGGGGCATGTCCAGCTGGCATTCAGCTTGGCACAGAGAACAAAGAATGAGGCAGGTTAGGACCAGGGAGCTGGCTGTTGCCAAGACTGTATCTCCTTTTGGTTCCTTCTGGACTTGAGCATAAGCTAGTGAGAGAAGCTAGTCCACCCTGTTGTCTTACAGTGTCCCTTCTCAGTTTGCTGAGGCCAGTAAATGTCAGGCTAGTGTTTCTAAGCGGCATCTCTAACTGTCCCCAGCTTACAAGCATGAACAAAAGCAGGTAATGCTTTTACAAATAACAGGCATTTTCATTGGCTTTCCTTACTCTGTCCCCAGATCTAAAGTAACAGATTGGAGAATAGAAGCCAAGGTTCTGGGTCCTGTTGGGAAGGTCAGAGCCTTTCTCTAGTTTATTGGGAGATGGTTGTTGGGACCAAAAGGCAAGGTGATACCTTGAGAAGTAGGAAAACACAGGCTGGTGTAAATGGAGTCCAAAATATGGGACTGTGTATTCTCACTGTATGAAATTTTTGCATACCAAAATGAAAATAAAAGTTGTTTGTGAAGGCTTTTCAGGGACAAATTACTGAAGTGATTAAACAAACATCTATTGGGGGGGAGGGGTCAACTAGATATTTTCTAAGGTACCTTTTAATCCTGACAATTCCATAATTTAATTTGTTTTCTATCAACGTAAGTATCTCTACCCCCTCCCCAATTCTATCGTTCTTTAATCTGCATCTAGTAGCACTTTCTACCCACTCTTCCCTCTGCTACTTCTTCCAGCTGGACTTTTCAGTAGACAGAGGCAGCCGAACACCACAGAATATGATTTGAACAATAAGAGACAGGACCTGAAATATCTTCCTCAGGCATTTATCATGTCTGACGTTTCACCATTAAGAAAGTTTTTATTTTTACTTGGAGAGTGGATCCTTGAGTGTTTCTGTCACCTGGTAGGCTTTGCACACCAAATCCAGTGGGCTTTTTCACTATTTTATCTTTGCTACTACACCAAAAGCTTGAGTACTCAAGATTGCTCAGAAGCAATGAATCTAGACCAGGAGGTTGATGACCTCAGGGGATGCCGTACTCCATCTTTTTGTTTGTTAAGATGTAATGATAGCTTCTATTCAAACCATAGCCATAAGGAGAACAAATCAAAGACATGATCATTGTCCTCAGAGTCTACTTGAGGAGATAGGATACTTGTGCACTAAAAACTAGCCAATGATTTAAATCAAAAGAATGATATAAGTAAATGGTTATACAGAATTTCAGAAGAGAATGGGAAAAGGTCAAAAAATACTTTTAAATAGACAAAAAGGACTACCTCAAACTAAAAAGCTTCTGCAGAGCAAAGAAAACAATCAACAGAATTAAAAGGCAACCTAAGAAATAGAAGAAAATATTGACGAACCACATACCTGATAAGGAATGGATATCCAAAATATATAAGGAATTCCTATGACTTAATAGCAAAACAAAAAATAAAAATAACCTGATTTGAAAGTGAGCAAAGGACTTGAATAGACATTTTCCAAAGAAGATATGCAAATGGTATAAAAAAAGTCCTCAACATTATGAATCATCGGGGAAATGCAAATAAAATGAAATTTACCTCACACCTGTAAGGATGGCTATTAAAAGAAAAAGAAAAGAAAAAGAAAAAGAAGGGGAAAAGCAACCACAAGTGCTCTAATGAATATGGAAGAGCCAGAACCCCTGTACACACTGGTAGGAATAGTGCAGCTATAATGGAAAATGGTGTGGAGATTTCTCAAAAAAATTAAAATTAGAACTATCTTGATTCAGCAATCCCGCTTCTGGGTGTATATCCAAAAGAATTGAAATCACAATCTCTAAGAGATATTAGCACTCCCATTTTTATATCAGCATTATCCACAGTAACCAAGATACAGAAACAATGTGATGTCCACAAACAGATGATGGATGAAAAAAATATGAGATACACACATACACACACACACACACACACACAATGGACTATTATTCAGCATCAAAAAAGAGGAAAATCCTACCATATGTAAAACCATAAATGAACCTAGAAGATATTATGCTATGTGGAATTGGTCATTTACAGAAGGATGAATACTGTATGATTCAACTTATATGAGATGTTTAAAGTAATCAAACTCATAGAAACACTCATAGAATGGTAGCTGCCAGAGGCTAAGCATGTGTGTGTGTGCACGTGTGCATTTGTGCCAAATATTTTGTGGAGGCGTCAAATAGAATGGTGTTAAAACATAAATAATAAAAGTAAAGCACTCTGTAAATGTGAACTTAGTGGCTAAATACGTAATTGCTGTTATCAGATTTAGTTACTAAACTATTTTTAATTGAAATATAGCTCACAGAGAAAAATGCACAATGCACAAACTTGCAAATACAAATAAATGAATAAAGATCATCTACATATCAAGAAGAGAAATACAGAGAGCTCATTAGAAAAATGGGATAAAAGATCTAAACAGACATTTCAAAAATAATGGATGTATTTAATCTCATTAGTTTTTAGTGAAATACATATTAAAACCACAAATTGATACCACGACATAGGCACCAGCATAGCTAAACTCAAAAGAATACATAATACCAGTATTAGCAAAGATATTGAGGAATTAGAACTTGCCTCCGTTACTGATGAGGGTTTCCATGTTTACAAATACCTTGAAAAACTGTTTAACAGTATTTGCTAAAGCTGATCATATGCATATGTTTTTACCCAGCAATTTTACTCCTAGGAAGTGCATACATTTGTGTACTCCCTAAAGACACATTAAATAATATTTATAGCAGCAGAAATATTTTAACTTCAGTTGCATCGAAAATGTCCATCAATAGTAGAATAAATAAAGTGTGGTATATTTACATAATGGGATATTATGTAGCAATGAACTATTGTTAAATGCTACAATAGAAAATGAATGAATGAATGAATGAATGAATGAATGAAATTAATACTGAGGAAAGAAGCCAGATATAAATTATTGCTTGGTGTATGGTAACTATTCCAAAGCAGGCAAAATGAGTTGATGATGTTAGAAGTCAAAAATAGTGCTTACCTCTGGGTAGAAGAAAGTGACCAGGAAAAAGTAAGGGAGAGTTTTCTGGGATGCTGGTTATATTCAGTTTTCTGATATGGGTGTTAATTATATGTTGTATGGGTCGGTTTACTTTGTGAAAACTCAAAATGGCTTTTAGATCCCATCTTCAACTCTTATTAGCCCTGTGACATTGGACTTATTATTAACTGAGTCTCAGTTTTCTAAATCTCATGGGACTGTTTGAATTTTTAGATCATGTACATAAGGCATGATATACTATGTCATTGCCAATGACTTCATAATTAATCTATATTATTACCTATAAAGTGAGTTAATAAAAGTACTTACTCTGTAGGGTTGTTTTGAATGGTCTAAACACAGTTATTGGCAAACAATAAATTCTCAAAAATCATAAACTTTTATTATTGATGAAGCTTGAGTTCACATAATTCCTAGAGATTTTCTCCCACAAACCTTGGCATTTTGAGAAACACACATTAAGTGAAGCCTGTCTCAGACACTGGGGAGGTACTAACTACATTTGAAGATACAAGCTCTAGCATGGACCAGCATTCTCACCCCTGCCTCTTCTTCCTTTCACTCTGCTTGTGAGCAAGTCTGCAATCACTTCCAGCTCTGCTTGCGGAGTGCAGCCCAGGTGTGAAACATTCAATCTCCAGCCATAAGGGAGCTGTGAAAGCAGAGGATATTAAATATTTATCAGGATCATCTGTTTTTGACCTTTATTTTTCTTACAAATTATTTTCAGGCCAGCAAGGGAATGCAAAGGGTGACACTGTGCAAGTGGCTGTAGAACAGCAAGCTAACTTGGGAGCCAGACAGAACTGGCTTCATTCCTGGTCACAACCACTGGTCAAGTCATTTAAACTCTCCAAGCCTCATATTGTTTGTCTGTAAAATGAGCGTACTAATAACAGTACCTACTTCTTAGAGTTGTTATGAGTATAAATAAGGTGGTATATTTAAAGTATTGCACAGTTCTGGAGGTGTACAGTCAATAAATGGTAATTTCTATTTCTATTTCCTTGTATTCTCAGTCCCATGTTCTTTTTTCTTAAGTTGAGGAACAATTCACATGCCATAAAATTTGCCATTAGAAGTGTGTAATTCAGTGGTTTTTAGTATATTCACAAGATTGTACAATCATTACTATCTAATTACTCACTCCTAGAAAAACAAAACAAAACAACCTCATACTTCCTCCTTTCTTTCCCCCTTCAGCCACTGACAATGACAGATTTACTTTCTGTCTTTGTTGATTTGCCTATTCTGGGTATTTCATGGAAATGGACTCATATACTATGTGACCTTTTGTGCCTGGCTTCTTTCACATAGCATAATGTTTTCAAAGTTCACCCATAATGTAGCATGTTTCAGTACTACATTCCTTGTTAATGTCTGAGTAACATTCCATTGTATGAATACATCTCATTTTTCCTATTCCTGATTACATTCCTAAGGAAAATTTTGAATTAGCTTAGAAGAATGAATAAAATTAAGTTTAAAAAAAAAATCAGCGATAATAGCTTGTATTCAGATTTCCAAAGTAGAAGACTGCATTCGACCTAACGTTGAGAGATGTTGGTGCCTATTACATAAGATCACAGACTCTGGAGCCAGATCCTTGAGCTTAAAGCTTCATCACTTCTGATTTGTGTGATTTTAGGCAAGTGATATAATTTCCTCTGCTCAATTTCCTCATCTGTAATATGGGAATAATAGTACGTCTTACAAAGATTTATTATGAGGAAAATATTAAATGGTTTTCTCCTAGTCCAGGGTTGCACTGGTGTTTCCACATTCTTCTCTGTGTGAAAAATGGTGGGCTCTTCAGATTTTCTGGGAACCATTCCCTTCCTCATCAGTGAAAAAGGACCTTCCCATTAACCTCAATCGTCAGTCTTTACCATTTGACCAGCACAGATAAATATCAGTGCCAGGTATCATCTGCTACCATGTGAGCATAGCTGTAAGATAAAAGAAAATAATTCTTTTTGAGGATGACTATCTACTTAGGACTATGCTGACCAATTCAGATGGATTGGGATCTTAAACACTGACTAACATGCTTTTATTGGCCCCGTTTAGGCCTCAAGCAATTGAAATAAATAAAGCTATTTTAAAGTAGTCCAAGAGGACAACCATTAATGGTATACAAATAAGATAGGGTAATGACCAAATATATCTATATCTATTTCTGTCCATCTACCTTTTTTTCTGCCACCACAGCTTAAATTAGAACCAGCCATCAAAATCTGCTGAAATCAATTGAAAACATCATCATGCACGACTGCAAGAGTTGTGTGGAAGCCCTTGTACATAATTGATTCTAAAGTGGGCCCCATTCATCCTCTTCCTTCTCAACAGCTTGTTCCATTGGTCTGGATGACCGGACTGGGAGAAGGTATCCTGAAGATCCATTGACTGCAATGAGCCATGGAGGAAGCAGTCACCTGTTAAATGTAGATTTCTTGAATCTGCCAAGAGTCTGACACAATGATAAACAGCCACCATTTCTAGCAAAGGCTGGGAAAGCTCGCTCATTCCCTGTTAATTGCTTTGTGGTACTGAACCATAAGAATGGCAGCAAATCAGTCCATAGCAACACCCCGTCCTGAAGAGATAGCCACCCATCTTTATGACATTAAAGTCATTTCATCCATCTCCAGAATGTTGGCTAATTGGCCACTACCAGTTTTTGGATACAGCTTTTTGAGTAACTGAGGGTCTGTGTGAACTTCTTGGAAAATATTTACAAGGAGAATTTATTTTTTTCCATACTATTGTTGGAGTCCTGTAAGGAAGGGAGACACTAGCGTTCTTTCTTTTCACCTTCCGATTCCTTATTTTCACCCAGTCTACGCCCTGTCAAGAATACATACCAATGTAACTGATCAAATGTCAAGTCACTGATTGTGCCATACTGGCTAGTGGGTGTAAAGACTCTTTGCCATTAAAATATCCAAAAATGCTCATTTTCTCTCTATCTCTCTTATGTCTGTGTCTCTATCTCTCTCTTCGCCCTTCCTTGTGAGGCCTGAAACTACATTGGTAAAATAAAAGACCTGAGATTGGATTTTGGAGGGCAAAATAGAGGAATAGTAATCTCTGGCCTGAAAACAGTGCTATTCAAGTCCTATCTATTAGAAATTTTGTGGTCAGAGCTCCAGCTAAAAATAAAAGTGTTTAATTGCTTATCATCTGAAAATATTTTACACATAGATATTTTATTAAGAACATCATTGTAAAGGATGTCTGTGGTATCAGAAAACATTGAATTATTTTAAAATTCTTTAGCATAAAATCATTAAATGGCACCACTGACCCCTTACATTCTCAACATTTTACCCTTATTTCTAAAACTAGCCTTTTGGGAAGTATCACTAGAACATTTAACAGTCAGAGATTTTGTAATTTTCTTTGCTATGGATTGAAAAAGCTTTTGCCAGAAGAAAACATGAATATAGTCAAAAGTGGTTAAATAATAATATAATGGAGAAAAAAATACTGAGCGCCTAACTTTGTGCTAGTCATTGTTCTAGAAGCTGGGATAATCGTGGTGAACGAAAATAATAATCTCTTCCTTTACAGAGCTTAATTTTTGGTGGAATAGATAGGTAAGTAATTAAACAAGTGAAATGTTTAACAGGTTAGATGATGAGGGCTATGGAGAAAAGTTAAGTGGAGAAGGGTCTAGGACGTTTGGGGTTAAGGAAGGAACTGGACATTTTAGACAGAGTTTTCAGGGAAGGCCTTAATAAAAAGATAATATTTGAATACAGTTCCTAAGAAAAGTAAAAAGAGAGGCACACGATATCTGTGGCAGAGGTCATGGCAAATAAAAAGGCCTTCAGGCAGGAGTACTCCTGGCATGTCTGAGAAATGGCAAGTTGGTGTTGCCAGGATAGAGTGTGGAGGAGAGCAGAGGATGGAGTGGGAGAGGACACAGGAGGCTGGACTATAAAGGGGAGCAGAGGCACAATCTAGTTCAGATGTTTTTCATTCAACTTTATTGAAGCCTATCTTACAAACACCAAAAAGCACCTGTTTTAAATTCATTGTGTTTTGACAAATGTATGCATTCATGTAACTTCCAGCATAATCATGACATGAAACATTTCCATCATCTCCAAAATGTCTCGTGTCCACTCTACCAATAGTAGCACATCTGATCTGCTTTCTGTCACAATACTTTTGTCTTCTCTAGAATATATTCTACAGTATATAGTCTTTTATATCAGGACCTTTTCATTTAGCAATAAAAAGCAATAAATCTACAACGATGTGGATGAATATCAAATGTGTCATGCTCAGTGGTATTTTATGGGAAGACTATGCCAATATTTGTGTATCCATTTACCTGTTGAGGGTGATTGAGGTGGCCAGAATTTCCAGGAAGGAATTTGGAGGGAAGAAACCTAAACAAAGCAAAAACTCTTAAGTCTCCAACTTGGAGACTTGGCTGAATATTAATTTGCACATGTACAGGATGAAAGCCATGTGAAAAGAGCAACTGCCATAAAAAGAACCTGAGAGCTATAAGCTTAAAAATTATTTAAGTTCATACAGATATATAGGGATCATTTAATAACCCACCAGCTTGAATGGAGAGAGTTCAGTGAATACAAAGGCCATTCAATAAAGACCCCAAGAAGGTCACACTTAGCTCTAGAGTGAAGACTACTCTAGACCTGCCAAAATAATTATTAAAAAAAGTTTAAATGAGCTTTAAAATAATCAAGTGATCCTCAAATTAACCACTATACTAAAAACTATATTCAACATTCTTTAAAAAAAAAATTTAGCCCTCAGCAGTGTAAAATCCACAATGTTTTTCAAGGAATCAAAACTTATTAGATATGAAAATAAGCAGGAAAGAACAATACATGACCAGGGAAAGAAAATGGTCAACAACAAAGACGGAATGGCAAGAGATGATGGAATTAGAAGACAAGAACTCTTAATTAAATTTTATAAATCTGCCCAAGGAATTAAAAGGATAAGTAGATATAATAAAGAGAAAATCATTACCTGAAATAAAATATTCTTCAATTCGGCTTAATGCCAGAAGACAAACCAGTGAATTAAAATACATAACAAGAGAAACTATCCAAACTGAAGAACAGACAGCAGAAAGGTTGAAAAAAAAAATAGTGTCAGCATTCCACAGAGTGATAACAAGTATGGAAACTAAAATTCAATAAGGTGAAGGATAGAGGAAGAAGGAAAAAAAAATGATGAGGGAAATAATTACTCAAATTATTTTCAAATTTGGTGAAAATAGTAAATCCATGAATCTCAAAAAAACAAAACAAAAACCCCAAGGAGAAAAAATAAAGAGAAGTGCACCCAAAGCATATCACAATCAAATTATTGAAAATCAGCAATGAAGAAAAATATTTTTAAAACAACAAAGGCAAAAAGATACATTACTTACAAGAACAAAAACAAGGAAGTCTGCAAAATTATGGCAGCCAGAGCATAGCACGATGGTATCTTTCAAGTACTAAAATAAAACAAAAATTAACCTAGAATTCTACAGTCTCTCTGGTCTTTTCACAGCAGCCAGAATGATCCTATTAGAACAAAAATCAGAAGCCCTCCAATGACTTCCCTTTCCATTCCAAGGAAAAGCTAACAGCCTAAAAGCCATGCATAACCTGGCTGCCATTTTCTCTGATCTCTGCAACTTCTTTCTACTCGCCCACTCTATTCAGGCAACAAGTCCACCCTGCTGGCTGTCCCTCAAGCATGCCAGACACATATCACCACTTACACCTGGTCTTATCTCTACCTGGAATGCTCTTCCCTTAAATCACCTCAAGTCTCACTCACCTCCTGTGGGGCCCTGTGTTGCCCTACTGAGCCTTTCTCTGACCATCCATATAGAATTGCCACCGTCCCAACACTCCCGATCCCCTTCTCTGCGTAGTATTTCCCCATAGCACTCATTGCCTTCTAAAGCATATAGTTTACTGGTTTTTAGATTATTAATCTTCTGCCTAATAGACTGTAAACTGCATAAGAACATGGATTTTTGTATATTTTATTCGGCGGAGGCTTTAGTACTAGGAAAATGTCTAGCCTATGAATGATACATGATACATATATTTTGAATAAATAGATCAATGAAAGGAACAAAGGAAGGAGCAGAAGGAAGGAGAAATGAAGGACAGCTAGTGCCTGGAACTAGCACTTTGAATTACTCTAAGAGGAATAAGCTTCGCCTGGGAGCATAAATTGAAACTTTTGGGCCAGCGCCCTGCGAGGGCACAGCCAGTTCCTCAAATCAGAGGTTAAGCGACTTGCTGGAGATCACTCGGTGATTTAGTGGGAGAGCTGGGCCGAGAGCCAACACGCATGCTCGTTTGCCACCACGCCACGCAGCCCCTGCAGGCGTTCGGACTTCGTAATGAATAATCTTGGGTAGCTAGCTTCTGGTTTTTTTTCCCCTCGATTGTGTTTGCAGTTTAGAGGTAGAAAGATAGAAATTCAGGTTTAAGAAGTTTATGAGTATAAAGTAACAAAGCAAAATCTTCTATGTACACATTTAACTCTTTGTTCCTTATGATCAAGGGGACCTGTTTATGTCCCCTCCCTATTAGTAACCACATTCAATAGCGAGGTGATAGGATAATTCAGCTACTACAGATCATGTGCCCACAACACTATGGCACTAAGGAGGATACAAAGTAAGTTTGTGGCACACTTAGTCTTCTTATCTCACTGATGTGGTAAAAATAATAAAAAAATGGAAAACTTGGAAAAATATGCCTTCGTTTTTTTACACTACTTCTGCAAAATACTTCTAGTATATACTATTTTCTCAAAAATACTTTTAGGATAAATACTATTCTGGGGGAGTGGCAGAGATAACTCTATTTTCATGTTCTCTAGAGAGGGAATGGGCGGTGGAGGAAGAAAATCAAATGTTTTTAGAATCATCAGTTATTAATTATAAAAGAGACTATGGAGTCCCCCTTTCCTCCCACCAGCACTCCAATAGAGGTGTAAAAATAGAAACATGGAATAGGAACTCCTCTGTTATCCCATAGTCTATGACCAAATTGGGGTAGGATCCTAAGTCGCATGATTTTTAATTTGGAACTATTCCCCTGTTTTGTACTGTTTCCATATACTAAGCTGCAATTATCAAAAAATAAAAATTCTATGTTATATTCAGTTAAAATCCAGAAGTGCCACAGAGAGGAGATAAATATATGTTTTTGGTGATATGATCATTTATACCCAAGCTAAAGAAGTCAAGCTGTAAGAGGATACCTTAGTCAAGAAAACATATCCAGATGGTTTGACTCCAAAACTGTCCTTTTCTTGTTAACCATATTGCCTCTAAACCTAGAATTTGCAATAATCGTGGGCATTGGTATTTCATAGGGATAATTGGATTGAAAAATCTCCATGAAGGTGATGTTGAATGGTAGCACTGTATTGCTGACATTTTACAGGTGAAAAAATTGAGTCTCACAATATTACAGAATTGCAAAGGGGTGGACCTGGATTTGGATCCAGATCTGTCTGACTCCAAAGCTCAGCCTCAATGAAGTGGAGTACTGGTTGCCTTAGAGAAGATACACTGTAGAATAGGGAAGACCTATTAAACGGCATGGAGGCGCTAATTACCAAAAGCATCCTTCACAATTTGGCTGAGATCCCACTTTATACTACCTAAGTCTAATGGGGGGCAGGCAGGTAGGTAACTAGAGTAGATACTAAGCATATACTAAATTCTCAATGAATGTTTGCTAAATTGAATTCTAATTATTATAATAACATAATTATAATATTAAATAATTTTTACATGACTTCAGAATATTATCTCTAGAACCTAAAATGTGCTAATAATTTTTTTTTTTTTGTATATTTGTCTCTTACTAAACTTGAAGACTCTTGAGGGGAAACAGAAGGTCTTATTCTTCTCTAGATCTGGTACTAGTATATTCATTCATATAGCAAAAATTTAAGAGGAGAATGAGTTTATGACTGCAAGAGTGATTCAGGGCAAATATTTTTAGAAGATTGCAACTCTGAGGATTAGTTTGCCGCCAAGCTAGCAAGTGGTGAAGTTGGTATTTGAATTAGAGTTTTTATTAATTTATTTATTTTATTATTTATATTCCATATTCCAGAGTACCTTATACTTCTCTAATAGAAATGAGAGCATTTCTTCTTCAGACATTGTATAGCATTTAATTCTTCTCTGCCCTGCTTCCAAGTCTCCCAGGTCAAAGATTTTGCAAAGCCCCTATAATTGTCAGATAAATAAAATCACATTGCTCATAATTACCAGGAACAATTCTGTGTAATTAGATGTTAACTGTAGTGTCCCCTATTCTTTATGACTCCAAATAAATACCTGTTTCTGTCTCAGTCTGAGAAAAAGCTTGGTTGGAAATGTAACTGCTTTGTTGCTCTCTATGTAATTAACTACCATTAAAAGCCACTAATTAGATCGTAAGTTTTAAATAAGTTGCCCTAATTACCTTTGGTACATGGTGCATTGAGTCGGGAGGGCAAGTCCTTCAGAGCCAAGAAAACTTGGCTGTGTCACTAAGAAAATTAACAGGGCTATTTGGGTTTCTTTTTTCTCTCTCTTTTATTTATTTATTTATTTTTGCCATTCATAAATGGGAAAATGAGAACATAAGGAATGGGATGGATAGAGGCAAGGATAAGGATTGTGAGTGAAATATGTGTACCTGGACAAAGCCAAGTTGGGGATCTCATACCTTCTCTCTGAAAACTGCTCACTTGTGTGCAAGATGGAATGGTAATAAACTTTGTCTTGGGACAAAGCCTACCATGTACTAAGTGCTTATGAGTTACCGAATGAGAGATCAGCTGAATAAATGGGTGAATGGAAAAATAGAGACAACATGGCATGATAGTTAAAAACCTCAATTTTGAAATTAAAACAATTTACAGGTTTGCATTTAGTTCAGATAATTCCTGGCTTAGTTAGGAAAACTCTGATACTATGCTTTCTCATTTGTAATGGGGAAATAATGATTCCTAACACCCAAGTTGTAATGAATAAATAATAATAATGTAAGTTTAGTATTTCCACATACTAAGTTTCCAATAAATCATAGCAGTGATGATGAAGATGATGATTATGATGATGATAATATAAAACGTGCAGTTTAGAAATTCTCAAATGAGCCCCATTACCAAAGCTATCATGTGCTCCTTTTTTATTTTATTTTTTTGTCCCAAAACACCATTAGGCTACTCTTAACACAATCACAATGTTAGCATTCATTCATAAGTAGAAGAAACCTATTTCAGAACATCCATTAGGTTCCCGGTTAGTCCTAGAGTAATTGAAGAAGAAAATACAGTCCTTACTTTGAGGAGTGAACAATCTGATGAAGCTACAGCTGTGTAAAATACCACCATTTGTGCTATAACAAAGGCCTTTACAAAGTACTAGGTAGAAGGTAGCCCAAGAGAACTTCACAGAAGAGGGAATATCAATGAGCCATTTATTGAATCATTCTATTTTAATCAAAGTATTTAATATTTGGCCACAATCACAAAGAGCTCTAACAACAACAATAATAGTAAGAACAATAGCTAACATTAATTGAGCAAGTGTTATTTTCCAGAATCCAAATGCTTTATCAATATTGATTGATTGATAATTATTACAAACCTACATGTAGAGACAAGAAAATAGAAGTTCATAGAGATTTCATAATATGCCCACATTTGCATGTAAAGTTTTGCAAATGGCACAGCCAGCATTCAAACCTGACATTCTCCTTACAAAATTAGGGTTCTTAAACCCTACACAATTACTGCCATGGTTAGTAAGGGAAATAGTTTAAGATTTCTTTTATTTTTGATTTGAAAATCAGGAGAGTGAGATATCCCTATCGATTATTTTCCTCTCGCTTTTTCTCTCTGGGCATCAGCGTCTTCATCCCATGAAAGTCAGTGAAGCACCGGATGGCCTCTCAGGAGCCTTCCAATTGCACATTTTTCTACTTGATTTTTCCTTCTGCTCTAAGAATTGTGTGAGTTTGCCAAGCCTTCCCATACATACTAAGGTTTCCCTAAAGTCAAAGCAAGTCTTTTTACACCTTCCAAAAGACCTGATATAAAGTCAAATGGAAAAGTGTGTCTCTCTGTTTCTGTCCATCTATCTCTATCTATATACACACATATGTATATATATGCATGTAGATGCAAACATATATGCATACACACATATATATACCCACATGCATATACACATGCACACATTTGACAGTTTTGATATATAATTTGGGCAAATTATATGTATATACATATATACACATATATAAAAATTATGTATTGGAAAACCATGTCACCATCAATATCAAAATCAATCACAGCACACAATATATAAGAGTTTTCCTTTTAAATTCTCCAACTAAAGATCATCTTCCTCTGAGTATTCAGGATATCCTCTGCTAACTAAGTAGATTTTTTTTTCACAAATGCCATGTGATTATTTTACATTTATTCAGCATTGACATGGGAAGATCTATCAGGCTTCAAGTTTTTCCAAGATGCATGTTCATTGCCTTTGATGCTGCACTGTCCATGTTCTGTCTGTATGGCTTTTGTATATTCCATAATGCAGGTCTATAGTCGAAGGTTAGGTTTACATGCACAATCCCTGTACCATTGCCCAGGATCAAACAGGTTTGCATCCACTTTGGCTGTACAGAGATGGAGGGTGCCATCTCCTATCTCCACGGCCTGGCACTCTAACATTCTAAACAGATGGAGAGCATCGAAAACTTGTAGTCACCAGAATTGCCTCTCAGCGGAGGCCCTACCCAGTGGTCATTCCATGTCCATGCAGTGTGGCAATGGCTGCTTCAGCTTGGGCTCAATATGACTGTTCAATTCAAATATTCAATACAGACTAGGTAGGATCTCTGAGACTATATTTGCATTTTCTGTGGGACATAATGTAATTGCCTTAGGTGGAATCAGATATCCATTCTCAGCCCAGTGGTATTTATGTACTTATGTAACTCCCTCCCCTTAAGTATAAGCTAGACCTAGTTCTTTGCTTCTAATAAATAGCCCAATGACCAGGTATTATAATACACTTGAGCATTGCCAATTTGGCAAGTATTGGCTCTTTGCAAAGGAATCCTAGGAAAGACAGGGAACTTTTCTAGCAGATTAGTTTTAAAACCTAGTTATATATCTACTTTTCGTTCACTCATTAATTCAACAAATACGTAATGAGCTTATATTATGAGTAAGGCAATAAGCTAAGTGCCAATAATTTACAGATGAGAGGCACAGCTTCTATTTTCAATATATAATTAGAGCACACTGTGATAAGTTGTGATTGGTATGTGCCCAAGTTTCTGGTATAGCAAGTTCAGGAAACTCAATCTGATCAAGTGTGGGGCATGGGCAAGAAAGGTGTAATGAAAGAAATAAATACTAAGCTAATACTTAAATTAAAAAGAAGAAAGAAAAGAAAAGGAAGGAAAAGAAAAGAAAAGAGAGAAAAGAAAAAAAGCTATCCAGGCATAGAAAACAGTAGGGAAGAAATTTTAGACACTGAGAGAAGCATGTGCACAAGATGTTAGCTGATCGATGGTTTTGAAAATATTGGCATAAACCAGTAAGAACACTGGAAACTATTTAAAAGAGAGTCCAGCATCAGCCTTTCAACACAGATGTTTATCAAATTCATAGTGTTTCTACCTAAAACTATGAATGGGCCGAAAAGTAGCCTTGTCCTCAGTGTGTAGTCGTCCAGTAATCAGGGAGGAATTCTGAACTGAGATGGAGGTTTTGGGTTGCTCTATTTCCTTTTGGTTTGGGGTAAACATATAATCACTTAAAACTTTAAATATAAGGAGATGCATGTGACTTATAATAATGCAATGTTAGAATAACTAAAAGGTTATTTGTTGAAAAAATCATAAGACGATTATTGAGGAACTACCCATTCCTGTCCAAGATTGCTCTGTTATTTCTGTCCCGTATGAGGCATTGGGTGGTTTCTGTTTCCCAGTTTTTCCCTTCCCTTAGGGACTTGGAGCAAAACCATGGGGATATTTGCAGTGGTCTATCTGTCTCTCTCTTCTTTTCAAGGTCTAAGTGACAAGCCAAGCGGAGAAATTGAATTTTTCACTTCTCTAAACACTTTTTGCCCCTAGGAACACTGGAAAAGGTCAAGAATTTTGAAGCACGTTCTTCCCTAGGCTACAGGCTCAAACCTTCTTTTTTAAAAGGTTGTTGGAGGCCCAACGAGACAGTCAGTCATGATGGAGAATATAAGCCATGGTTTGTGTCCTACGTGGTGGACTGCATTCCTCTTGGCAGGTTTACTCTGAAGACAGTTTTCATTGAGAGATTTGTTTATTTCATTAGTGTGACCACAGGGGGATAAAAGAAGTTTAACATAAATTGGGGAGTGTGTGTGAAGACTCTTGCTTTTCATATTTCCCTCCCCATTTTTAAAATTTTTAGTATCTCCTTTTTCTTTTTCTTTTCTTTTAGTTGGTTGTTTCTACCAGCTCCTTTTTTATTCTAACTTTTCTAACCAATCTCCTAATCAGTTTTCTTTTCATTCATTTTCCTTTGTTGACACACACGATAGGCACCCTCTAGAATAGCTCACAGTGATCCTCACCTCTGATATTCAGGTCCCTGTGTATCCCTCTCCCCTTGTGTGTAAGTTGGGCCTGAAAACTCACTTCTAATAAATAGCTTATCATGAAAGTCATGAGATGTCAATTCTAAGGTGTAGTTATAAAAAAATATATGACTTCTACCTTGATTGTCCTGTTTCTTGCTCTCTGTCTGTCTGTGAGCCATCCCTCTGTCTATGAAGGGGTTAACATAGCAAGGAACTAAAGTTACCAGCCAGAGACCTTCCAACAGCCACGTGAGAGAGTCATCTTGGAAAAAGATCCTTCTCTACTTGAGCCTTAAGCCTGATTCCTTCCTTATTCTTGCATTTTGATAGCAGCCCTGTGAGAAACCTGTGCCAGAGGGTGTAGCTAAGCCCAACTGGATTCCTGACCCACAGAAACTATGATTATTATTTTAACTATGTTTATTATTTTAAGCCACTAAGTTTTGGGGTAATTTGTTATTCGGCAATAGATAATTAATGCATCCCTTATCCTATGTTCCTCCTCTTCACTGACTTCTCTTATTGAACCTTTTCCTATTTTTATTTCTTTTTTTCTGTCTTACTTCTTAAGCACACAGGTTTCAAATTTAAATGTGGCACTGAAAACTATAAGAATCACAATGCTTTACTCTCAGTAACTGTCAAACCAAATCACGTATCTGCAAACATAATCTGCATAATGGAAAGGTCAGAATCCCTGGCCTCCATTTAATTATAATCTTTGGTAAACTTTCATTCATTTATTTCAGGAAAACTATTTAACAGGGGTCCAATATCTTTAATACACTGTATGAGCTGTCCTGTGAACAAAAAAAAAAAAATGAATATTCTTCCTGCCGTAAAAGATATTGTCATTTGGAATAAAAGAAAAATGTCAAAAATGAAAGGGATACTCTTAGAGGTCTTTGTGTATTAAGAGGAGGGAGAGATAGCTTTCTACCTGGAGGATCAGTAAAGGCTAGTAAAGGGGGCACTCTGTGCTGGGTTTGCATATGCCCATTCAGTTTTCTGTGAACGTCCCCCCACTGAGAGCCCATCTGTCTTACCCTGATCATAGAATCAACTCCTACTTAACATGCAGGCACCAGTCTGAATCCTACTTTCTCTGAGCCACCCTCTGCAACCCATCTGGGTAGCTGTTTACCTTTTCAGTGTTTTCTTCCCAGCCCTCACTAACTTTGTCCCAGCATTTCTCAAATCACTGCTTCTATGGCTCTTCCATTCATTAAGAGAAAATGTATAGTTCAAGAGAGAAAGAACAATTTACAATTTTTCACACTAAAGTTATTTGCTGCATTAAGAGGAGAGAGAGAGAGAGAGAGAGAGCGCACGAGAGAGCGAGAGAATGAGAGAGAGAGAGAGAGACTGACTCACGGTTGTTGAGAAAAACTACTTCTGATCATAAACCACCCCCATTGTTTACTTCCAACATGGAGCAGCAGGGTGGTTTTTATTTCCCATTTCTTTCCTTCCTTGGGGAACTGGAATTAAACGATGGGGGTATTTGAAATGCGTCATACCTCATTGTGCTCCGTCCCTGTTCTTCACTGAACTTTGTAATATATGTGTTTCTTTGGAAATTTATGGAGGTGGGAACAAGGGCCTGGCATTATCCTCTCTTTTTGTCTGAGAATTAAACATATGTATAAAGATTAGAAAAAGTAAATTATCTACTACGCTTTTGGGCTTTGTTCTTTCAAATTGTATTTTTAGTGAGACACACAAGAGTTAAATAACTAAATTTGAGTCGTGTCATTGCCAGGAATTGCTGCTATTTTTTTTTTTACACAGAATGCCTAGTGATTTTTATTTTTCTTCTTAAAATTTTTTTCATCTTTATTGAAGAATAGATGACATATAACATTGTGTAAGTTGAAGGTGTGTAATGTTGATTTGATACATTTATATATTGTAAAATACTTTTAAGTGACCTTGGCCAAGTCACTAAAAAATATTTCAGCTTTCGCTATTAACTGAAAAATCTTTAGAAAACCAAAGACTTAAAAACACTCATATTGTGGAAAGAGTAACTTACATCCCTGAAAATTTATTATAGTGAATCATTTACAATAAGAGGATATACTGGAAACAGCCTAGATGATCAATAATAGGAGAATGGTATTATGTATTGTGGTACATCAACCCAATGGATTCTTATGCAGCCATTAAAATGGCAATTAGGAAGATAGGAACATAATGTGAAAGTGTTTATAATGTGATATTAATAAAAAGAAGAGAATGCTAAATTATATGTAAACCATGATTATGATATACAATTCATATTTGCTTATGAAAGAAAATAAAAGAATCACAGAAAATAAAATTAGCTGCTGTGTGAGAAAAAATATGTATATGTAGTTTTTAACTGTAATGCACAGTTTTCAAACTCTAAATTTTGAGTCTGATAGTTCCTTGGGAAGGGGTCTCTTGAGCATTATAGAATGTTTAGCAGCATCCCTGACTTCTTCCCAATAGATGCAAGTAGAATTTCCCTAATTGTGACAACCAAAAATGTCTCCAGATGTTAAAAATGTCCCCTAGGGGAGGTGGGAGAGGAAGCAAAAAAATCACCCCAGGTGGGGTACCCCTATTTTAATAAAATAGTTCATTATTTTAAACATGTTTTAAAGAAATAATATCTATAAATAAAAAATGAGAATATTTACCCTTGACCTAGAGTTCTCTTCAGCAACTTATCCAGAGAGTAGTTGAAATCAGCATGTTCTGATGATAACAAAGAAAGGAATAAAGTATTAATGCATGATGACCTGCTTGGGGATGTCAGTTAACCCCGCCATTCCTCTGAGTTCTTGCAAAATGGGGGTGGGGGGAGAAATCAGTGCGTGTTATATAAGATTATCTTCTACTGACAGTGCAGAGTATTTTTATCCTGGTGGAAGTTGCCTCTGGGCTCTGAAACCTTCTGTCAGGGCGTAAAGAAAACTAATTGCAGTGAAATATCTTTTCAGGCAACCTGCCCATCACGGAATTCTATATGTAGGGGAAATGCACACTTCCTTTAGAAAATGTTTCGGCGGAACTCAAACCCCATAGGAATTCTTTTTTGGGCCACGGAAACTTCTATACAGTGTAGGAACTTCGGATCAGAAAATGTTACTATTTGAAGGCATTATTAAGAAGTCCTCCATCACCTGGCTTGACCCCTTCTTTTATATTCAGGATAACTGGAAACCAGAGAAGTTAAGTCACTTGCCAGTTCTACACACCTAATTAGCTGCACAGCATAATATTAAGCCTGAGTTGGTCTGGAGTTCCTTATCCTTCAGGCAAACTATGTCTTTAAAAGAACATTTCCAAGCTCTGTAATTGTGTATCATTGGAAGAGTTTATTCCTAGATAATGTTGTCTTCCACAGTAGTTGACATATATGTTGGTATTCAAACAGAAGGTAAAATTTAAACATTTAGTGAAAAAACACGTAGTGGGTGTGCCACACAGTGGGTTCGTAAGATTAGAATAAACATACTTTGCACTTTTTCTGCTATTGTCATAGCCCTACACAATCTTCTGTACACATGAAAAACAGCCAATCAATGCTGACTAGGGATCTAGAATAGAACGAGCTTGGATCTGGGTTCTCGGGGCTCTCTGTCTGTACTCCCAGGAACGTGTTCTCCATTCCTCCCCTTCAGCTGATCTGTCCAGCTTCTCACATCACCTTGGCTAGATATGTGTGTTCATGTATATGCAATAACCCTGTTACAAAAAAATAGTACCAGGAGCATTTGAATTTAGGACAAAGGGACCTCCAGCAGCCTATCTAAGAAGTGTAACAAAGAACACCAATCCTAACTCTATGCAACATTGAAAAGTGTGAACCTAACAATGGCTAAGTACCAGAAATTCATGAGTCTTATTATGGTTTTCATTGGATAAAGATTTGATCATAGGATGCTCATAGTGTTTTTTTTCTTTTTCCTATTTCTGGGGGGTCATTTGAATTGTGATAAGTGCCTATAGAAAGAAGGTTTTTGAAGGTGTTCTGTCATTTGGGTTTTTCCATAATGCATCTGGGATGGACATATCTAAAGTATCTAATGTTGGTACAGCCAAGGAAGAATAAAAATTCCTTCTCATTGGAAGGATGTGATGGCAAAATATGAAAACAAAGAAACAAGTAGTATCTATGGACAGTGGGCATCTTTCTCTTTACTGGAGTAATGGAAGCTATATGGGGCTGAGAATTAGGAAACTCTGATTTTAATTCTGGCTCTGTGACTCTGTGTTGCAGACCCTTAACCTCTAAATACTTCCAGTGTCCTCCTCTGTTTGATAGGGATGGAAGCACTGTGCCCAGCATTTAATGTGCAAGATGGGAGGTGCTGATTCTAAGTTAATATGATATGTTACTTGTTAAAATGTGTAGTCATAAGAACATTATAAATCATTAGTATCAGAAGACTTCAAAGGAAAATTTATATATTTTTGAGAAAATTGGCATCCATTTTTTTATTTAAGGTGGATGCAACCAGATCAAATAATTGTTACGTCTGTATAATGAGGATACTATGATGTATGCGTCCTAGGTGAATAGTCCTTTGTTTTAATCAGGACACACAAATTAATTTTTAGGACTAAGGAAAATAACTAGATTTGAGAAAGGAACCAATAAGAAAAAAATGGGGTCAATTATGCCTTAGGTTACGTTTCTTATAAGCAGGGCCTTAGTTGAGGATGGTTATACATGTGACTTATTGAAGGAGATCTTGTAAGAGAAAGCAGTAAGCGAGTGGGGAAGTGGGCAAGAGCATGGGGCAAAGCTAAGCGAAGTGTGGTTTCACTTGGAGTCTGACTTCAACCTAATCTCAGGAAACTGCTGGAGTATGAATTGCATCACAGAGCTAGTTTCACCTTGTGACAAGAGGGCTGGCCTTTTTATCCCAGTATCTATCGAGCAGGCCTTGTCTTCAGGCTAGCATTTGAGAAGGTGAACTTCCTAGATTTCTTTAGGCCAACAGACTTCTACTGGCTGAGGAAAGTAAATTGGTGAGTTATTGGTACCAACACTTACAGCTTCTAGGGAACAGGTTTACTTGCCTGGTGATAGAGATCTGGATTTAACACCAATAGCATTTATTACATATGATACAGTAGGCTTCCTAGGGCTACTAGTTGAGTTAAACCTAACTTTGGTTCTCCAAAATAATATGTTACTGAAGGCTAGGAAACTTCTCTGTCTTGCTCCTTATTTTATCAGCGATACTTAGAAAATTACTCGGGTCATAGAATATGATCAACAAATGTGTGTGGAGTGAATGAAGGAATCTCTGACAAATATTTACCTCCTATTCTAGTCTCTGTGTTTTGATGCATACTTCCCCTGGTTTTTCTGACTGCAATGCTATTCTTTCTCCTCTCAATCTTTATAATGTTCCTCAAAGTTTATCAGATAATCAAAATTAATCTATGAAACATTCTTTGACTAATCCAGCCCACAGGAAGCTCTGTGTGTGTGTGTCTGTGTGTGTGTATGTTTGTGTGCATGTGTGTGTGTGTGACAGAGAGAGAGAAAGAGAGATTGCATGTGTGTCCAAATTATTGCATGTGTGTGGGTTCATGCCTCCATGTGTCCTGGCTAATTTATTAACTCTAAAAATGCCTTTCCTGGCTCTACAACCACCAACTAATCCTCATCTTCAAAGTAGCTCCACGATTATGTACATGTTACCTAGATTAGCAGTCAATACCCAGTTCACCATCGCCCATGTTTAATAAAAAGAAGAAAAAATAATGATAGTATTTATTGAGTACTTACAACATATCAAGAACTATACTAAACACATGATATGCCTGTCTCATTTGATGTGATAATAATCTCATAATGCAGGCACTTTTATTATCTATATTTTCTGGATGAAGGGACATGAGTTTAGCAAGTTTAATTAGCTTGTCCAAAGCCACACAGCTAGCAAGAGAACTAGGATTTAAACATGATCAGCAGATGCTACGACCTTGTCTTAGCCTCAAAGTTATAATATCTTTCTACCTTGAATATTTCAACCACTTGCTAACAAATCTCTCTTCTTCAATGCATTCTACACACTGCAGCCAGGATGGTCTTTATAGAACATCAATCTGGTGATGTCGCTCTTCGGCCAAAAACTCATCAGTAGCTCTCCATTAATCTCAAGATAAAGCCCAAACCCTTTAATATAGTTTCCTAAAACCCTCCCTGATTTGCTTCTTGAATGCATCTCTGTCTGCATCCCTTGTCCTCCCTTACTTCATCCAGATATTGAACTTCTTCAGATTTTTGAAGACATCGTCTCCTTCCCTTTTGAACCATAACATGGGCTGAATGTTAAAAAGATCATTTTTTCTCCTATTACCCTGTTGAATATATATGCTTCAAAAAGTAGTTCTTGACTTTCCAAACCTATTGTAGCTGTCCTTCCACTTCGAGACCAGTACCTGAGTTTATTCATTGTTTTATCCCACCTGGACTAGAAGAGAACTTGAAATATAATTGCCAGTAAATGGTCTACTACATAGTAGATGCTTGTAAACTATTATTTACTTATTATTATTGTTACTATTTTTTGCCTTGACTTTAACTACAATCTTTACATTTTTCAGCCAGGAAAATTGATGTTTGATTAATGACTCTTAATTCAACCCAGAATATAAAATGATGGAGTTGTTTGGGTGAAGATCATCAAAATAGGGCCTCTCCTTAGTGAAAAAATTTCCACTATAGTTGACCTTGAGTGTAATTGTCCAGTGTCTGTGTGAACCCCTCTAGCTTTGGAGAACTCACTACAACCTAGGAGGGGCTTCTCTGTCATTAACGTCATGAGTTTTAGCATACTTTTTTCTCATATTTAATTAATGTATATTTTTTTCTATCTTATGGACCTTGTTGGACAGGAAACCCGGAATGCCATTAGTAATTCAGTGTAGGGAAAGCTAGCTTTTTCCTTTGTTTATCCATTTGGGTTCTCCTCCCTGGAATTCTAACTGAGGGACCATTTGAAAAACCCTGACTTGGGGAGTTGGGGGCGGGCATGGAGAGAGTCTTAATGCCTGGCTTGAAATTGCCCCTCAGAGCAATCATTGCCCAGTGTTCTTGGCTTTAGCCCAACCTGCCTAGGTGACAGTCCATTCTCCCTGACTCAGCCTTCTGTGTCCAGACAAATGATTCACTCCCGTGCGTTTTTCTGCTCTTACTAAATAGGCCCTCTAACCATCACTGTATCTTTCAATTTCCGCTAACAGCTTGGACAGCAGTTTTTTAGAAATGTTCCTGAGCAAGCATGCTCGGCCAGAGAAATCACGCGGAATCCTCTGTGAATGCTTCCCATATCACTTGGGCTCACAGGGTTGCTGCTGTCTCTAAACTTAGAGCAAAGTCCCTTCCACACATTGTATTCATTTATCCATTGACAAATTGTTTACCAGTCTCTGCCATTTCTTAAATCTTAGCTAAAACTTAGAAAGCGCCAACTATAAGCCAAACACTGTGCTAAATGCTTTGCACAAATGATCTGATTTCATTTTCGTCAAAGACCTTTTGAGATTAGTACTATTAGTATTTTCATCTTACAGGAGGTAAAACTGAGGTACAAAGAACTTAAATGGCTTGCCCAAAAGCAGACAGCAAGTAAGTGGAAGGAAAGAATTTGACCTCAGAAATATGATTTCAGGGTCAGACAACTGTCTTTTAACCCTAAGTTGCTATGCTAGAGTATAATGGATGGTATAAGCCGATATTGGCCTTTAATTTATTTTGTGACCTTGATATATCACCTCAACTTTCTAGGCCTTATTTTCATCATAGTAAAAAGAGCATGGCTGAGTTGAGTGTATATACAAATAATTACATATAAAAGTTGTATTCTTTACTGTAATCATACATGGCAGGAAGAGGTAGGATGTGAACAAACAAGTCCCTCCAATGGACCACATGAGGGAATTGTTGAGAAAATCAAAAGGCCCATTGATAGCACTAGTTGTGTCTTTTGTATACTTTTACAATTAGAAAGCCAAGGAATAACTCAGAAAACTTGTTCTCACCTATCTGTAGTTAACATCTAGCTCTGTGGTGACATTTTTTTTTTCAGTTTAGACTCTTTAACACTCTGGATTTAGAAATAAATGAGCACATTTCAAATTCTTAATTGTATTTGGGAAGTGAGAGAACGGGGAAAGAAAGCAAATAGAGTCATGCCCGTGTGTATGTGTGTTATAATTTAAAAGACAACTCTGAAACCTTGTCGTGACGGAGACATGTGGTTGTCTATCCTAACAATCACATCACTCTCCTTTGTAAATCGTCTCCTGAAACAGAGATGTGATGTTAGAACTCTAGCAGTCCTCCTGGTCCATGAGAATTTGGGCTCATTCTTCCACGAACCAAGCATGGTGGAATATGAGCTGAAGAAAGCAGAGTCCCTGATGACGTTATGAACCTCCCACATCAGTCCTGGACTGCCTGCCTTCTGACATCTTACACACAAAAGGATGAACTTTATAATTTGTTTAAACTACTAAGCCATTATTATTTGGATTTTGTTTCTCATTTAGGCTGCTAAATTGGCTAAGGAAAGGCATGCAAAGGGAATCTAAAACTTGATTTTGAGTTTCTTAGTAGCCAAAGTAAAGAGTGATCACAGGACTATCAGAGGCTAAATCTTAGAATCAAGGAAGCTGATCCAAACTAATACAGTTTTTCTTAAGTGAAAAATATTAATAAGGGATTATATGAGAGCCACAAAAGAAGAGCCCAATAATAGGTGATGCCCAAATGTGTAAGTCTCTGTCTACATCACTAGAGATTTTCATATTTAAATTCAATGACTACATACTGGGAAACACAGGAAAATTAGTTGTTAGAAAAGGAGGCTTGCTTACCCCTAAAACCTTTCATAATTATGCTTTTATTTATGATTTGTCTCAGGGGATACCATTTGACCCTCCTATGACTGGCAAGACCATAGACTGTCTGTCCTCTTTGCCACTCTCAATTAGTTATTCTTTCTATTAGAAATCATGTCCTTAGGTGGAAGGTAGATAGACATTTAGAAATCAGAAAGACAGGCTCTCCAACAGGGCTGATGAGTTAGACATTGTGGCCACAGGCGCACGTGTCCAAAATCTAGACTGTCTAGAAATAAATGGAAATGTTCTTAAAACTGAAGAGAAAAATGAATATGTTTCTAATAATCATAAAATGATTTATTTATCCAAAGTACTCCTCTCTTTTCTCAGCAGAAATAAAGTGTTATCTACTTCTGGAAACATATGACCACAGAATTCTAAAACTTTAGAGCTGTGATGACACTTAGAGATGATCTTAATCATATCTTACTCTTAAAGGAGCAGAAATTGTGAAGTGAAAAAGGGAAGAACCAGGTCCTAGGAAATACATATATTAATTAGAGGGTCAAAATTAGGAATCAGATCTCCTGACTCCTAACTCTGAAAGGGTTGATATGAAAGGGTCTTCATATGACATGGAGAAAGTATTTTCTCCCTGCCAGTTTGCCTAGTGGTCCTCACTGAATTTCATTCTAGTTTTCACATTTGTTTGATCTTTTCTTTTTCTAAAGTTTAGGGAAATGTCAAAGAATATTTCTCCTTGGCGATCAAACTAGAAGACATAGAGCAGGTTTTGTTACATAGGCAGTCATAGGTATTGCATACCATGAGACAAAATGGCAACTCCTTTAAAGAAATAGGATATCTCAAATTAACATGGCATTGTGCTTTATAGATCAGGAGCTTTAGAGGTAATAAGACCTAAATTTAAATTCTGCTTTTCCTATTTATTGCTTACTAACTAAATAATCTTGATCACATTACTAATTTTTTTTACTTCAGTTCCCCAGTATGTTGAAAAAGGGATAGAAAATATTCTACATGAGATTTCTGAGATTTGTTGCTTGTGCCCAACAAAAGCTTATGTTCTTTTTTATTTTTAAATGGCACATTTTAACATTCCCAGGTAACTGATGCGTGAGTTAGATTAAGGTTGGCATTGATTAATCCTTTTGACCTGAGCCAAGGCCTCTTTCAGTAGACCTTTTGCCCTCCATTACTATACCCATTGTAAAATGTTTATCCAATTGACTATTTCTCCACCAACACCTTCTACATTAACCTTATGGATTAGCCTTTGATGTGCATTGTATCAAAAGTCTACTAGAAATCCAAGTCAATTATATCGATGATGACTGCCACCTCTTTTGAAAAATTATTCAACTTTGTTAAGCATGAGCTCCCTTTGTACATCTATTGTTTCAGATCTCTGAAAACTAAGAAGGTCAGAGGAAACAGAATGCTGTTGTGAAAATACCTCTGGCGTGAGAATCTAAATTCCTCTATTCTAGTTTCAGTTCAGTCCTAGCCAGAGCAATGTATAGCCTTGAGCTATCTGCTCAGAACCTTGGTGAGGCTAAACAATAGAATGTAATGAGTAAAAAGTGCACATTTTGAAAACACAAAGAACATAATCCAACTATTAGACATGAGATTTTAAGCAGGCTGTTTAATTTGCCAAAAAACTCAGGATTTTCATCAATAAAATGGAGATAATAATAGTAATGCGCTGTACTACTTTTAGGGTACCTACACACACACACACACACACACACACACACACACACACATACATATGTATATAAATTCCTCTGCATTATTTTTTAGTAGTTACTGGTTATGTATCAAATTGTGTCCTTCAAAAAGATTTTGAAGTCTTAACCCCAAGTACCTTTAATGTAACCTTCTTTTATAATAAGGTCTTTGCAGATAATCATGTTAAGATGATGTCATAGGGTGGGCCACAAACCAACATGACTAGTTTCCTTATACAAAAGAGAAATTTGGGTACACAAAGTGACATTTACAGAGAGAAGAAAATGGTGTGCAGATACATGGAGAATGCCATTTACGAGTTAAGGAGGAATATCAGAGGCTACCAGAAGCTGGAAAAGGCAAGGAAGGATCCTTCCATTAGCTTGATTTCTGATGTGTAGCCTCCAAAATGTGAGACAATACATATCCGTTGTTTTAAACTACCCACTCTGTAGAACTTTGTTGCTAGACTAATTAATGCATTGTGTAAGATTGCAATATATGTTCTTAAATGTTCACTTAAAGTTTTCACTTTTAAAGTTTTAACTTATAAAGTTATCATGATACTACAAGTGTTAATATAAGAAACTTATAAAGTTATCATGATACTACAAGTGTTAATATAAGAAACAGTATAAATCCCTTTATCCTGCTCCCATCCAATATAGTATACTTCTTGTATATATTAGATTTAACACACATTATAAATCACTCATTACAGTGTTACAGTTTTTGCTTTAAATATACATACATATTTTTAAATTAAGAGAAAAAATAATATTTTGTAATTACCCTATAATTTTTGTTTCCACATCATTTCCAGTACATTTCCTTCCCCTAAGATTCATATTTTCATCTGTTATTATTTCCTTTCAGCCTGAAGAACTTCCTTTAGTATTCTTTTTAGTGCAGATTTGCTGGCATCAACTACTCTTAGCTTTCCTCTATTTAATAATTCTTTGTCTAACTTTTATTTTTGACAGTTTTATTAGATATATAATTCTAGGTTTCAGGGATATATTTCTTTCAGTTCTTTAAAAGCACCATTTCATTGTTTCTGATGAGAAGTCAAAGATTATTCAAATTATTGTTCTTCTTCTGCTATTTTTTTAGGCCTTTGGTTATTTTTGGTTTTAATCACAATCACTATGTTGTGCTTTGGTGTGATTTTCTTTCTGTTTATTCTGCTTTGCATTCACTAGATTTCTTAACTCTATAAATGTATGTCTTCAATTAATTTGAAAAAAAAAAACCCTGTTATTTCTTCACACTTCAAATACTTGTGCCATGCCAACTTCTCTCTTCTCTTATGGGACTTCAATGATCCATATGTTGGACCATTAGAGATTATCTTTTCTTAATCTTTTTTCCTCCCACATTAGATGGTTTCTATTTATCTTGTATTCACTGACTACTTCTGCTATCTCAAACACATTTTTTTGCCTATCCTTTTATTTCAAATTTATTTCATATTTTGCTATTTTTAGTTATACAATTTCTGCTTGGAACTTTCTGTAGTTTCTATTTCTCTGTTGAAGTGTCCTACTTCTTCACTGATTATTAGACTATTTTACCTTATGCTCTTGAGCAAAGTTATAGTAGCTGCTCAAGGTTAGTCTCCATCAATTTTCTTTTTCTTTAATATGAGTCACATTTTCCTGTTTCTTCATCTGACTGATAATTTTAGATTGGATCTTGAACATTTTCAGTAATATGTTATAAAGACTCTAAATTTTCTTACATTTATTTAAAAGAGATTGCTTTTTGGTATTGATGTCCTTATGTTTTAGCAGGCAGTTGATTTGTCCATCAAACTCCAGACTGTGACATCCCAGTTTATATTGGGATTGAACTGCTAGAATTCTGCTCAACATGTTCATATTTCAGGGGTCAGCAAGCTATTTTGGAAGATTTCTGTAGCTCCTCCTCTTTAGTTCTTTCACGCCTGGGACTTCTCTCCATACTTTCCAACCATATGGTTGCTCCAAACTCTGCTCCATGGTTCTTCCAGCTAGTAAACCTGTGGATTTCTATGCAGGTCTTAGCCTCATTGTGAGGTGGTGACATTTGGGAGCGATCTGTAAGCTAAATGCCATAACAAAAATTCACCTACTCACTGGTCATCATTACTTTCTCCCAAGATGCAACACCCCTCTGGTACCATCTACGTTGTTTTACTCAGCAGTGTCGTCATGTAGTTGATTTTTATAATTCTTCTAGAGTTTATAGTTGTCATCCGTGGGAGGATTGATCTAATAAGAGTGACGTGGTGTTTACAATAATCTAACTTCTGTCTTTTTTCAGTGGTTTAAACCAGATAAAGCCTATTTCTCTCTAATTGTCCAGAAATTCCCAAGTTGTTCAGAGCCCAGGCTATTTTATTGGGTTTGATTTTCCCAAAATATGAATTTTATCTCTGAATCCAAGGGTTCAATCATTGTCCTTTCTCGACCAGCAAAGAAGTAGGGGGAGTCAGGACCAGCAGCTTCATTTCTAAGGTGAACTGGCAATTGTACCAGTCACTTCCAATGACATTCCATTGGCCCAAACTTATTCACATGGTGATACCTAGCTATAAATGAGTTGGAAATAAAATTTCTTGAAGGACAGTGATACATCCAGCTAAACCATGATAAGAAGAGGAAACATCATATTAAAAGTAATTGAATATATACTGAGGGAAAAATTTGTATTCTATGCCAAATCCACTTCTTTAGCCACTCAGGTATCAATGTGTACTCTACACAATCACTGTCTGCCTATGCGAGAAATTATTTTAGTCACATCCAGCCCAAAGTCCAGGATCCCTTTGCATTTATTATGGCTTCTGTAAGTGTAAGAACCTATTATTAAATACACAATATCTACCATACACTGTTCTTACTCCCTCAAACATCCAATATACAAAGAGGGAACAGGATGCTGGTACTGGAATTAAAGCCAAATTCTGAAAATGTAAAAATGTAAAACATAAAACATATATTATCTTATAGCAATAATGAAATAATACTTGTCAAAAAATGCAAATATGCTCTCCCTGGAAGTAAAGTAATTTTTTTTTTTTTTTTGGACTGTGGTTTTACTCTCTGAAAAGCAATAGTTTGTCCAATGTCCTCAATGGAACATGGCTTTATCTTCTGGGTAATACTTCCTCTCTGATATTCTTTGTTGTTATACATGAAAATAAATTGGATATAAGTGGTTGTTGCTACTTTCTTCATCCTGGTAGAAGTTTAGGGCCTCAGAGGTTGATTTAAGGATAGAACAGTTATTACCTTTTGGATGCCATGCTTTGGTTTCTTTGGTAATAAAATACAAAAAGAGAAGGGCAACAACTATAAAGTAGATTCTCAATCCAATCTATGCTTTATAGTGAGTTACATGCTTATATTTCCATGACCAAATAGTCCTTATGTTCATATTTCTTAATCTTTTGCATGGTCTTCTATTATTTACTAGATTCCCATCTCCCTCAATTTAATGGACTCCTATCTTGAAGTCACTGAAACAGGTGAGTGTACAGAAATGTGCAAGCATCACCTTTAATCTGATTTTTGCTAATGGAAATGTTCTTAGTGACAATCTCATCTTACGTTATTTAGGATCCAGTTTCCTTTTCTGACGCCAAGGTCTCTAAGTTTCTAGACTGTCAATTTATACTGCAGATTGTAGATAATGTAGGTAGACCTTATTCAATCACTTGAAAGGCCTTAAGAGCAGAGTCGAGTTTTTTCTAAAGAAGAAGAAAATCCTCCCATGGACTATAGCTTCAGCTCATTTCTCAGGGTTTCAGCCTGCCCTTACTGAGAGTGTTGACCTTCCAAATGGCCTGGCCTACAGATTTTTGACTTTTCTAACTAGCCCCACAATCATGGAAGCTACTTCCTCCAATGAATCTCTTAATATATATTTTCATAATTATCAGGGCCTAGTAAAAAATGAAAATATGGGAACTTTTGTTCAAAAAGTATTAAAGTTTTCATGAAAATAATAAGCAGAGCATTAAACTGAGCACCAGGCTCTTCTAAGCATGGCGTTACTGCAAAGTTTGTATGACCAAGGAGCTGACCCTGGCAACAAGGAATAATAATGGGTGGTGAAGTGTCTGCTAATATGCTTTAAAATAATCATTTTGGAAAGAGGAAGGAAAGGAGGAATTGGAATTGGAATGGGGAGACAGGAGGACACTTATGCACATTCAAGTACTTCCTGGGGGAGAAAATAGCTGCGGGAGAAAGAAGGAACTATACTTGAGGGGAAGAAATTGTACCAAGAATTAATTAGAAAAGAAGGTGATATGAACACTTAAAAGGAATTTGAGGATGAAAGGGATTCTGCTTATAAGACACCATGAAGTCCAGAGGGATTATTGAAAGAATTCAGAGGGTGGCAAGGAATGGAGAATTGGTGAGATCAGTGATGCATAAAACATAGAATGTCCATATGATGATGGATATGTGCTTGCCCTGATGGTGAACAAACATGCTAAAAAAAAAAAATTAGTGCAGGGATTGGACCTTGAGGCCTTTAGAAGAAAGGTAGGTGCCGTGAACTAAATCCATATGGTGCCCCACTCAGAATTCACTAGTTGAAACCTTAATCCCCAGTATTAAGTCATAACACTGGGACTCTGATTTGAGAGGATTAATGTCCTTATAAGGAGAGGCATAGAGCTCTCTCACTCTCTCTCCCTGTTGTACTTCCCCACCTCCATCCCCATACACACATAACAAGGAAACTGCAAGCTGGGAAGAAAGTGGTCACCAGAAATCAAACGAGCAAGCACGTTGATGCACTTCTGTTGTTTAAGCCACCCAGCCTGTGGCATTCTGTTATGGAAGGCTGAGCAGACTAAGATAGTAGGTCATCATTTTAAAGTCCATACTATTTACCAGATACCCTAGGAGAATCTTCAGTCTTGAAAGATAAAGATGGTGCAAAGACATGGAGGATGGGCTGGAAGAGCTTCTTCAAACATGACTTTCAAAAATAGCTTAGTGAGGTCTGATGTTTTGCGGGGGATACATCTGGGTGTTTGATGCCTCCCGCAGCTGGAGGCATTGGTCATTCTGACAGGCAAGGAAAAAAAGATAGCAAGCCCCTCCCTGCTTGCTCCTGGAGGAAGGAGCTGCTTTCTTCACTTCCAGGTTGAAATTTAGGGCAACTGCTTATATCTCTGGTTAGACATGCTATTGCTGCCATTGGGCTATGGAAGATCTAAGATGTCTGGTTCTTTTGCATGCAGTTGTTATGACAGCTGAAAGCAGTGGCAAGGCAAAGATTCAGGATGGCCAGTGGAAGAGTCAAATGACAACCTGAAGAAATCCATTTCTTTGCTCAACAGAAAGATTCTTGTTTGAGTGAGCTTTCCTTTGACTTCTGGCCAGTGGTCCTGATTGTGCTCCCTGGGTACAGCAGAAATACCTCCATCTCTCACCCGGTGACAGCATCACAGATATTGAAAGAGAGCCTCTGAGGCCCCTTGAGATTTTCACTTTTCCAAGTTAAAGTTCCCTAATTCTCTCAGGGAGATATCTTTGAAATATTCTCATGTACCCTTTACATCTCACCAGAGACCTTTGATCATCTAATCCAGTCCTGCTCTGCACATATATATAGCCATGTAGATAGTTTTCATATCAGATATGGTCACATCTCTCTCTTTCCAGCCCTTCAACAGCCTTTTATTGCCCTGTGAATGAAGGAGAGACTGCTTACTTTGGTTTGCTTTGAATCCTACTTACTTCTTTAGCCTCATTTTTGGACTTGAACCTGCCTGACCCATACTAAGCATGCCATGCTCTCAGCCTTACTGTACTTTTTAAAAATTATCTTGGAAGTTTTCTCTCCTATTTTCTTTTCTATTTCCAAGCCTTTATACATGTTTTAAAATATATATATATGTATATATATATATATACATATATATATATACACATATATATATATACATATATATACATATATACATATATATATATATATACATATATATAGAACATCGATCCTTACACTTCTACCTCCCACCCACACCCAGATACACACAGAGTATTGATCCAGCTAGCTCCTATTTATCCATCAGGTCTCAACTTCCTTTAATATTTAAGTGCTTTTTTTCATGAGCAACATATAATGTCACGTGTATCGTAATTTCTTGCTTAACTCATCATCTCCTCTAGTCGACCATAAGGTCAGTGAAAGCAGAATTCACGTCTTTATTGTGGATCATTTAATGGTTGAAAAGACTTAATACAGTGTTTGGTACAGGTTAGGTTCTTAAGAAAAAAATTAGAAAAGGAAGAGAGGGATGGAAGAACGATGGAAGCAAGGAAAAAAATTCTCAGAATTTTACATTTTGTGCCAGACTAGTAGGAAAAAAATTCTATGGCCTGGAAAACACACCATATGAGTGTGAATGGATAATTGACAATAGTGCCTAGGTTTAGGGCTGAAATTGGTTGTTTTCCTATGGATATTATTGTCTATACCATGCTGAAGTCTTGGGATGGGGCTAGCAGCACCTTTTCTGTTTTCTACTCTGTATGCCTGTTTTCATTCTTTCTCATTTCCTGGCTTAGGCATCTGTACCACTGGGCCAGTCCAATCTCATTAAGCTTGTATTCCCTGGCAGGGGAAAAAAATGTGGCTGCTGTTGTTTAGATGGTTTAAAATTAATAATTTGCATATTTTCATTATGCTAATGGAGTCTTATGGAGACAGACATGTTTAATAATATTTTTAATCCATTAAACTCCTAATCATTTTAAATGATATAGCCAAAAACTTAGAGAGGGGGAGGTCATGAGGTATGATGGTGAGCTCGGGTTCACATCTGAGCTTTACTCTCTAGAGGGGGTCAATTGACTTGACCTTGCTGAATTTTATGTTCCTAATCTCTGAATGAATAAGATTATGCTTAATGCTAAGTATATAAAATAATTAAAAATAATAAAAGCCTAATGCTTAGATCATAATAGACAACCAATAAAAAATATGATGATGATGTTTATATTAAGTTCTTCCTCTATGTTAATTACTCTGTCTACAGCCAGAAAACATTGCAATGTGTAATCAAATTATCTAATCCAGGCAGTATTTGGTGAAATCTTTGTGAAGTAGGCTTATTTTTCATAATTTTATGTTCTTTCCACCATTCCTAGTCTTAACCATCTATTAAGACCCTGTTCAAAGCAGAGATACCCATAAATTCTTTTTAAATCACTTTATCCAAGAGATTATTTTCTTCCCTGCTTTTCTATATAGCTTTGAGTTTGTGTCTCCTATTTTAACATTCTTTTACTGAAGATGATGTTTGCCTTTTCAAGCCTATAAATTCTGGACCACATGCATGTTATTGGCATCTTAGTGTTGAAAATATTATTCAAATGTCAGTTAGCCTGCTATTTGGAGAAAGGTCAGTTTTATTACTCTAATTTAATAAATGAGGCAAACTGAGTTCCAACAAAATTAAGTCAATTTTTCAAGATGGTGAGGGAAAAAAGGGAAATTTTCTCTGTAGACCTACTACAGGTGAGGTGCTGTAAACGTACATAACACCGAAAAGCCCATTTAGAACGTTTTTTGTGGTAGACATTGCATTTTGTGGTAGGCTTTGCGTTTATGAATCCATGTAAAACTCATAGGCCTATTATGCAGGCACTAGTATGAAAATTTTTCAGATGAGGAACCTGTGACACAGAGACATTAAATAACTTGCCTAGCATCCTACAGGCCAGAGGTGACTTTTAAACCTGATTCTTCATACTCTAGAGCCTAGATTTTTCAAATGCAATTCCATACTGCTTTGTGGAAGTTTTCCTGTTGTAGAATAGAGTGAAGTTACTACAGATGAAAATACTGAAAACAAGAAAAGTCAGTAACTTCATTTAAAGTCATACAACTACAAGTCGGAGTCCAGATATTGGCAGGGCTCTCAATCACATTCAGTGCTTATGCTAAAAGACCGTGCTTTATTCTTATACGAGCACTTTCTTTTCACTTAATGTAATGATGCTGGTCTTTTCCCACCATGTTGCCTGTTGCCTGCAAGGTAAGAACACAGCATTATATTTACACAATCGAATACTCAGAGATTTGTTCGTTGATTCAGTCATTCAGCAACCATGGATCCTGACTGTCCACCAGGCACCACTCTAGGCACCTGGGAAATGCAAAACCAAACAAACGTCTGCTTCCTTAGTACTTCCTGATTTGTGCCCTTGAACAACTGATTGAAAACTGCGGAGACTCAGTTTCCTCATAACACTAGGGTAGCAATAGTGGTTTAGTGCCTAATTAAAACAGTGTAAGTATGACATCTGACACAGGCCTGACATGTGATCAGTGCTTAATAAATGGTAGCTAGTAGAATAATGTGAATGCTGTACATAACTAACACTATTGGCGTTCTGAGAAAAGGTGGGCCATATCTGGCTCAGAAAATAAGGGAAGGCTTCGCTCAGTGTGAAGTATTCCATAAAAAAAGGTCTTGGATAGGCAGGAGAGAAGTGGAAGGGCATTTCCAAGAAGAAAGTAATATGAAACCAGAATTCTTACTATGTGCTTATGGGACAATTTCCCCCCAATCTACTAGAATTAATCATAGCACATGATGGCTTTGAAAACAACTGAAACTGCTACAGCATTGGGGTGAGTGAAGGCATCTCGACTGCCAGACTCGAGTTCACAATGAATCTTACAATGATGACAAGTTACCATTAATTTGAACATTAATTCGAAGGGGACTATTTTGGAGCAAATTGATGTCGGACATGAAAAAATTTAGATTTTCTTTTCCCCCCCAAATACACGTGTCTTTCCCATACAAATGTATGTGCATTTTTTAGGTCCTACTGTCACTTTTTCAAAGTCACTTGTGGCCTCCCTGGTTTCGTTGTCAGATGACTTAGTTCCAGTTGAGCTCCTCCGTTTAAGCCGTTAAACAAATGAAAAGCAGAATTGTCACTTTTAAATAGAGTCTGCACATAATCACATTTTGAAATGGTCCTCCTCTGGCTGAGGAGAAGTTGTGTGCATTATAATATTGAATTTTAAATAATATATTACACAAAATAGCTTCCAATTTGATTTTGGAGGATATATTTTCATGAATTATTGAATATCTGATTATTGTAGAAAGCTTTAGCCATTATGCACTGAAACTGTCATTCTCTCAGCTCTGTGATATATGAGCCCGGGTATCAATATTTAAAGTTACAGTGAGCTCAGTGCAGAGCAACCGAAAGCTGAGACATGGGCTAATCAGCAGTGATGCAGGCAGAACTTCTTTCACTCCCCTAGCGAAATGGAGAGGAAGATGCTCTAGGACACATACACATATTTTGTTCACTATTTCAGGGATCAAGAGGCTGTTCAGTCGGAATCTCAAACTGATTTCACTCTTCTTGCTTGCAGCCCTGAGTTCTAAAACTCAAGGTTTTCTATAGATACCCATCATAATGGTTTATTTGTCAAAATCAATAGCATCTCATTTGTAATACATTTCTAACCAACATTTCTCATTTTTTAAAGTAAATAAAAATATAGTCTTTTTCTTAAACTATGTAATTTTCATCTGTGCTCAAACCCCTTGAATTTCCTCATTGTATGGCCAGTTTTCCTTATCTGACTTGTTTGCTTTCATGTCTTCACTTCAGAGAAGGTCAGATATGTTGAAATAACCTTCTAGCTTTGTTCTGCCCATGGACCACATTTTGAGCAGCAATAGTCTACATCTGTACTGTCCTGTCCAGTACAGTAGCCACTAGTCACTTGTGGCTATTGAACATGGAAAATGCGGCTAGTCTTGATTGAAACCTGCTTCACATTTCAAAGGCTTAGTATGAAAAAAATGTAAAATATCTCATTAATATTCTTCATATTGATTACATGTTGTGATGATAATATTTTGCATATATTGGGTTAAATAAAATAAATTAAAAAAAAAAAAGAGGTGGTGCTGCTCCTGTCTAGAGTACCACGTCAGCAAACATACTTACATAACCTTTCGCGTTCTTGTAAATGCTCCTCTTGACCAAAAACAGTATATTCACTCACTCAATCTGCACACACCAAGCCAGATTTGGGAACCTCTCACATTAAACAAGGTTGACTATGTGGCCCCAGCCAATCAGATATTTTCTATTTGTCTCTTCCTTAATCTTTATTCTTTATCCTAGAAAAGAATCTTTCCTTTGACCCCATTTTTGCAGATCTCCACCTCATGGAGTGATAAAGTTTCTTTGTATCACCTAATTTCTTCTTTAATCACTTTTGTAACATATATAATCCAGTTCTTGAGGACACTATTTTCTGTCCTCCTGTACAATCTTTGTGTGTCCACTATACATTTTTTATGAATTTTAGATGAATACATGATTTCAGAAATGGTCTCCAGCCTCACCTTTTCCCAAGCCAGCTTTCTATCATTTTCAACTCTTTTATATATTTTAACATAATATGCTATTTCTTGATCTGTCCATTTAGATATCTGTTGTCTTTTAAAGTGGAAAAATCTTTTTTTTAATTTAACCTTTTATAATGGAAAAATCATTTTTTAAATTAATATTTAATTGGTATTTATGTCACTATCTAACCGATATTTAATTGATATCTGGATTTAGCATACTAGTTTGGAAATCATTTTCCTTCAGATATTTGAAGGCATTTTTCTACTGGATTCCTATAAGAAGCCTAATGCCATTTTAGTTCTGATCTTATAAATATAACTTTCTTGATTTTTTTCCCTACTTAGGAAGCTTTTAAGATTTTATTATACTTAGAATTCTGGTTTTATACTGATATTCTAGGGTGTGAAGCTTTAAAGCTTGTTGTGCTGAGTAATTGGCTCTTTTAATCTGGATAGATATACTCCTTATTTCTGGAAAATGTTCTTAAATTTATCTTTGATAATTTCATACCCTCCTTTTCCTCTATTCTGTCCTTCTGATTTCTCATAGTTAAATTTTGGTCCTCTTACACTGAGTTTCTCATTTTCTTCTGCTTTATCTCTTATCGTCTTTTTATCTTCATTAGTCTTCTTTTAGATGTTCTTACCTATGTCTTCCATTTTTACTAATATTTGCTTTCTTTTTAAATGTTTGCTATTTGTTTAATTTTCATAAGCTCTTTATTGTTTTCTGATTTTTCTTTTTTGTAGCATTAATATTTTTTCTTCTATATTCAGTGATATCGATTACAGTAACTAGAGTATTGTGGTTTGGGAATTCTCTGTTTTACTCCAATTCCTTTTATTTGTGTGTTCCTTTGTTTTTGTCTTCTTCTAGAGATTCTTCTTAGATTTCTGGTAATCCCTAGGTATTACTCATACTTAAATGAAGTATTTAAATGAAGATATCTGTTCCTGGTGAGACTTGTCCATTACTGTGCTTACCACAGGGTAATTGATCAGAGCTTGGATATTGGCGTTAAATATCCTGATTCGTAAGTTGGATCAGTTTCTCTTCTTAGGAATCCTCCAGTCTCCAGTTTGGGGAGTGAGTCTGGCTACTAACTATCCTAGGCTGAGTAGGAGAAAAGGAGCTGTGGTGTCTCATGGTTAATTATGTAGATTTCTACTTAATACAATTATTTTCACTTCTGTTCTCTGTTGTTCTAGGTATAAGAGAGTCCCATGCCTCTCTGGTTCAGTTTAACTAGTAAACTTTATTTTTCCATCTATTGAGATGAGGGTTGGTGGCAGTTTCCTGAATATATGGGGTAAGATGGAGAATTTGGGAATTAATTGCTTCTTTGTTCATTTTTCCACACAGTCCTTCACATCTTAGCCCAAACTTTACTGCTGATTTCTGAGAAACTACTCATCTCTAATTTCTGAGCCTTCTTCTAGTTCCGCAGGATTGATCCACTTCATTTGTTTCCTATTGCCACCATCCTTTGCAGACACTTCTATTTCAATTTCTCTGCTTTTGTTTTGTTTTGTTTGTTTTGTTTTTAAGTCAGTTACACCTCCTCCAGCAATATGGTATGAAAAAAATCGCTGTCTTTAAGGGTTTATCACTTTTTAAAACTCCTTTACCATAAGATTTAAAGAAAAAATAGAGATAAGTGTATTTATCTAATCTGCATTTTTTACCAGATGTCCCTCAGACCATTTGTTTATAGTGCTTTTGAGATCTGAAAGTAATAATCAATGCATGCGACTAACTGAAAAACTTAGATTCCTCTATTCCTACTCCCTCTTTTACAGAAGATAAAACGGAGATTCAAAACAGTCAGTGTGATACAACATTAGAAAGTGTCCAACTTTGGCCAAAACAAGTGTCAGACTAGGATTAGAAATGTGCATTTTCTCGTGTCCATTCCTGGCTAAATTTAATTGGTTCTCTGTGATGCATTATTATGCTCCGGCACTGTTTGAATCAATATGTGTCTATGACTTTCTTAAACATCAAAATTAGCCTGAAATTTCAAATTATTGATCTAGACGACTAAATGACACTTACAGCTTTGCTTGAAAAAAAACCAAATATTCAGAGTGCTCTTATTTGTTTAATACAAGGTTTTGGCACACTGGGCCCTTATTGTAGACATTTAGTAAAAGGCTTTCTATATGTTTCTATCATATTTAATTTAAAAACCTTCATTTAAAAATATTATGCAATGTCTTTTCCACTTTATACATTTGAGGTAAAAAAATTATTTTTGCTTTTTGCACATATAATTCATTTTTAATAAGATGGTAAACATTTAAGAAAAACACTTTAAACAACTTTCCGCATTTTCACATTTTAAAAATTTCATTCATTGTGCCCCTTTTTTCATCATTTGCCCAACTAGGGGATTATTTTTCAAAATTGTTTTCAATCCTTGGTCTTCTGTGTTTAAGTTTTACATTATTAATTTCTAATTCTTAAGAATCGTCCTTAGGATCTGAAGTATGCGAATTTTTTTCTGCAATTTAGCTGATAAATTTTGAATTTTCTTTATATAAGCTCTATTTATAGAAAAAGAACGTGTATTCTCTATGAAGGGATAGATATATTCACATTTAAAAAAACAAATTACTTATATGATTTTCAGCTGTTCTCTTATGCTATGAACCCAAAGAAACTAACATACTTCCCTTAATAACTGAAGCTGTGACAGTAGCCACATAAACTTTTTAGACATGGCATTCGGTACAAAGAAGAGGAATGAACTATAAGGATACCAGGACTGAAGCAAAAGTCTGTGAAATTTAAAAAGACTCTCTTTTTAAGGATCATGATATGTCCCAACCACCCCTTAATAATAGCTTCTCTAGGTATATTTTTTCCTAATATAACTGTCATGCAGTGATAATAATGAGTTGAATCTGATAACTTTATGTTTCTGGAAATCCCTATATATTTTGAGCAGTGATGTTTTATTTCATCTTTCTACGATTATCAATACTGGATATTATCACCCAGTGTGCCTGTTATCATCATATTATGTTGGCTATCTGTATATTTTGTCAATTTTGAATGTATTTTTTCACTACCCTTGCTTTCATTTTGTAAGAATTTATTTGCCTATATGTTTATTGTTATCATTTCTGTGGCTTTGGATCAGATGAATTTCTTGTTAGGAACTATTATTGAACTATTATTTTCTATTCGAATCATTTATATCCATTACATCTTTGATGGGTGAACTTAGGTCAGCTTTGTAGAATATTATAACAATATGTCAGCCATCATCATTTTCACTGAGTTAAAAATGCATTTGATTTTTGCCTATTATTTGCCTTTGGTTGTATAGATTTTTGTTTGTTTTATATTCTGAAATGATTTATAGCTGGTAAATGTTCCACTTCAAAATTATTCATCATTATCTAAAAATGGTCAATAAACATTCTTAATATCACATAAACATAATGATGGCATATACCCATTAATGACTTTTCAAAGTATTTTATGTTTTTGCCATTTTTCTTTTCACATTTGCTTAACTTATTAGTAGATTTTTAATAGTATATAATTCCACATTTTCAAACAATTATTTAGTTGGAATTAAAAGAACTCAACATTTTATTGTGTTTTCATTAATATTTCCTTTTTATCCCATTCTAGTTATTAGTTTCTTATCTTGGCTAGGAATACATTAACAGTTCAACTCTAGAAACACACTGATATAATACAGCACAAAAATAGGGAGAACAAGAAAATGCATAGGCACGTATCAATGTATCCTCAAAGGCAATTAGTAAACAAACAAACTTTCTTTTCAAATCATAAGTTTTGAAATATGAATGTGTTAGAATTTTTTTAAAAAGCAGTTTGTCAATGTTTGTCAAATAAAATTGTACATGTTCATTGTCCCATCACTTAAACCTCTAGATTTTTCTACTTGTATCATTTACATATGCAAACAAATGGCATATACAAGGGTGTTAATTGCAGCACTGTTTGTAATAGTGAAAAAATGAAAATCTCTAAATATCCACTTATAAGACAGGGAGAGAAATGGTTAAATAAATTGTCATATACTGCTATGAATTACTATGTGGCTACCAAGGAGTATTATGCAGCAAAAAAAAAAAAATGTGTAGATAAGTTTGCAAAAAAAATTAGATTAAAAAAGTAAATTGCCAGAAAAAAACAAACCTTTTAAATTATGTTTGTGTGTGTCTGTGGTATATATGTTTATATATATAGACATATATGTCACATATATTATAAACATATATACAACACACACAGATGATGACTTCGATGACACACACTAAACTTTTAATAGGGAAATGTTATGGAAGGGAAGAAAGATGAAGTTAGTATGGAAGGAAAAGTTCCACCTTTTATTGTTTACCTTTTGCTATTTAAAGGTTTTAACACAAAAACACATATTTATGTACCTCTTGGGAAATAAGAAAGAAGAAAGGCATAAATGAAGGAAGGAAGGGGTCAGGGGAGAAAGAATTCACTCTTAAAATAATAACGAGGGTCACTCTAAAACCAATGTCATGAATACAATTTTAACCAATGAAGAAAATCCATAGATATCGCTGTTAAATTTCTAAATAAAATACCATGTTCATCAATATTATTGTTGTCATTTTTAATTGTCTACATTTTCACAAGTATACATTAACACAGAAAGGTCAAAGAGGAACATATATATATATATGTATATATATGTTATATATTTTGTATTTTATGTATATACACACATACATACAGAGAGGGAGAGATTTGAAAACATCAATCTAAGATCTGGTTTAAAAGAACAATATAAGTAATGAGGTGAATAACATGAATAATAAGAAGAATAACAGTAAATGATAGCTAAGATTTATAGAGGGCTTCCTATGTGATAGGTACTACCCTGTCTTCCACGTATCAACTTATGTAATATCCACGTATCAACTTATGTAATATCCACAACATCCCTATGAAGAAAATCCCCGTCCCATGGCACACAGAGATAAGAAAATTGCCCAGGAACTTAAAGGTAGTGTGTGGCTGATCCATGATTAGGCCCAGGTGGACTGCTTCTAAGATATTGTCCTTTTAAAAACTACTCTAAACTGCCAAGAAGAATATTAGTATAATAACAATTACCATTTGGAAAACATATTTAAACATCCTTTCATCTCAACAACAAAATATGAAATAGTGAGCTATAAATTGAATGGACAAGATGTAGTCATCAATAAATCTATAAAATCAGATTACTGAGAACTTAAAAGAAGATTTGATTAAATGGGTGAACAAACTAGATTCTTAAATGGGAAGAGAAAATATTGGGAAATTGTCTATTAACCTCAATTTTTTTAGATTTAATAACTCAAGTCAAGATCTAACCTGTCTTATCTTTGAAACAAATTATTTTATATTTATTTGGACATATAAGTAGGTGAAAAGTCTAAAACTCGATTAAATAATATCAATAACAGTAGTCTAGTGTTATCAGATAATAAAAATAACAATATATTGCTAGTATAGAAACATAAAACAATAAAATTAAATGGAAAGCATATTATCACAAAGGTAATGACATATCATTTAGCTTGTTTTTGCTAGGTTTTTACTTGTGATTAGCTTCAATGATAAAAAGTGGTTGATTATATAATTTAAAAAGCCAGTAATAGATGGTCTCAGGTACATTCTGGTTAAGGATTTGATTTTTACTTCTTTGTGGTTCTGGCTTTGCCCTCTTCCTAGTTTCAGACTGGTTTTCTTCATGGTTGCAAGATGGCTACCATTAGCAATTAGGGCTTCATGCTTTTTCCTTCATACCAAGGGAATAGACCAGATGAGTTTCCACAGCTATCAAGCAAATACACCTATTTTTGCTCTAACTGGGCCTTTTATGTACCAACATCATGGCCAGGAGAATGCCACACATTGAGTTAGTTTTCACTAGATTAGGGCTACGGTCAATCATACTTCTTACCTGACTTTTACACCATAGGAAAGGGTGGCTTCCCAAGGGGAAAATCACTGTGTGATCAGAATGGTAAGATGGAAAGAATGTTGAAGAGGCAAAGAGAACGAAAATAGGTTTACACATATACGTGCACACATGCATACATACACACACACATATATATATATGTGTATATATATATATGTGTATATATATATATACACATATATATATATGTGTATATATATATATATATACATAAACATACAAACATTTCTTTATTTAAGTGAAAGATAAAATAATAATAAAATTACAACTTTTGTGCAAGAGTAATATTTTATGAATATTTAACAAGTAAAATAATAATCAGTTTTATTTTAACTGTAAGTATTACTTGCTGAGGATATACAGAAGTTCCAAGTTGTAGTATCATAGCAAATATAGAAAGAGAGATCAAATGAACCGAGAGGATGGTGCTGAAACAGAGAAAGCCATATATGAGCTAATAACGGTGGGTTATTTATCAAGCTTTTGATGGCAAGCAAAAAACAAACTGTTCAAATTGACTTTACAATGAAGTGATTTATGATTTTATATAACTCAAAATCCAAAAGCATTAGTATTCTAATTTTACAGATAAGGAAATGGAATATTAGAGAGTTTAAATAACTTACTTGCAGTCCCACAGTTGTAAAATCAAGGAGACTTAAATCCAGGTATATATGCCTCCCTATCTATTGCTTTGAAGTGTTATGTGATTCAACTGTCACTTTGTTTTCCACTTGGAAGAACTCACTCAAATTTCTGTAATTAACACCATTTGAGAAAGAATATATCACAAATTGAATTTTTGTTAAAGAGGAGATAACAATAAGATGAAAATAATAAATATCATCTTACCATCGGACAATGAGATTCCTCTTGGGAAGGAAACTATCTTTGGAGAAATAATCCAAAATATTGCTCAGAGTGGGTTGGATTTATTTCTGAATATGTATTTGGAATTCCTGAGATCAAGTAGGGGACATAAATGTGATAAAAGAAGTTCTTAGAAAAAAAAATTATTATGGGAGGCTGAGAAAATGATGAAGGAAAAAGTTGAGAACATACATGTGGTACAGGACTAGATGACTGGGGGTCTGCATGATGTTGGGGGACTTGCATGGTGGCGGCTGGAGACTTTGAAGGCTGTTTGTACTATTGAGATGTAAACACCCTTTTCTGCCTCCTCTCACAACTTGAAATCTTTGGTAATATTGTCCATATTCAGAAATGGTTTAGATATATTTACCGACTTATAAAGTGAAAGACGGAAGTGAGTCATGTCTAAATTTTCAGCATGGTACAGAAGAGTTGAGAAGCAAGTCTGGAAGCAGGGATTGAAGGCCAAGATTTCCAAGGAGTTCCAGGGGGGACCTTCCAAAAATGCGTAGAAAACATTTTCAGGGTTGATTGTATTCAGGCATCCAAGGACCTTGGAATTAGGGATTCTTGCCAATTCTACCTAGTGTCCGAACATGAGAGAGGCTTTCTGCTATTCTACTGACTTATGCACATTTGCAAATGAAGACCAAAGGAAATCAACACAGAGGCTTTCCTGTAAACATTCTTCTCTTCCATCGGCTGTTCTTTACAAAAAAAAAATTGGGAGGGCCCATGACACCCTACTAAATTCTTGGGGATGCTACATACAAGACTAGTTCCCTATCTTCACGAGGTTGACATTCTACCAGAGAATATAACAGTAATCATTAAGCATCTAATTCACAATTGTTATTGTTTTAATTATAATTGTGATAAGTGCCAAAGGAGAAATGCCGCAGCTAAGAGACCATTAACTTCTTGGAGAGAGCCCCCACTGTTCTAGGGACAGCTTCTTGTGGAAACAATTTTGGCTGAGCCTTGACTACAAAGTAGGAGGTAAAAAAAGACAGACTTAGTGATTGGGGGATGGACAAACAGAGAAACATAAGAGGCAAGCTTCAAAGGTTGTAGAGGCCGGACTGCACTATCCTTGCAGGCTCTTTAGCAATTTTAGTCATCATTGGAAGAGCATTAGAAGCCATTAAGATGTTTAAGTTCATCAAAGGTGGGAGAAGAAGGGGTCCAGTGGCAGGCATGCCATGAACGTAGGTGTATTTTCAGAAGGGTCATTCAGGTTGACCACCTGCCTTCATCTCTTTGCCCTGGACCAGAAGCAACTGTTAAGTTGTCTTCATAGGCAACGGGCAGCAAATTGGATCATTTTAAATTTAGATCTAAAGAGAAAGGAGTTGAAATGAACACTGAGACTTGGCTGATGTTTTCCCATGCTTCAGAAGACTCTAAGAAAGAGAAAGGATGAGCTAGCTTCATCACAGGAGAATATGTGTTGAGCTTCCAGGAAGGGAAGCACAGTTGAGGGCTGCTTAAAAATCCCACCAGCACTCACAGGTAACAAACCTTGAAGCTCTCCTCATGCTGAAGGACTGCCATTGACAAAACAATACAGACATGTGGGCGGTTGTTATCCTCACCCATCACCATCCTCTGCACGCCCCCACCCTCCAAAACCATCCTGGTGCTGACTTAACAGATTTGCTTTAAGGCACGTTTTTTTCTCACTGACGATTGTAGCTGAGTTGGGGAAAGTTACACACAGGCAATTGGGAGGCTTAATGATTCAGAAAAGTCTAGTGTGGGCTGAATTGTCTTAGTCAGTTCAGGCTGCTATAATAGAATACCATAGACTGGGTGGCTTAAACAACAAACATTTATTTCTCACAGTTCTGGATGCTGGAAAGTCCTAGATCAAGGCTCTGGCAGATCAACAATTGTCTGTTGAGGGCTCTCTTCTTGCTTTCAAATGACTGTCTTCTTCTCCCTGTGTCCTCACATGGGGGAAAGAGAAAGAGAGAGAGAGAAGGCGAGGGAGAGAGGGAGAGAGATTGAGAGAGGTCTCTCCTGTGTCTTCTTATAAGGACATTAATCTCATTCATTATGGCTTCACCATCAAGATCTAATTTCCTCTCAGAGAGCAACTTTGAATACCACCACATTGAAGATTTAAGTTTCATAGAATTTTGGAAGTGGGGGCGGGGTTGGTGTTACAAAAACATTCTGTCTATAGCAGATTGGATCTGGGGAAACATTATCCAGTTTGCCTGGGTAAAATATTTACTTTCTTTCCACCCACCTTTTTCTTTAGTTCATTTTTTTTCTTTTTCCCAGGCCTTGCTTTAGAGGAAAGGTCATATATTTCTTAAATATAGTTAAATTCTTTATAATAAATGTAAGATGAGGGGCCCAGGAGAATACCTCAGGATTACATAAACATCTATCCTTCACATTCTAAGAATCCAGGAGTTTCTGTCATGTTGCATGAATAGGTAGGTGTCTTAACACTATCAGAGAATAGGCTTACACTATATTCACTCTCCCCAACATGTGGGAGAGAGCACATTTGGACATTCTGACTTCAGGGTCTTTGACATCCATATTCATTTCTGCCACTTAAAACAAACTTTAAATATTTTGTTTCTCTTTCCCTTCCTTCCTTCCTTCCTTCCTTCCTTCTTTCTTTCTTTTCCTTCTCACTCTTTCTCTCTGTCTCAAGTTTACATTTTTCCCTCCAATATTTAATGACAATCCAAGCCATACTACAGAAAAGCTTCAGAAAGTCCATATCTCTCCAGAAATATTCTAAATAAGTCTAGGACAGTGGAGAGGACAGAATTCCAGGACCTTTGGCAAGATGTGGAATTCAAATTGATAGTAGAGAAAGACATGAGGTGGAGAGAAAGACAAAAGGTGAAAAAGTTCAGAGGGCACAGGAGATATTGAATCATTCCATTTTAACCGGTGCTTTCTTACATTTGAACCAAGACGCCACTGACAGCAGCTGGGGAGAGTGATATACTTGTCCAAAACACAACTCCTCCATTCACCCCAAATGCACCAAATTAGAATTTTTATGAAAGTTATTACCAGGAGTTTCTTTTTCATAAACTCCCGAGGTAATGCTCACGTGCACATATGTGTGGGGACGAATGACTTATAGTACTTCTCCAAGTAAGCTGATTACAATAATTACCTGTACTGCTCATTAAATGTACACAGATTCCTTGACTCAAGATTCAAATTCATGAGTCAGTAATTGTGTCTTAGAGTCTGGATATTTATCAAGTTCCACTGAGCCCCTGGATGATTCGTAAGATAATGGAAGTTTGGAAAACAATAGTAGAGGTTGGGACAGTGGTAGGAGGGGAGAAATGTGGTGATGAGGCTGAGTGGCATATTCCTTATCCTAGTGGAAATTGGGAGCTAACTGTGGTTTGTGAGCAGGTTTGTGATCAAAGACCGTTTTTAAGAATCCAGCTTGGTAAACTTTACTGGAAAAGGTTTAACCTATTGGGTTAACTTTACATTGAATAACAGACATGGATCGCATTCAGCTATAGGAAGCTTTTGCATTTCAGTAATCCCTTACGTGTGTGTAGCACAGTCTAAGGCATCTTCACATGCCCTGCCCCACTGATCCTCAGACAGCACTATGAGTTTAACAAGACAGATTGAAGCTCAGAAGGATGAAATGAATTTCCTAAAGACACCATCTGATAAGTGTCACAAAATGGTTTTATAATTTGACTCTTCTGTCCTTGGGTCTGTACTAAGATTCCTAATATTTTAACTTCAAGAAGAAGAACGTATCAGCTCCTGTGCCAGAAAAGTACAAGGGTTCTTCATGGTCTCTACAGAAGTTTGCATTTTATCATCAGGACTTGGTCTCCATGTTGTCCCTTTGAACAGATGGCTGCTTTTCATCTTTCAGTTTTCTGATTAAGTACCCTTCCTCATTCACCCACCTGAACTTTCACCACTGCTTCTGTGAAGTTCCTTTGTGGAACTTAAATCTGTGTTTATTTACATCTCAGATTGTTGCCTTCTCCCCATCTTGGATTGTTGTGTCTATACTGTGACTTTCCTTCATAGAACTAAAATTCTGTATATGTTTTCTTGTTTGTTTGTTTTTTTTATGGTCCACTTCCTACCAAATTGCAAATTTCATGTTGTATTCCCCAGTCTATACTCCGGAATTAGCAAATACTAGGTGCTCAATTAAAACTTGTCAAACAAGTGAATGAGAAATCACTGACCTCTCTCAGCTTCAAATTGCTTAAAATTTAAAATGGATTTATTATCTTCTGCCTTAAAGCATTGATGTGAGTGTTACATGAGATGATGCATGGATATAAAGTACCTGGCACATTTCCTAGGACGTATGGATGCTCTCTCTATATGTGATGAATCCCCGAATATGTGGGTGTTAGAGTGAGAGTTTCAGGCTTCACATACATACCCAAGCTCAGCTCCAGGGACCTTTGTGTTGGCTGTTTCACATGAGCGGTAGAAGTGAAGAAGGTGGTAGAGGTACCAAGTTCTTAGTTGCAGCAAGTAATAATTTAGCCGGTAGCTGATGCTGGCTGTTTTGGATGGCAGTCCTCCAGCTGGTGAATAGAAAATACATGATTTCTGATGTTTAAAAATACCCCGAGATGGGTTAATTGGCGGCTGCTGACAGGTGGAGGGGCGTGTATGCTACGTTACACCCTGACCCTGCACTCAAAACAAAATAACACACCAATTGATTTTCTTTTCCCTCACTAACAGTTTTGTAGATGTTATGATTATATTAATGAGCATTTTTATAACACTTTAGAATTTAGAAAACACTATCACATAGATTCTCTCATTTAAGCCTCACAATCCTTCAGAGGTTGGAGTGAGACTCATGTGAGCAAATAAACGGTTGCATGTTGATTTAAAACTCTCTGTAATAAAGTAGGATGACCACAATTTCTCCGGTAGTATTCAAATTTTATACATAGGGAAATCGTTTTTGGAAAACTAAGGTCACCTTCTCAAGGGGACACAGCTAGTATGAGTTAAAACTGGTTCCTAATAAAAGGTGTGGGATTCGCAGGCCAGGAACCACCATGCTCCCTGTACACGGCAAGATGTTGGAACATGCCTTTCCTGCCTAAGTTTCCACTGAGGAGCTGTATTAGTTTGCTCCAGCTTTCATAACAGAATACGATAGAATGGGTAGCTTAAGCAAAGGAAGTTTGTTTTCTCACAGGTTTAGAGGCTGTAATTCCAGGGTCAAGGTGTGGGCAGTTTGGGTTCCTCTGAGACCTCTCTCCTTGGCTTGTGCCCCTGGTGTCCTTTTGTGTGTTCAGTTTTCTCTTCTTATAAAATCACTAGTCAGATTGGATTAAGGTCCTCCCTCAGGTCCTCGGTTTAACATAATTGCCTCTTTAAAGGTCCTATGTCCAAATATAGTCACATTCTGAGAAACCGAGGGTTAGAATTTCAACATATGAATTTTGAGGGACTACGATTCAGACCAAAACAGGGGTCAATAATCAAGTGAGTGTGCAACAAATCATCATTATAATCATTTGTAGAACTTATAACGTAAAAGTAAGGGGACCCTTTTGACGATTCTTAACCCCACAAACAGAAGAAGAATGTGATAAAGAGAAGTAGGGAGAGAGGAATCTGTAAAAAGATGTCTTTACAGAGAGTCCTCAAAGTGCCGTGAGTCCCGGTCTCTTCCCAACCCCACCTCTGGGGAAGAGACACTGGTGGGGGGCTGAGGGGCCAGAGCTGTTGGCCATCTCTTTCACTCCAAGCCTAGAGAGAGAGTAGGTTTCCTTGAGGTTACCCAGAGAGCTTGACATGTGTATCCATGTGGTTGACAGGCACTATGAACTAAAGTCTCCTGCCCAAGATAACTAGAGGGAGAGCCTGGGGTACCAACAACTTCAACAGCAAAACAATGAGACAGCAACTACAGCTACAGAGCTCATCAAAAGAGATGCTAAGGGCAAGGAAACACAAATGTTTATCATGGACTAGATTTAGAAAGCTGAGCTGGATATGCCTTGGATCCTGTTTAGTAGGGCTACCTAGTAGGGCAGAAAAACCCTGCCTCAAGCTGGAGGTGAGTGCCTGGAGGCTGAGAGGGAATTCTAAGCATCATCTATAGAGAAGGGGTCTTCTGACAAATAGGAGGAAAAATGCTGGATAGAGAAGCAGAGACAATGCCACTAACCTAGACATATTCTGCTTTCCTAATGTAGGCTTACAGGTAGAACAGGTCCAAACTGGGGGAAAGAAGAGACCTGTTAAATCAAGTTCATGGTTTTGATTAAGATCTTGGATGCAGCCATTATGGAAATGATAATCAAACATCATTATGGAAATGATAATCAAAATCACAAAGAGATATACTTCACATACACTGGAATCTATAATCTAAAAACAGAACATAATGTATTAGTGAAGATGTGGTGAAATTGGAAACCTCATGCATTGCTACTAGGAATGTAAAATGATTTAGCCACTGTGAAAAACAGTTTGGTGTTTCCTCAAAAAGTTAAACGTAGAATTATCATGTGACCTAGCAATTCCATTCCTAGATATAGAACTAAAACAGCTGGAAACAAGTGTTCCAAAAAAAATTGTACAATATTTTCATAAGAAGGCTATCCACAATAGCCAAAAGATGGAAATAACCAACTGTCTATCAATTAATAAGTGGGTAAACAAAATGTGATATATTCGTACTATGGAATATTATTAAGCTATAAAAAAGAATGAGGTACCAATATATGTACAACACAAAAGAACCTTGAAAACAATATGCTAAGTGAAACAAGCCAGATACAAAAGGCCGTATATTACTCTAATTCTATAAAACATCCAGAATCGGCACATTCCTGGAGACAGAAAGCCTATTAATCATTGCCAGGGACTGCTGGGGGTAGAGAGTAGGGAAAGGCTGCTTAACGGGGGTCAGGTTTCCTCCTCAGGTGATGAAAATATTCTAGAATTACTAACGATGATTGCTCAACTTTGTAATTGTTCTAAATGCCCCTGAATTGTACAATTTAAAATGGTAACATAAGATGATGTCCAAGATCTCAGGAAAGGCACATTAAAGTTTGAGACAAACTTGACCAAATTGCATAATCGGTATTAAATTGTGCAGCACAGTGTCTAGCATATTTCAAAAAGCTCAGCAGAAGTTTGTTCATTTATCTAACAGATATTTATTGATCACCTACTAGGAGCCAAGAACCATTCTACGCATTGAAAATACTTCAGTAAATAAAACTGTCAAGGACTCCAAACTCGCGGAGTTTAGAGGAGGAGACAGATAATTATCAGATAGGCAAATAAATATATAGTTTAATAGAAAATATTATGTTATTATTAATAAAGCCATTTAGAGTCACAGCTGGTCTAGTTGAATCCAATTAAATAAATATGTATTAAGTATAATGTATGTGATTGAAGGAGGCCACATCTCCTTCCTGTTAGAACAGAGCTCTTTTCCAAGCACCATGCTGATTTCTTACTCAAATTGAAAAGTAAATAGTCCATTAGGGCCAGAAACAACAGGAAATCACCACGTCACTTTATAAGCAACATTACTATAAGGACACATCTGGGGTACCTACTAAGGAACAACAGGCTTACATTCCAGCTGTCAGTGTACACAACCACAACTATTGATTAAACATAGTCTTTTTCTTTACATGGGGATTACAGAGTCCTCCTAGCAGGAGGGAGATTGGCAGAATTAGTGAGTATGGTCCATTTTCTCAGAGTTAATGACTGGCAGGGAGAATTCATGGCCCAAGAGTCTTCCTCACACCACTAACCTCATCTGACCACCAGTCCTTTTTGATGGGGTCCAGGATCGTTGTAGAAATTAGAAGCTAACTGTTGAGAACCTGTGCGCCTGTCCATACATAAACACACACACAAACAGGCACACACTGTGAATGTGCAAAAGCAAACACATGCTTTAGAGGGTTTGGAGAGAATGCACAATGTAATAAAGAGAACAAAGAAGGTTCTTAGAGATCTCTCTGTGCTTCACCCATTTTCTGATTTCACAGAATAGGAATTTCTGATGCCTTCTTTTTTGATCCTACGGCACAAGACACGGTCTTTTTTACACATTTTTCTGACCCTGTAACATGTGAAATATTTTATGCTCCATCCTTTTTCAACCAAGGTTCTGAAAGAGAATTAAGCCCTAATGCCCCTTAAAAAAAATCTCTATTATATAATAAAATAACTTCTCTCACATGCATCTAGAATACTCCACTTCTGTACCTTCCTTGGATGAATTTGGTCAATCGGTACTGAAATTATTCATGATCTGTACTTTAGATGAAGACCCCAGGTTAAGAAAGACCTCATGGCAGGAAGTCCCAATGAGATCATTTATGGTCCTCAGTTGTCAGTCTCTGCTTGTGGTCCTGAGTACACATCTTACTCATCGCAATAGATTTGCACTCTGTGGAGAGCAAATCTAGACTGAAGTAGGCCCACAACTGCCTTGCCACCCTGAACTGTAACTGGATGGTGAAACTTACTTTTCGCACACCAAGGCGGCATCATATGGTTGAGCTAATTCTCCCAGAGCTTGTTTTCTCTAGTTCAGGTTCTTGGAGCCTCATGGACCGAGATCACCAGTTCCATATATTTAAGAAATTTTCCAGTCTCCTTTATGAAATCTTTGAAGTAAGGCCGATGAGTCTGTATGTTATAAGCACCCAAATGATTTTCAGTCTAGCAGCTTGAGTCCCAGGGATTTTAATTGACTTCCCTTTCCTCCTGCATCCCACTAGGCTAAACTTTCCTCCTGGGATTTCTGCTTCATGTGGTTATAATGAAGGTGAACACGTGAGGGATCTGTAGTTAGGATGGGGAACACAAATCCCCGTGTTTTATCTACTACAGCCAGGCTAACTTGGCTGACTCAGCCTCTGCCCGTCTATACTCAAGCCAACTGGGTAAAACCACTGCGATCATCTCAAAGGTTTCCTCATGCCTCTTTGCTGTCATTCCCACTACCTCTAGCGACCAGAAACAACTGATTGTATCTTTTTTCTGTTTTCCTGGAAGTCATGAAAATGGAATCATGTCATATGTAGACTATCGTATCTAACACTTTTCACTTAGCATCATGTGTTTGTGTTCCATCCATGTTATTGCAATGGATCAGTAGGGTCTTCATTTCTGTTCTCAAATACTCCTGTGGTATGTGTCTATCGAATTTGTTTACCATTTATCGGTTGATGGAAATTCGGGTTGTTTTCAGATGTTTAGCTCTTCCAAACGAAGCTGCTAGAAACGAGTTCTTATGTAAACATGTGTTTTCATTTTTCTTGGGTAAATATCAAGTAATAGGTCATAGAGTATGTGTATGTTTAACTTAAATTTCTTTTTCCAAAGTGACTGTACCATTTCACTTTCTCATCACCAGTTCCAGTCACTCTGAATCACTGCTAACATTGTATTATCTGTTATATTCCCCCACTCTAGTAGATGTGTGGTGCTATCTTATTTAGGTTTTCATTTGTATTTCCCTGATGGCTAACGATGTTGAACAGATTTCTGTGTTTTTATTAAGGACAGGAAATTGTTTTATTCATCTGTGTACCTAGAACAGCGTCTGTGCATAGTAAGTGCTCCATAAAATATTTGTCGAATGAATGAATGAATGGCCTGTAATTCCCTGGCTTCAAGGAATTTATAGCCTCATTGAGGAAGTAAAACATGAGGTGTTACTATATTAAATTAAGACTTTGGAGACAGATCTGGGTTCAAATATAGTCTCTCTGCAAATTACAATTTATAGGACCTGACAAAGTACCTTACTTAAACTTCTCAACTTCATTTTGTTTTGTTTTGTTTTTTATATCTGTACACTGGAAAAAAATAACTGTTCTGATTGGTTATCATGGAATTTTGAGAAAATAAATATAAATCATATTATACTACATTGATAGTACATGATTAATGAAATACTAGCTACTATTTTGTTAATACTATTTTGTTAATAGTATTAATTGCAAACAACCAAATGGTAAATTGTTACACCAAAATAAAAGTGCAATAGGACTTAAAGAAGAGAGAGCTTTGTGTGTGCTCAAGTACTAAGAAATATTTTTAGAGGATGCAAAATTTGTGGTGAGTTAAGTAGTAAAGGAAGAAGTAACACTGATTCAGAACTTGGTAAGTGCCAAGTACTGAATTACTTAACTCATGACGTTTCCTACTTTCCTGGTAGGTTCCCATTATTGCCATTTTGAGGATGAAGAAACTGAGGCTCAGAAAGTTTGAGCAGCTTGCCTACTGTTTCTTGGATAATATGTGGCTAGGCCAGTTCACAGAGATTTTTAAGCTATGTTATGTGATCTCTTGGGTTTCATGAGAGGAAGAGGGTCTGGATCTGAGTCTCCACCTTTTTCTGAAGATAGTAGATCTGTTTTAATGTGTTTTATGTTTTGGACTTCCAAATGAGTTTTCACAGATAAATGGCTTCTGATATTTTATAAAATGTGAAAAACCTTGAACTACATTACTCTGTTTTGCTACATGGAAACAGAAGGATAATACTTAATATATCTAAAATACTTTCCCTTTCCTTTACAAACAATGAGATTTCTAATCAACAGATTCATCTCTTTTCTTGGTGCTATTCCTATTTGCTGTGTGTAATGAGTTTTTTATGTTTACTGCTGTTCTTTGAATGCAGTTGAATTTTTCCTCAAGCATCCTATTCAGACCTGGAGGGAGGCCCCAGTTCTCCTGTGGCAGGATGGACTATGCACTCCTACGCCCCCTCCCTGCCCCTCGCCATCCTTTTAGTGATTTTACAGAAGGTAAAATGGGTCTTGCCAAGCATCTGGCTTGCTTTCCCTGGGCTTTGCATTTTCCTATCAGTGAGAGGCAGCAGGAGAAAAAACCTTCCTCCCCCATCAAACTGACTCCTTCAGCATTCAGCCATAATAGCCACCCCCTCCCCATCTTCAGTAGCACTTTTCTCAGAATGTTTAGGGCTATTATAATAGACTGCCACCAGAGAGTCTGGATGGGGAACTCATTAGCTTTGTGAGCCCGCATATGTCCAAAGACAGTTTATGTGTAATCCCAACAATTTTCTTTTGTTTGTTCTTTTTGTTGCACTCTCTTTAACTGGGGTTGATTACACTGAAATCATTAACTCACACAGAACTGGAAATAACCCTCTAGGGAATCATCTAGCCCAGACCCCAGGGAAGAGAAACATTATAGTTCTTCTCCATCTCCAATGGCTCTATTTCTAATTAATGATAGCCTTGATGCTGTTTTTTAGAGGTTCTTCTTACTTCACTTACGACATCAGCTCCTTAAAAAAAGAGCTACTTAAAACCTTCCTCATGAGTTGAAATTCCTATTATTCCTTTGTAGCTTCCTACTGAATTTTGGACTAGCCCCTACTCTGTGAATTATCATCAGAAAGTCTAAAGGCGTCACCCTTTTTTTTAATTCATCTCAACTCCTTTTAAAATATTTCTTTACACATGCAGTAGTTCCATGTACAGAATATCACATTAAATATTTTCTTATTCAATATCAGTTCTCCGCCCCGCCCCCTAGAATTTGATCATTTAAACTGTAATTTGAAATTTCCTAGTGCAAAAGCCATAGCAATTGCCTGGCACATAGTAGGTTCTCAATAATGGGAAACATCCCTTCTCTTTCCATTGGAGCTCTAAGATGTTATTATTTTGCTATTTGAATTGAATTATTATGGGGAAGCACTGTAGACATTTAAATGACCCAAATACAGTGAGATAAACCATGTCAGGGTGACTTAGACATAAAACGATAAGACTTAGATCCAGGAAGGAAAAATGAATTGAATGCTGACTCACAGTCACAGCCTGGTGCTAATGCTATCACTTCTATGACTGTTACTTACTGTATCTACTGCTGTTTCTGTGACGACTGTCACTGACAATGACTAAATGAGTACGATGAGGCACTGCCAGCTCTTAATGTACATAATTTCATTTGTTTCTCCAACAATCTCCATTACCTCCACTTTAAAACTGAAGAAATTAAGCTTGGTAAGGTTAAATAAATTGACCAGGATAACAAGGAAGAAGGTAACAAAGCCAGAATTTGAACCAAGTTAATTGAACTCCAGGCCCCATGAATGCAGCCGGTCTGCCTCATCCCACCTGACCGGCCAGCGCTCTCCCTTTCCCCCTCCCCACCCTCCCTCTCTTGCCCTAAATACCACTGAGAGTCCATTGTGCTGGGCTTCAAATTTGAATGGGTTGTGGGAGTTAAAAAAAAAAGACGGTAATATAAAAATACTAATGGTTTTCATTGATTAGAAGTAGAAGGGTTAAGTGGTCGTGTAAGATATGTAAGGCAGAAGAAGAAGAAAAGAAGAAAGGAGGAGGAGGAGGGAGGAGGAGGCAGGAGGAGGAGGAGAGGAAGAAGAAAAGAAGAAGAAGAAGAAGAAGAAGAAGAAGAAGAAGAAGAAGAAGAAGAAGAAGAGGAGGAGAAGGAGGAGGAAGAAGAAGATATTTGAAGCAAGAACCTGGGAATCTGAATGCTAGGTCTTATGGTCACTTCTCATTTTGTAGGCACTACAACAAGGTATAGGGATGGACCGGTGAGCAAAGCTCTATCTCTCTCTTCAAGAATCTTATAGTTGATATTTCAGAAATACCTGCTATGACTGGGTGTGTGGTACTTTGAGAGCCCAGAGGGGCCCCCCTAAATTGTCAAGATCATAGAAAACTTTCCAGGAAATTCAATCTGGGCAGATTACCTGAAGAATGAGTATGAAGCAGGCAGGCTAAAGAGGATACTGCATGTTAAGACACCAATCCGGGGGGGGCGGGGGAAAAACACTGCGGGAAATGTCCCTGAGCATCTCTCCGTGTTCAGAGTAAATGTGGTCATCTGTAAAATGAGGTCCAGAAGGGAAATGTCCAGTGTCCCAAAAGCAAAGCATATAGTACCCTGTAGTTAATTGTAGTTGCTCTGTAAATATCACTGCCCCCTTCTTGTGATAATGGCTAATAAACTGGCTCTTGAGGGATGTGTATTTTTGTTACAACAGTAAGATCAAGGGAAGTTTACTCTAGTTAGCTATTGCTACATAATAAACCACCCCAAACATTATAGTGTAAAAAATCGACCATTTTATTATGCTTATGGATTCCATAGGTCAAAGAATTCAGCTAGATACTCATACAGATTGATAAATTAAGTTGATTGTAGGTTAAAATATAGTGTCAACATGGAGACAGGCAACGATATTTGGGTTTCAGTCTCAACCCGACTGTTTATCAGCTACGTCACATCAACTGTAAGCCTGTTTTGCCATCTGTAAAATGGGACTCAGAAGAGCAATCATCTTTACGTGGTCATTTTAAAGGTTAAACAAGCAGTGAACTAATTGTGTGAATCTCTTAGCATAGTGCTTGACAAGTAGTAAAAGTCTAATAAGTGTTAGCTATTATTATTTTTACAAAATTCAGCCAGAATATAGTGGAAATAGCACGTCTTTGCTCTGTGAGGTTTGGGCTCTTGTCTGGGAAGCTTTGACTGGTTGTGGGCTATTACCACCTAGAGGCTTTTTTCCTGGTATGCATGAGACCTGGGCAGGGATGTCTCCAAGTCTCAGTTTAACTGGAAGTGCAGACCAGATGATGTGTATGTGGACCTCACCATGTGGCTTTGGCGATTCAGAATATGACAGCAGAATTCCAAGAGAGAGCATTCCAAAAGGGAGTATGCAAGGAGCATATGAGATGGAAAATATGTGTAGCACTTTTTGAAATCAAAATCTGTTACAAGACCTTCCCAGAAAGAAAGTTTTTTTGTTTGTTTGTTTTTTGTTTTTTGTCTTTGTAAACAGAGGCACAGAGTCTGATTAGACTTGCATCTCTTAGTCTAGTGGATTTATATAAGCTTAGGACCTGGTCACCATACTAAATGGGATTTCCTTGAGAGCATCATTTGTGTTTTACTCACTATTGCACTTCCAATGTCTATTACAATGGCTAGTGCATAACCAGTGTCCTATTGACATCTGTTGAATAAACAAATAAATTCGTTCAAGCTCTTTTGAAAGAATGTCAGATAATAAAAACATGTATAAAAATACTATACTATCTTTCCAGGAATTCTTAAAAAAAAAAAATGTAGCCTGACTTGAGGTATGGTTTTTCTCCTCAAAAGGAGACATGAATGATGGCATTTAAAATATTGTGACATCAGGGAGGATAGAAAAAGAAAAAATATTTATGAACAAAAGAGTTTTCCAATACTCTTCTCCCTCAAGATCCTACCATTTCTCCTAAGAGGGCTTACTCTAGTACAGAAAAGAAATATGATTTCCAGCTAAACAATTAGATAAATCTATTGGTTTGTGGTGTTATTTTGTCTTGGGAGACTCACTCTATACTTAATAATATAGAGCCCACGACTAGGGACTGTGTTGGTCAGTGATTCATATGACCTTGATCCCAAGGTATGACTTTGTGTTCCTCATCACTTAGCACAGCTTACAGCCAGAAGAAACAGCCACACATGAGCAAATTGTCTTCTAAAGTGACAGCACAGGGAGTTTTACAAAAATAATATATGATGATCTTAAACACCTTCTCCCTATGTCTAAACACTCCCTTGAGTATAAGTCATATCTTCCTGGAAGATACATTTTCTCTCTCAGACAATCAGAATACACACACACACACACACACACACGGTGTATATATAGTAATTTGTAATTTGTGCCTTCAATGCATAGCAGCTGGGAGTATTTGGTGCCAATAACTTTTTTTATTTGCTAATATCATTTGGCTTTCTCCTCAAATGAAATTTAAAATGAAACAGTTTGGCAATCCACATTAGCACCATCTAGCAATACTCCCATGTTGGTTCCACTGCAGTTTGATAATTTACAGACTCATTGGACTGAAAGGGACTTGGCAAGCTTATCTAAGTCAATGATTCCTAAACCTGGCTAAGCATCAACATTTAATAGGAACCTTTAAAAAATACAGATGCCTAGGTTTAAAGCCCTACCGATCAGTATATTAGACCTGCACACGTGGAACTTAGAAATTTTAATTATTACAAAGCTTCCCGCTTCCCAAGTGATTCTGATGATAAGCTAGGATTTGAAATCACTGCTTTAATCCATGTCTTATCTTCAGCTGAAACCCTGAGAGTAGTTTTGTTTGCTTTTTTTGTATGTGTGTTCATTCATTCTTCCTTCTTCTCTTCCTTCCTTCCTTTCTTCTTTTATTTTCCTTCTCTCTCTCTCCCCCCGCCTCCCTCCCTTCCTATCTCTCTCTCTCATCCTCTCCCTCTCCCCTTCTCTTTCTTTCATGTGAGTAAATATGTGACAATAAAACTCTCCGATTCCCCACTGGTAAATTTCAGACCACTTACAAGTGGCCAAGATTTGTTGGGATCAGTTTTAGAGACAAGAAACTAGAAAAGGTTCTTCAAAGCACAGGTGCTTTCAGGAGATTACCATCAGCAACATTTCCTCTTCAGTAACCCCCTGACAGTGAGGTCACGGTCACTCTCCCTCCCTTCTAAACCCTAATCTAGTTTTAAGTTTGCTGATTCCATTGGACTTTGGTACTTCCCCTAAAGCAAGGATTTTATCAACCTTTGCTAATGTGCCTCTCAACATTATCACTCTTTCATCTCAGACATCATCGATTAAAAGAAAATGTATGAGATTATAATGTCTCCCTATTTAAAACTCTTCAGTGATTTCTCATTTAATGAAGGAAAACCAGACTTCTCACCATGTTCCTGTGCCCCTGCATGATCTTGCTCCTGCTGGCATTTTTGACTATATTACATCTCGTTTTCCTTCTTGTTCTCTAACTTCAAAAATTCCATTCTGTTTTGTGAACATAACTCTTCCTGCCTCTGGACTTTGATTTTTATAATTTTGCTCTGCCTTGATGTTTTAATATATTTCTAATGTGTGTGCGTGTATGTATATATATATACATATATAGCTCTAATATATATATTTCCAACAATATATCTAATATATCTCAGCCCAATCTTAAGCCCAAATCTAGCTTAACTATCACATCCTCAGAGAGGGACCTCCCTGACCAGTCCATATTATATCTTCGCATCTTGTCATTCTCCAGTTTATCGACTAATATATTTCTTTTGCAGCAACAATCAGAAGCTGTTATGCTTTATTAATGTATCTATTGTCTGTGGTCTTTACCCTATTACAGTATATGCTTCCTGAAGGCAGAGACTTTATCCCTCTTCTCCATTGCAGAATCGATCTTTGGTTCTCAGCAGAAGGCCTGATTCAAAGTAGATATTCAATACATATTTGTTGAAAGAGTCACCTAGTGTCCTGGGTTTCCCCAGGCTCTGCTGACATCAGAAGTAGCTTCTTTTCCAATTTTCAGTGTCTTAAGAAACTTGACTTTCTCGGTACATCTTGTTAACTTAAGAGTTACAAGTATGTCATCATATGTCATCATATGTCATCATAGCGGCACATAACTTAATGTAATCATCTTACTAACTTGTTTGAACTCTTCTTTCTACAGTATAAGGCCACATTCTTTTTCTGCTGATGTTAGAAAAAAAATTCACACAGCGTGTTATGAATAACTTACTATTAGTCAATACCACTCTTAGTGACCATAGCAATTGGATGAACCACCTAATGAAGACGTACTGTCATTTTTTTATTTGTATACAGCAAACATATATTTTTATGAACTACCAAGTCTGGCAGCATTTAGAAAGTTTTTAACCTTTTCATAGTGAAGTTTATATGATTATAAACTTGAAGCACGACATTGTGGAAAAAGAACTGAGTGAAATCATGCCTTGGAGCAATTGTTTCACTCTGTGTGATACTGAAATGTCATGTCCTATATCTGAGCCTAAATTTCCTCCTCAATAAAATGGAGATAAAACCTAAACCATGGGGTTATTGTGACATTCAACATTCAAATAAAATTCTGGGTGAGGATATATTTTAGAAGTATCAAAACTTTATTCAAACTCAAGAAAACATTATATAAATGGTAACTACTAGTCATTCATGTAAAAGGACTTACTGGACACCTAGTATGTGTAATCTTTGTGCTGAGTACAAGAGACGCAATGAACAAAGTAGGCATGACACATGTCCTATTAAGCTTCTCATTCTCTAAGGCAATGAGAAGTAGTTGACATCTGAGAAAGGGAACAGCAGGGTACATTGAATATTGTCTAATATGTGAGAATCATTTCCAAATCCAGATTAATGCAATTTATTTAAGACTGGAAAACATGAATTTCTTTGGAAAAAATGTATATATCAACTCCCAGTTCCATCTGCATACTAACCTAGGAATTTTCCCCTTATTAATTTTCACCTTCTTTTCTCCCTTAACAGCATCTATTTTCTGAAGAAGCTCATATCACTTCCTTCTCCATGTATTTACTATTGCCATTGTCTTGGATGAAATTGTAATATTCTTCTAATGCACATCTGTGTTTTTAGTATTTCCCTTTCCAATCTAAGTGATGTCTTCTTATAGGTGCCACTTGGTCAATGTATAAAGTCATAAAAGCAATTGGAAATTTGACTACATGGTACTTGACAAAAAACAAAAATGCCTATACAAAATCAGAAGACAAATAATAAATGGATAAATTATTCACAATGCGTAATAAAGAGAAATGGCTGAACTTATTAATATGCAAGGAACTCTTGAAAATCAATAAGAAAAAAATAAATGGCCTAATAGAAAAATGGGCACAGAAGATGAACAGGCAATCCACAGAAAGGATCATATGAATGGCCAATAAACATGAAAAAGAGCACAATATCACACATAATTAACGAAAAGCAAATTGAAATTTTAATGAAATGCCATTTGTCACCTATCAGAATGGTATAGATCAGAGCTTGAGAATACTACACATCGATGATAGTAGAGAACACCAAATCTCGCATTAACTGATGAGATTGTAAATTTTTAAAAAATATGTGTAAAAATAGAGTTCAGTTTCATTTTATCAAAACTTTAAAAATGCATACACTTTCGCAAAGTAATTTTATTTGTTAGATTATATCTTACAAATATATTCGCATTTGCTTATTCATGAAAGTATGTTGCAGCATGGTGTGTGAATGTTTTTTTAACTGTAAACACCACACATGGCCAGCAACAGAATTCTGGTTAACTAAATTTTCTACAATAATATGCATTGTCTCTTTGAGAGAGTGCCCAGCAAATAGCACACCTTTCTCCTTCCTGAGTCCAGAATCAATTGAGAAATTAGACAAACAATAGCATATGTAGAGACCAAAATATCTCCTTTAAAAAACCAGTAAAGGCTATGTTAGAGAATGTGGCTTATATCTATCTACAGGCAGATTGGCTTTTTAAAATACCCACTGTACCCCTGGACCATTACTGCTCCTGTAGAGACACTTCCCAGTGCATGCTCCCTGGGCCAGTGCATGCTCCCTGCCCAGTGCTCTCTAAGTGAAGAAAGAAAGCTGACACAAGTATGTGCCATTCATTCTTCTCAAGTAGACCAATCAGATAAGTGATCTCATTTTTGTGAAAACAAAAACAAAAACAAAACAAACAAACAAAATAAAACATCTAATCCCACAAAGCATACCTGAGTAACTCAAATTCTTCTGGAAAGATGACCAACTACTACTAATTGGTTACTTTTATGGAAAGCAACTAGATCAGGTATTTGGGGCAACTATTATTATTCATTTTATATCCTCTGCATTCTTCAGATTTGTTTTTATTTGCATATATTATTTACAATCATCATAATAAAACTAATGCAAACCATTTGTTGGTGCCTGATTGTTGCTACTGATTAAAAAAAGCAAATTCATTTTCACTCAGGGCTCTAAACTTCCAAGCCAAACTTGTCTCCAGCTAACACCTAGATGTGAAGCCTAAATGCTACGACATATTTACATTACCCCACCAAGGTTATTTGATCAGTTGCCGAAACACTGCCCATCAGCTCAGCCTGTCAGAAAACTATCTGTCGAAGAAATCACACTTCTATGATACTGTTGGCTAAGAAGATTGATAGGCTATGTCTCAAGAATGACACAGCTGTATCTATTAGTAACTTTAAAAATGCCTTTTAGCCTGGCAATTTCAGTTTTAGGAATTAATCCTAAAGCAATCATCACAGATGTGAGTGAAGACTTAGTTTCTAAGATGTTCATTGGAACATTGTTTTTAATTCCAATGCCATTGTTCATGCTAAATGCCCTATATTAGGAAATTGGTTGACTAAGGTATGAGACACATCACTACAAAGACAAACTTGTAGTCATTATAATTATGGAGAAGAATGTACCATGACCTAAAAAGATGTTCACAACACATCCTTCAGTGGAAAACACATAGGTACAAACATTGTGTAAAATATACATTTATTTTTGTATGTAAAATCTAAATAAGAAACGGTGTAGAATACACACTAAACTATCAATGGCAGTCATCTATGTATGATAATGACCTAATTTTCATTTTCTTTTATTTTTCTTAAGCTATATTGTCTCAAATTTCTCTAATAAATAAATATTATTCTTTTACTAAACAGAATTAAGCATTTTTATATGTATACATATATAAATATATATATGTGGCAGGAGAGAAACATACCAATTTCAAGATCCAGCTAAGGAATTATCTATTAAGCAAAGTCTTTCCATGTCTCCCTGTTGTAATTATTTCTCACTCCCCTAAACTCGCACTCCACATGTATTGAGACCTTCTTGCTATGTGTATGACTCCTGCCTTAGACTGAAAACTTCCTGATGGCGAGGGCATGTCTTACCTAATAGAGATACACCCCAGGCTTCCAAGAGCAGGGCAAGAAACACGTGTGCACAATGACTGCTTGTTGACCTGAATGGAATTACCAGTATTGGGTTTATAGTAAAAAGATTATAAAATTATTGATGGCAAAACAATAGGTATAGGTCATGTTAGCTATTGAAATAACCCACTGGGCACGGGGGTGGGGGGAAGAAATATTGTTACTTTGAAGAGTTGTTCAGTTTCTGCTGAATGTGATTACATTTAAATGGACACTCAGATGGATTTTTGAGGATTGTGAAAAGGCATCCAGAAAGCTCTCCACACCTTGAGGCAGTGGCATGGCACAGAAAAATCAGATATTAATAAGGAAAGCTTCACTATGGAGAAAGTTCTGAGTGATCCATCAATCCAACCCTCAAACAAGTCTGGAGTTATTAGTAAAGAACCCAGCAATCTCGTACCTGCTCTCATTCTTGCTCTTCGGGGGAATAAAAGCTGTGAGATGAGCCTTGGCAGTTTTGTGCCTCTCTAGGACTTGTTAAATTTCTCTCTCTCTACTCTCCTACCTTCTGAAATCATAAGCGCTGATGCTTTATGTTCTGGCTTGTAAATGAAGCCTGTTATTATCATTGAGATAGTGTTTTTATGGCATAAATAATGAGCTCAAACAGGGAAAGCGGCGTTGGGTGGAATTACTGTCTGAGCTGAGATGGAAATAATCAATATGTCCTCACTTACAAATCTCATCTGCATGTCAACTCCATCCTGCTGGCTGTCTCCCTACAGATTCATTTCACAGGAGGCCCAATAAAACATGCGGGTGGCATTGATCTGTTTTATTCATAGCCAGAGATAGAAATGCATCATTTGAAATTAATAGGAGGGCTTGTGTTTATAACCTGATTCAGAATGAGTAGCCTGCCATGCAGACCACTAAGAAAGGACTCTACTACTTAGAGAGATGACCCCAGGGACCAGGGATTAGGGACCTTTGTTTGAAATCCTCTGTGATATCACGCTTATTATCATTTTTCATGCTTTAGGATTTTACAACCTGAATTCTACATTTACTTATTAGAACATTTTCTTAAATCAACCCAAGATGCTTTGATCCATTTCCAGATACTTTCTCCAATTCTGCCAGGCCTTTTTTTCTTTAATTTTGTAGAAAATGAACACTAAGACATAATCTCATGGAAATGGAAAGGAAATTTAGTAATCTTCTATTTCAATCTTGCTCCTAATTGTTATATATGTCCAACATTACAATGGTCAGCCACTCTGATCTAATATTTCCAGGTGAAAGAAATTCACTATTTTAAACACAGCCCTACTTGAAAAAAAAATAGTTTAGAAAGCTTTGGTTTTTTTTTTAGAAAGTTATAATAAAAATCATCCCCTTGGCATTTCTAGGGGAGATACTTCTGTTTCTTGAAGTCACCCAGAATAACCCACAGCATTCCTTATATAACAGCATTTTAAGAATATACAGAATAAAGAAGCAGTCCTTAAAATAGCCTATAATGATAGACAATCTTGCTTACCTCTTTGGTTTATCATGTACTATTTTATATCCTTACTATCAGTTCTTAGAACGTAACACATTCCCTCTTGCCTAGATCCCCCTTACTGTTTGCTCAAATAGCACATACTCATCCTTCAGAATTCGGATCAAGTGTCCTCTCTTCAGGAGAGATTTTAATGGTTCCCCTAGGCTAGATCAAATCCCTTTGTCATGCCTTAATCCTATAAAATATATTCCTTTATAGCTTAAGTTTTATTTTATTGTTTTATTATTTTTAGATGTATTATTTTGAGATAAGTATAAATTCATATGCAGTTATTAGAAAGAGTACAGTGAGGTCCTGTGTACCCTTTATCAAATTTCCCACAAAGGTAACCTCTGGCAAAACCACAGTACAATATAACAACTAGAATATCGATATTGATACTTTCCACTGTTCTTATATATATTTCCCTAGTTTTACATATGTGCATGTATATGTTCAGTTCTATACCATTTTGCTACATCTTAGGTTCATGTATCCACCACCACAGTCAGGACCCAGAACGATAGATCACTAAGGAGTACCAGGTGTTGTCCTTTTATAGTCACATCCACCGCCGCCTTCTCACACGTGACCCTGCGTGATCCCAGACCCCTAGCAACTACTAATTTGTTTCCCGTTCCTATCATTTTGTCATTTCAAAATGCTATGTAAGTGGAATAATTAATTATGTAGCCTTTTGGGATTGGTTTTGTTAATTCCTTGGAAATCTAACCCAGTTTTTGCATATATAAATTGTTTATTCCTTTTCATTGCTGAGTGGTATTTCATGGTACAGACATAACACAGTCCGTTTAACGACTCACTCTCATGGAACAAAAACTAAAGATTTTTTTTTCTCAATTTTTGGCGATTACAAATAAGTCTAAGAACATTCATGTGTGAACCGATGTTTTCATATTTCTAAAAAAAAAGTGCACAAGAAGGCAATTGCTGAATTGTATTTCTATTGCATTTTATCATTATATATTCAAGCTATTTAATCTACTTACAGCTGTGTTAGTCACTTGGCTGTGGACTCTATAACAGCAAAGAACGAAATCTCTTCTTTTGTCTCTGGCACCTAGCACAATGCCTGGCATTTAATCATTATTCAGTGAATGCATATAAACACGGTATACAGATGTAGTTTTTAGCACTCTCCTACCTGATATAAGGGATTGATTTGGGGCACATTCTTTTCAGCCCCGCAAGCTCCACTAGATGTCTTGAGTCGCACCTTTCTTTTCTGGGGTCTCTGGGTGTCCTGAGATTTTGCAGCTAAGAATGAAGAAGGAGGACGCCTTGTCTGGATGGCTCCTATGGTGGTGTTCTTACTTATCTTCTCTCCATGGTCTCCTGCTGAAATAAAGTCTGTTGTGTCCTCTTGACTCTAGGGAGTTCACCCTGTAGAATTTAAAGAGGAATGGGAAATAATAAATGAAAAAGAAACACCAGAGACCCATTTTTGATAATAGTAACCTTTTATCTGCAAGTTGGCAGAAAATGACCTGAAAGATATGACAGTGAACTAAAGACAAGAAAAATATTTTAAAAACAAACCAACAAAAAAAACATGTCTCCTCATTTTTTTTTCCTGTGTTCCTGTCAACAACAACATCCCTAAAGTAGACTTTCGAGAGAAGTTCACTCACTGGGGAGAGCTGAGTTTCTTTCGTAATTTTGTGTTACCTTGGTTGGATAAATCCATATCGTAGAGCCTCAGCTTCACAATAAAATAAATGGTGATAATAATTCCTAAGAAGGTCAGGTGAAATAAGGCATGGCAAGGTAATTTGGGGATCATAAAGTACTGTGTAAATGTATATGCACATTTTGGCCCATTAGAGACTGAAATTATGCTCCTACAGCACTTCCATTTTAATTCAGTTCAACAGACAGACTCAAACTGGGCATCTATTGTGTTTTAGGCACTAAGGATGATTATGATTGGGGGTAGAGTGAGGTATAAAGTTAGAGGCCCTGTGCTATCTGTCATAATAGAAATAAATAATTGTAGTAGTAGAATGACAGATGGAAACAAAGTGCAACAGGAACCCAGAGGGGCACCTTATTCAACTTAAGAAGAATGAGGGAAGACTTTGGGCATAAGAAAAGGCTCTTTCAAGAAGGAGATATCTGAGTGGGTCTAGAGGAGAAGTAGGATATGGACCTTTAAAGATAGAGGAAAGAGATTAAAGAAAAGTGGCATCAGAGGAGCAAAGGCATGAAAAATGAAAAGGAATTCAGAATAATTAAATCTGACAGAAGATATGATGAGTAATTAGGTAATGTATGGAAGGATAGATTTGGGCCACATTACAAAGGGCCAGTAAATTTAGATGTAGAATTTTGGCCTTTAACCTGTTATCAAAAGAGCCATTAAAGAGTTTTGAGCAAGGACATTGTATGAAGAATTGTTCTGAGGAAGGTGACCATGGCAGCAGAAATCATTGGTGATAAAGAGGCCAGATTGGCCAAGGAGAGAAAAAAGAATACAAGTAAGCAAGATCGGAAGTCAGCACTATAAGCAGGGTAGAATTTTCAGGAGGAGAGCGTGAGACAAGTTAGGCAGAAACACCCCATGACGTGTCTAACAGGTAAAATTAGGTTACGAGCATAGACTCCACAGACAGATCTAACTCAGCTTAAATTCTCATTCTTCCACTTATCTGTGCAACCTTAAGAAGTAAGATATCCTCTCTATTCCTTAGTGTCTTTATCTGTAAAGTAAGATCAATGATACAGATGCCAAAACAGATTCCTATTTTTATAATTAAATAAGTACAGACATAGTCACTAGCATGTAATAGTTCCATAAATGTTAGCTTGCTTGCTTGCTCATTTATTTATTTATTTAATATTATGCAGGAACTTAAATTTGAGCTGTGTGCCAGGAAGGACATAGAAGGTATTATACTTTAGAAAGACTACCTTACCCAAACTTGGAGAGTAGATTTGAAGGAGATAAGACTGACAACAAAGAGACCAGTTAGGAAGCTATTTCAATAACCCAGAAAAGAGATACTGAAAACCTGGACTAAAGGAGGTATCTTATAGTAAACCTCATGAACGGCTCACAGTAGCAACCTCATTGCTTAGACATGCATCCAGCACAAAGTGGATTCTTAAAATAATTGGTGAAGGAAGGAAGGAAGGAAGGAAGGAAGGAAGGAAGGAAGGAAGGAAGGAAGGAAGGAAGGAAGGAAGGAAGGAAGGAAGGGGAAAAGGAAAGAGCAAATGTGCAAAACCTCCATAGAATAAACTTTTAAAATTGAAATATAATATGCACCCATAAATAGTTACAGATAATTATATAGCTTCATGAATTTTCACAAACTAAATAAACCGATACAACCATCTCCCAGATCAAAAAACAGAAAATTATCTTTATCTCTCAATCTCCCCTCTGTGTTCTCCATGTCACTACTACTCTACAAAGAAGCCATTGTCCTGACTTCTAACAGCATACATTAAATGTGCTTTAAAAAAAAAAAAAACTTTATATAAATGGAGGCATGTAAATATATACTCGTTTGTGTCTGGTCTATTTCTTTTGATTAATACTATGTTCATGAGATTGATTCTGTGTGAAACACTGGATCTTTCTTGTTGCTGTATAATATTCCTTGTGTTAATGTACTAGAATTATTTATTTCGATGATGCTCGAAATTGGATAGTTTCCAATTCGGGGGCTGTAATTGATAATGTTTAGAAGTGGTTATTTGTCGTATGGTGAATGTATGAATGTGTTTCTATTGCGTGTGTACCTAAGAGTTCAGTTGCTAGGCAACAGGTTATGCATACATTCAGCTTTGGTAGATATTGATGATGTCCTAAGTCTCTGGTCTTATTTATACTTTCACTGGCAGTGCATGAGTATTTTAATTGTTCCACATTCTCAAGAATACTTGATATATTTTTTGATTATTTTGTATGTTTATTTGTTTTTAATCATGCTGATATTTGTGATGCACTAAGGCGTTAATTAGTATGACCATGATTACTAGTAAATTTGATCATTTTGTTTTAATTTACTGGCCATACACATAACTTCTTTTGTACGGTACCAATTCAAGCCTTTTGCACAGTCGCCTATTGCCTGATCTGTCTCTTTTTTTTTTCTCTTATTTATTTGTAAATGTATTTATGGGGACACTGTAGGAAATCGTTTATTGGATATACACACAGCAGATGCCTTTACCAACACTGGTATTGAGCTCATGCTTTTTTAAATTGCTATCTTTTGATGAACAGAAGTATTTAATTTTACTATAGATCAATCTATGTTTTTATTTGGTAGTTGTTTTATCTTTCTCTTTAAAAAAAAATCTTTGCCTATTCCAAGTTTAAAAGATGTGCTCCTATGATTTCCTCAAAAATCTTTATTGTATCCTCTTCTCTTTTAGGTCAGTAACCTATGTGAAATTTAATTTTGTGTGAAATATGAGGTAGGAGATAAAGATTTTTTCCATGGCATCCAATTGATTCTCCACCGTTTTTTGCAAGACTATATTCCCCGAACACTGTAATGTCACCAATATGGTGAATTAGGTAATTGTATTCTTGAAATATATTCTCTTCCATTGGTCAATTTATCTAAAAATCACCAACCATTATTTTGCATGTTTGAGGAAAATGAGGAAACCGAGTCTTTGGGAAGGGGACCCAGTGGTTATTTGTTGGTTTCTCCAGAAAAGTATTCAGTTTGCAAAAAGCCCTAAAAATTGGCTTTGAACACAATTACAGACAGTTGAAGCTTTTGTTATTTTAACATTCTTGGAATGAGATCTATCTGTTTGAAAGCTCCATGGAAATGGCTGCAATTTCATTTGTAAAATGTGTGAAAAATATGTATCTTTGAATTTTTCTGAGAGCACATAGGTTAGGCTCATTTTTTTTTTATGAGTCATTAGGCACAGTGTGTTTGTTCTGATGCTTCTTGAAAAATCAAAGCTCAGCCTGGTCACAGAGAATAATGGTCAAGTTCATGGTTCTTTCAGAGAGCGAGGTTCTGGTTCAGTGTGGGATGAGTAGCAGAGGCATCTAAGAACCGAGTGCCCAATGTCCTCACAGTAAAATGAAGCTAAATCACACACACACATATGTCTATGTATATATGTATGTGTGTGTGTGTGTGTATATATATGTGCATGTGTGATTGTATATATATAATCTTCAAACTAATTAAAGAACCAATCAATAATTCCTTCAAATAATTATAATTGTAAAAATACGTGTGACAGCACATTAAAATGTTAAAAATGGCTTTGCATAAAGATATTATTCTGGTGTGCCACTACTCTCTTAGGTCATTTTTTGTCCTGGGTCCATAAAGCCTTTAACTAAAGTTGATGTGCTATTAAGGAGTAATAAAGACTATGATGCAGAGAAATTGACAATTGCCTCCACTTCACCCATAAATTTCAAAGGAATTCATTCTCAATTTTTCAAACGCTGCCCTCTCACATACATAGATTCCTTCTGGCTTCAGGCTGCTCTCCTGTGTGTTGTACCAAACTTGAAGACACAATTAAAATAATTATTTTTACATTTGAATCTTTTTTTTTCCGTTTGTGTTATGTTTACGTCTCCCTCCCCAGAGTCACATTTTTTAATTAGAAAAATGGAATTTTGCTAATGTATTAACTGAAGGAAAAAGGCACAAGATTCAGATAGACACAGCCTCTGGTCTTTCCCAGTCTCAATTCATCTGAATGCAAGAATCTCGATGTCCTGAAGATTTAACATTTAGGTGAGGGGGAAGGGGTAATTTCTCTTTCTCTTTCTCAACTTTTTATTTTGAAATAGAGATTCAAAGGGAGTTACAAAAATAATGCAAAGAATCCCAAGATTCCTTCACCTAGCCTCCCCCAATAGTGATGTCATATATAACTCTAGTACTATGTCAAACCAGATAATCACCATTGGTATAATCTTATTAACTAGACTATAGACTTTACTCAGTTTTCACCAGTTTCGATGCACTCGTGTGTGTGTGTGTGTGTGTGTGTGTGTGTGTGTGTGTGTGTGTAGTTCCAGGTGAGTTAATCTTATGTCTAGTACATGATGTATCCACCATCACTACGATCAAGATAGACTACTGCTCCTTTATTGTGTTTGCCATGTGGATGTGATAGCTCTCTTTTTTCTGAAGAGATAAAGTTCAAACTTCTTAGCCTATTAGTCAAAGTCCTTCAAAAGGAAGGAGTGACTCCAAATTGGCAGTGTCTAAGGCATTCGTTGGGACCTGGTTTACCTTTGGGCAGAGCCACTGAGTTCAAAAATTAATTAATGCCCAGATGTTAATCTCCTCCTAAACTTGTTTTACCAATGCAGGAAAAACTTGGCCTTCTTCATCTCCATGCAGGTAGTGTGGCAAAAATATTTTCTAAAAATCTGAAAAATTGAGACAAGTCTGATACTTTCAGATTTCTTTATTTCAGTTCTGTTACCTGCAGTTGGAAAAGTAAGCTGAGCTGGTATTTTCCCCACAGAACACATCTTAGAGTAGGGACATGGAATTGATATTCTCCCACACGACTTGTTTCAGAGCTTTGCATTGAACGTCGTTTGATGCTTCCTGTGTTTTAATTAAAAAGCACTCCGTAAAATGTCAGCTGTTTTTCTTCATATGTATAGCTTGTTCAGATGGGGTCACCAAGAGGTGAATCTTGCCTCCACCAAAGAAAAGACAAGCAGTGGGATCGCCAAATTCCATCTAAATTCCTGATATCTGTCCACGCTCCAGACATGTTGCTAGGCTCTGGAAACTTAATAGTGGACAAAACAGACACAGTACCTACCTTCAAAGAACTTACAGTTCAGTGAAGGAATTCTTGGGGCAGCATTCTCATCTGATTATCTCAATGTAGTAGGGTCTATTTCAACATGTCTTACATAGTATACATTCATTAGGTATTGGATAGATGGATTCGCCAGCATAGGAGTGATCGAAGGACCAAATGCAAAATCGAGATATAATAACAAAAGATTTTATTCTTTTTTTTTCTCTCTAAATTCTATTTTGTAATATTTGGAAATAAGTTCAGGTTTTATAAGAAAATGCCTTCTTTGGGTTTTAAGATGGAAGCTTGAAGCCAAAGTCTAAAATATCTCAGTAGTTTTTCAAAGCAGTTTTACAACCAGCCTTATTTTTTGAGACTGTATCCAGCTGCAGATATTCAGCACTCTTCTTTTCCTCATTCTAATTTACAGTGCAATCAATTCAAATAACATGCAGAAAGAAGCATTACTAAAAAATAGGTATTATCAATTAGCATACAAAAGTGGAACTGCAGACACTGTTTCTGGATAAGAGGTCCTAAGAGAGCTCAACAGCCCACAGGCAAGAACAGCACTGAACATCCGAGTTTACAACCCCTTTGGAGTGCTTGAGCAAAGAAAAGCAGCTCCAGATTAGCGGTCCTAAAGCAAACTGATATTATTTCCTGTAAACTCATTTGAAAAACAGCACAATTTGGGAGAAAATCTATGGGTGTTAAGAGAAAACTGTCACCTATCCAAAACTCTTTAGGTTGGCCTATAGTGTTCACCCAGACAAAATGTTAATTGTGGACAGGTCATTTGTTCAGAGTTCAGACTGAATGCTCTATTTAAAGCAAATGGGATTTTGTTATCTTAAGAGAAATGCTTATGTAACCTAACCTCCTATATATGTACTTTTATCCAAAGGGCACTTGAGAAACTAGGATCTATATGCTATTATAACTATTCCTTTTTTGTTTGTTCATTTGTTTATTTGTTTGAGATTATACCAAGTTGAGAATGAGATCTTCTCTGCATGACAGTCACGGATCCTCATCATCATCATGCATTCTGTTCTTCTGGGCTTTCTCAGTGTATTTATACATTAGATAGCCCCTTAGTATGGCCCGTAGGGCTCTCTGAGATCAGAACTCGGTGTACGACACCAGTTTCATCTCTCAGCGTGCTACTTGTATACGTTGTATTTCAACCAACTCAAGACAAATTAGCATTTCCTTCATGTACCATTCCTAATCATGCCACCTGACTTTGTTAATGCGACTTCCCTCAGCCTGAAATGTCTCACCTCACTATGTTCAACCCATAAACTTTCTTTTTCAAAACTTATCTTCTTTTTTTTTTTTTCTGTACTGTTCCTATAGAGTTAGACACGACCCCTTTTGTGATTCCCATATTCCCATGGATATACTTTGGTTTCTGCATCTAGGTCATCTCCGTTGCACCTTTAAAAATATCTCTGCACTCTCGGTGCCTGCAGGAATGCATACCTAACATCAGGCAGCATCGAACATGTGTGGAATAAAGGGATGAATGTTGGTAAGGCAGCCAGCAGTTTGAAGCCTTCGTTAGCTTTAAAGCCTTGGGCAAGGAAAAGAAATGTGCCAGGCCTCAGTTTCCTCATGTGTGGAATACTGAGGAATAAATGAGAAGGATGAGATTTAAAAGAGCTGGTGTATATAGGTATTCAATACTCCTTAGTTCCTTTCCTTTCCCTTCACCTTGAGTTGTGATGACTAAAGCAGAAATTGCATTTAGTAAAGCTAAGTGGCATTATTGACCAGGAAGAAATAGAAAGCAGTATCTAAGGAGTACTGAGCCAAACTTAAATCTCCCCATGTGTGTGTGTGTGTGTATGTATTGTGTGTTTTTAATGCATGTGTGTGTGTGTGTGTGTGTGTGTGTGTTGTGTGTGTGTTATTGACAGATCATCATTTACCTACAGAATGGCAGAGAAAAGCCTATGTCTTTTAAAAGAAGATTTGGGGTATAGATATGTATTAACTTCACTGTTGGAGAATGAAAACATCCAGATACTTAAAAAGTTGTCTTTGCAGGCTACAGAATTCATTAGGTTATGCCTCTTAAAAATAATAATACAGATGTATTTGGAGGTGTCTGGGATGGACATTCTGTTGTTGAATATATCCCCCAACTCAAAGGTTCTGTCTGAGTGGCCATGTTTCAACAAGGTGACTTACTACTGTGGACATATTGGATTGAACCTAACCTAAGCCAAGCTCAATCACCATCCTTGACCCACTCTTAGACCTGGACTGAGACATTCAGCTCCCTCCGTACTAGAAGCTTGAAAGAAGGAGACATGAACTCTGGAGTGCTGGAGTGGTCCTCTTTTCAAGTATGCTTAGGGGAGCAGAGGAATCTAATCTGAATTTCATGGACCATCACTTCCATGGGATGCAAATGAGTGTTACGGGGGAAAAAAAAGGGAGGGGCAGTGATGGTATGTGTATCAAATTCTAGTTTAAACAACCTCGAGTTTATCCAGTTACCTTCTCAGAAGATTCATCAAAGCCTACAAATTGATATTGTGTATTGTGATTCCCCGAGATATTTATAGTATATATAGTTATTTCCATCTTTTAGTCTATAGCAAACCCATAAGGATAGTGGTCCATGGAACACACTTGGGGATTACGTGAGATGGAGAGTCTGAAGAAAATGAATTTTAATCCTGGTTCCATTAATGACTCTCTTTGTGACCTTGAATAAAGCATTGACCTTCCCAAGCCTCTATGCTTCGTATGTAAATTCAAATCTACTTTTGTATGACATTAATACTTTTACTGTTTCGTCTGACTGAATGAATTGTCCCTACTCTTGTGCTTTTTGGTCAGGGTACTGATAGTAGTACGCTCAGGTAGTTCACTCAAAAGATATTTAAGGAGAGCTCAATATAAGGATATTATAATAAGTTTAGTATGATTAAGGGACATGAAAGAGGACTGAGAAAGTGCCCAAGTACTAACAAAAGCAGGGCACTATCAACACCTTTGCATCTGAAGAGATGAGGTGATTAAGCAGCTATAAGAACCTGCAGAGATTAGATATGAGTATAGAAAAGGGAGACCTAACAAGAGCAGTGGATTCTGTAAAAGAAATGCAACTAGGCCACAGTTATCTGGAAGGAAGAGACCTGAAGAATAAATACCCCAGGTTCATTTTCCCCCTGCCGTCCAGATCTTTTCTCAAGACCTCCCATTGGCTGAACCCATCGGAAGCCATATGGCAGAGGAGCTCACTTATAGTTAATAACAGTCAGCCTCCTGGGGCACAGAGCAAGGTAGAAAAGGGTAGGGAGTAGGTCTGTAGGTACAAACAGTTGGAAAGTTGGCAACCAAGCTGGTTCATAGATAAATCAAAAGAAAGAGAGTCAAGATGATGACAGCTCTTTGGAGAAATTGTGAAATCATACCACTGAAGATGACATCAAAGTCCTCTTGTGTCTCTCAAAGTGTGTCCCACCCTGCTAAATGTTTTAGAGGGTTTTCCCTAATTTGGGAAAGTCAAATATATAAAAGCAGACCGACTTTGAAGTCTCCCAGCAAGCAGCAAATCTGGAACTTGATAGATCTAGTTATTAAGAGTCAGTCCATCTGAGCAATCTGTTTGCTTGCCTTTCTTGCTGTGTTGGTAATTTTGCAAAAACTGCTGAATTTGCCCTTCTCCTTACAGCAGATTGTAGATGAAGTAAAGGATGTCTGTTGGTTGTCTATCATCCTTTAAAAATAATTCCCTCCTCCTTCTATCAACTACTCCCAACCTTCTTAATATGGACACTTAGAAAAGGAAATATAGGGATAATTATTAAGTAAGTAATTGTTTGCATTTTATGTCAATGCAGGCAAAAATAATGTCTTTCTTCTCAACTTTTTTATCACACACCGAGACGTGCTCTAGCTGCAATCTTTGATTTGCTGTTCCAGGATGAGAAATCTTCAGTCAGAGATAGGTCAGTGGTCTACAAGATGTAAACAGAGACTGGAGAGCTGAGAGAGAAATCCCAAAGGTCTATTGAAAAGGAAAGAGAGAGAGAATGAGAGAGAGACAGAGAAAGACAGAGAGACAGAGACAGACACAGAGAGAAAGAGAATTAAAAGCCAAAAGAGAAGAAGGGAGGAGAATGGACAAAGAGAGAAAGAAAAAAAAAATACAGAGCAATTCCTTAAAGTAAAACTTATTTTCTGGCTATTTGTTGCCAATACAGTTCCATGAACTAAGAATCCTTTTGTATTTCTCTTTCCATCTGAATTATTATTGAACTGTTGGGCACAATTAATTGTGAATTATACCCAACAAGTGCCTACCATCACCAGCACTGAAGAGAATGTTCACCATATGCCAGATCATAAATGTCTCTCTCCCACAGGAGTGACTTACCTCAGCAAGAATCTATTCATCCTATTCTTAATGATGCTTGCCCCATTTTTTTAAGACACTATTTGAAGCAGAGAATGTGGAAAACTACAGCCATTAGTCTTGGGAAGAAATATTAGAATTGCAAGCAACCTTGACCAATTTGAAAGACAAATTTGTTCTAATATAAAAACATTTAATAAGAAGAAAAATTGCAGAGCATTTTGTACCAGTTGACCTACAAAACTCCTCAAATTCCATGTTGAATGAGCCTGGCCATATGAAAAACTCCAATGGATAAAAATCTAAAAATCTAAGTAAATACCAGAGTATTTAACAATCAGAAAGATAGAATTGCTACAATGAATGTAAAAGGGCTACAGGTGTGTTCAAAAGAAAGAGAAAGTTAGTGCCCTTGAAGTTCAATATACTTGATTCACATATTATATTAAAGACAGTTTCTAATTCAGAGCTGAACAACTTATACATATAATTAAGAATTTTGAACTATTTCAAATTTCTTTAGAAAGATGTAAATTCCAAATAGAGCATTGAGTAAATTGTTTTGGTCCAAGAATCAAAGATCCCCAACCCTGCTCACTCCTCTCATCTCACCGACTCTCTGATCTTCACTACATGGACACCGCCTGTTTCTCCCTATCTAAACCGATCTCCCAGACGCAGTGCCGTCACCTGCCTTAACTTGCGTTCTCTACAGGGCACGTCCTGCTCTACTGCCCTTGTCCCAACTCTGTTGCCATCTAAAATCTCAAGTGGCAAACAATCTCGATAATTATATATAGAAAAGGAAGATGGAATCCTACAACCCATTTAATTAAATATTAGTTGACCTTGGAGTCAAAGATAGATAAGGCCAGAACTTGAACTAATGCAAAGTGAGTAATACGAAGAGATGTAGAGGATTAGGGGGCAATAACTCCTGATAACAACCTTTCTCTTAAATGCCAAGGAATGTGTCATGCCAAACTCATGTGTCTCAACTGATGGAAGGTTTTTTTTTAATGTCATAATAAAACACAGAAAAGAATAAAGTTAATTGATCCATTGACCAACACTTCTACAAGTATCCCTAGGAGGTGTTCAGAAAGTCCCAGCCAAAAGTGTGTCCTTCTTTAAGGACTGTGCTTTTCTTAGTCCTCGTCCTGATTCCTCATGAAATATTTCAGATTCAAAAGTCTTCGACTGCCTTGGCTCCTGGTACAGTGCCTGATGCCATATATGTGCTCAATTAAATGCTCGATCGATGAAGTCACATCTTCTACTAAAGGCAAATATTTCAATGAAGAATAATTATGAGAGTTTTACCCTTTCTCAGCATATTATCATTGCAATTTTCTCATAGCATTGTTGTATGGGTTAGCTAAGATAATGCTCATTAAGTTGCTTATAACAGTGACCGTGTTTCAAATTATTTTATTTCAAGGATTCACTTTCTATTTAATTCTTTCTAAATCCCCTTTCAATATTACCATTCCTTTTATAAGAGTTGACATTATCCTTTGTTTTGACATTATCCTTTGTTCTTAGTCAGAGCTAATGCATTTTCTACAAATGGGAATATTTACAATAACTAGAACAATTTTTTTTTTTGAAGAGAGGCTATGGTGGCCAAAGACTGAAAAAAGGTTCCCATATTAGGACCCCCCAAGCCCCCAACCCCAATTAACATGTTGAAGTTCTATGCCCAGTATTTTAGAATGTAACTGGATTTGGATAGGGTCTGTAAAGAGATAATTAACTTAAAACAAGGTCATTTGGATGTCCCTTAATCCAATATGTCTGGTGTCTTTATAAAAAGAGATTAGGACAGAGACACATACGGAGGGAAGACTGTGTGAAGACACAGGGAGAAGATGACCATTATCTACAAGTCAAAGAGAGAGGCCTCAGAAAAAACCAATGTGGCCAACACCTTGATCTTGGACTTCTGGTTTCCAAAATTCTAAGAAAATAAATTTCTGTTATTTAAGCTACTCTATCTGTAGTATTTTGTTATGGCAACCTAGAAAATTAATATATCCTAAAACTCCTGGGATGTGTAAACAGAAAAACTGCAGAAACAGATTAAAAACATGGCATTGCCAGTAGGTTACTGAGTAACTTAGAGAACAGTTTCTCAGGACTGGATATCTAGAATCTCATACAGACTTACAACTGAATTTCAGCTTCACTCTTATCATCAATAAAGTGATTAATCTCTGGGAATTTTATTTTCTTCTTCTGTAAAGGAGAAGCAAGCAACCTACTTTATACAGTTTATGTAAGAGTTCATTGTAAAAATGTGTTTTAAGTAAATTGTGCCATAATGAACATATAGTAAATACTATTAAATAGTAGCTATTATTATTAATAATAGTATTATTATCGTTACTTTATTTCTCAGTGCCTCGGTTTTAATATTTATAAAATAGAATACCCCTACCTAACTAGCAGGTTTGGTGTGAAGAGCAATGTATTAATATTGATGAAAGAATATTTCTGTGGTATGCCATGGGTGATTGTGGGGGGGGGTGGTTTTCCATAAGTACAAGAAATGGCTGGCATGTTCTTTGTAGGGAATTTAAGGCAATGTTACAACTGAATAAAATTTGGTTTCTTTTGACAGTGTCAGTGATGAAATAGTTGGAATGTATCTCTCCCACCCACTTCCAGTGTGATACTGTAAACTAAAATGAGCCAAATCAAAATGAAATTTAAAATATTGTTATATGTTCTTCACATCTTCTGAACCCTAAAACAAGTGCTAAGTGTAGCATTTTGCAATACATTTTGTTCAATCTGCAGGTTCACACTACAAAGTAGGTTTAAAAAGGGTAAGTTAAGTGCCCAAGATCACAAAGCACAAAGCAAGGCATGCATTTGAAACTAGGAAGTTCAACTCTGCAGCCAAACTGGTTTTATAATGGTCCTCATCGAGATTTAGGAAAGAACTGTCTTCTTCCCTCTTCATTCATGAGCAATGTGCAAACAAGAAGGAAGCATCTCTCATGCTTAGCAGGACCCCATATATAGACTGCAAATCTCCAACCAGGTTTTGGTGGCTGTCATTCTTGATGTGTCCTTTTCACACTGGCCCACTATCTGGATCTCACTCATTAGATGATTTATAGACCATGTCAGTGTAATTTAGTGTCTTAATGCTCCTAGTCAAGGGCCATCAAATGTCTTCTAAAGTGTCTTATGTCCTTCAAGAAGAAAGAAATAGAACTCAAGAGTTAGCAGCTTTTGTAATCTTTAGATGAAAGCAAAAATGTATTGGGTAAAGAATCAACAGACCTGGGCCCCCAGATTTGCAGCTTAACAGCTGTGTGACTCTGCATATGTCAGTTTCCTCACATCTATGTCACAATAGGTGCCACTCTGTTTGGCTTTTGACTTGTTTACAGATGTATCTTCTTTGAGTTTTGAGTTCCTACAGGAAGAAAATACAATTACATATGAAATTAAGTCTGTTTATTTGAGATCCTTAGAATCTAGAGAGATGTGTGGTCATTGATTGATAGTCTACAAGTATCTGATAAATGGATGCACTAATACATGGAGTTAGAAAAGTTCTTTTAAGACAAGTGTATCAGTGGGCTTATTGGGGCCTGAATTTCCATGCAAACCTTATTATATATATGGATAGTCTTGGGGAACAGGCTCAGAATTTCATCTTGTTTTAAGAACTACTGACTAAAAGTATGAATGTGATTCTATTTTTTGGAATAAAGGGAAATAACATCATCAAGTAAAGGCAAACTCTGTGGCATTGAAATAAGCTTGCCACAAAATGGTATTTTGGAAGTAAAGAATAAGATCAAAAATTTTCCTAGGAAGGGATAGTCTAGAAGGGAAGTAAGTATACTTTTATTTTGTATTCCTGCAGCTTTCAAGATATATGTGTGTGTGT